>NC_023750.2:24132405-24466802 GCF_000499845.2 Phaseolus vulgaris
TTAAAAACAATGTCCAAGGGAATGCATTATGAGATATCGACAATCGCATACTTAACTACAAAATAAAATTAAAAAATTCGTAGATAAATTAGACACAGGTAAACTACATACAAATAAATTTTTTACAACTAGCCACAACTCGAATATTTGAAAAGCTCGTCCCATGAGAGTAACCCACCTTCTATTTAGAGACAAAGGATCATGTCAACCCAACCCACACAACAACCCCTAACCATTAGATGGATTTAAATCCAACAATCTTCATCAGATGCTAATCACGCTTCTCTAGAAGGGACGTCCCAGTTAGCCACATCTTGTCAACAAAAGTTGCCCACATACACATGTTCACGTCACGCATGGATCTTCAACGTTGCATCTCTTAAGACCTGGGGACTAGACCAAAGTTGACACACCAAACCCAAAATTATCATGGTAAAAGAAAGCATAGAAGGAGAAATTTGTTTCAAAAAACTTTTTGAGTTTGGATCGCCCATTGTACTATGTAATGCCAAGTACATATGAGGAACACATAACAGGAACCTAGGTCAACAAATAAGTTTATATATATATATATATATATATATATATTGTATTCTTAATCAACTAATCAAGTAATAATCTAACATTAGGGTGCATCGACCACACTAATCTAAGTTCATCCATACAAATACCTTTTATTACCCATAAATACCTGAAAAGTGATGACTTAAATGTGAGAGTATTCTTTCTCAAAGTTTAAACATTACACCGTATAGTTCTAAGAAACGAAAACATATTGAGGTAACACTAAAGGGGAATAACATATAAAATGATTCCTTCTACGTTGATACTAGGTTTTTTGATCATGATGGGGTTATTTTTTTTGTTTTTATCAAAATGGGGTCTGTTTAAAAAAAATTACAAATTTAGGCAAGTCGTGCCAATTCGGCACGACTTCATATGTAGAAGTCATCCCAATTAGGCACGACTTCTGCCATGTCATACTAAATTCGTGCCAACTTAGCACGACTTCTGCCCTGTCATACTGAAGTCGTGCCAACTTGGCACGACTTCTACCCTGTCACTTTCATTCTCCACGCCATCAGATTCCTTACACGTATAACTTTTTACCTTCTCCTTCAGGTACTTTTTCCACTCCACCAAATATATTTGGAATTTTGGCATTCACCCCTCTTTCTGCATATAATCCAACATCATCCATGCACTATCGACCCACAATGCCCTCACCAGCATCTCATAATGAACCCAATAACAACGATGATGAACATGTCGTTGATGATCCTCTTCCACGAAGACCTCGACGACAAATACGAAGACCACATTGTGTCACGTCTTCCCATAAATAATTTACTTCTAGTTCAACTTTATAGTTTTATTTTATATCTTGTAATGAATCTTACTAATTTGTTTAGTTCTAATTAATCTCTTCTCATTATTACGTGTTCTGTAAAATCATTATTTCTCAAGCTATTTATTTTGCAAATTCACAACAATAATTCTCTATTTATTTTCCAAATACAATAAATTTTCTTTTATGTATTTATTTCCAAATTCAATAACAATTTTCTTCATTTTTTAATTAATCAAATAATCAAGTTATTGTATTACATTACCATCAAACATGATCCATACACGATTATCCAATTTTTTGTTCCTTAAAACTAACACTCTTAGAAAATTATGTATCATTAATTTTTAACATTACATAACTTACTACCCAATATATAAACAATAAAATTAAAAAAAATTTATGATGTGGCAGAAGTCGTGCCAAGTTGGCACGACTTCAATATGACGGGGTAGAATTCGTGCCAAGTTGACACGACTTCAGTATGACAGGATTGAAGTCGTGCCAAGTTGGCACGACTTTAGTATGACATGGCAGAAGTCGTGCCTAATTGGGACGACTTCTGCATATGAAGTCGTATCGAATTGACACGACTTGCCTAAATTTGTAATTTTTTTTAAACAGATCCCATTTTGGTAAAAACCAAAAAAAATAATCCCATCATGGTCAAAAAACCTTGATACTATAACAAAAAGGTTGAATGTGCTTTTATCATTATATCAACCAAACAAATTAGTTTTTTAAAAAAACTAAAAAAAGTGTGTTTTTATAAGAATGGTGGATGAATAGAGTAGTGTGTTTCAATTGGTTAGCCACTTTTCTTTCTTTCTTGTCTCCGCCAACGAACCCCATCCAATCTTGTTTTGTTTTGGCCTATTTGTGCATGCAACATGTTATTATACATTAAAAAAAATCATTAAAAACTGAGAAACATGTGATCACAATGATCATTTAACATTAAATTTTAATGAGATAAAATGGGTTTCTTGATATAGTTCATCTTTGTTGAAAAGACCAAAAACATATCTCTATTATACTTTTTGTTTGAGCATGCCATAGTTGCATATTTTTTTTCATTATTTTGAGGTAAACATTGACTTGTATTCCACTTTTGTTAATGGTATTATTTACCTCTATATGGTATAAGAATCTCTTCTCCATTTCTGTAACTACCATCAACATATATGGACCTAAATTTATGATTATATTGTTTTAAAACACAAAAATTAAAAGCATTTAGGATATAAAAGAAATGTTACAAAGAGAAAACAGAAAACTCATACAAAATAGTAAAAGACATGAGAAAGACAATTTTGACTTTTCATTTTATTATGCATGAAACAGAAACTTGTCCCTTGATTTAGTAAATTGCATCTTCTTAAAATTTTATGTTGTCCCTCCTCATTTATTGTGTGGTGTACCATTTTAAAAATTATATGGACAATAATTATTTATGTGTTATTGCCCATTATGTTTTAACAAATCATACCCATGTTTAGAGATACGCAAAAAAGAAATAAAAAAAGTTAACAAAGTAAAAAAATATATTAAATAAAAATTAAATTTTAAAAAAAATTAATTACTATATTGACTAAATTATATATTATTTTAGATACTAAAAAAATTATTAGTATCTAAAATTATTTTTATTATTAGTAAATAGTTTTTAGATTGATATCTAATTAGCTACCATAATTTTAACCATCAATTTTAGAAAATAATTAGTTGGTAGCTAAAATTTTGGAAGTTAACTAGATACTAATTTATAAATTATTTATTAATAATAAAAACTATTTTAAATATCAATAACTTGTTAGTTTCTAAAATAATATCTAATTTAATTATATACTGATTAATTATTTTTTATCTTTAAAATTGTTCTCGTCGGCTGACCTCGGCCAGTTTCCGAGTTGAGCTCCGTTTTGACTTGTCTCCACTTGTGCTCCAAAACGTTGCTCCATTGGGACAAAGGAGGCTCTACCTCTTTATCACACTCTGATGATCAAGTCACTAAAAGCATTCAAACTATAAAATTGCTTAAGTCTGGAGTATTCAGAAAAACGTATCTTTACCTAGGGTCTCAAACCCATTTCATAGACATTCCTTCAACAATTTTCATCAATGAGAAAATAATCTCAACATCCAGAATATAATCTTCAACAACAATAATTTGTTTTATCGTGTACCTTTTACTTTCGGGTACAAACATTCTTAACCGCTTTTACTTGCATTTAATAATATTCCTTAACGAATTCAATTATTACTGTATTTAATAATATTCCTCAACCAATTCAGTCATTTCCTCTGTTATTTTTAATTATCTTTCCTACGTAAACTTACTAGAAAATCTAGATTGACCTCGTAACACACTTTTGGGCCTATACCCGACTCAGACTGAATTAGGGATAACTCGCACAACCGAACTGACCATACCTAAACACTTAGACTGAGGTCCCAAGCACTCTGGCCAGTACAAAAATTGATTTTAAATTAATAATTTTTTAATTAAAAATGCCTATGAATGTTGATTTTTATTATGTAAGAGAGGACTACACTTGCCCTTTAGCTTGCTCCCTATGAAGTACAAATGATCCTATTATATAATATATTTAGTTGTAGGCCCATTACTGTGTGTAAATGTTCTGTTTTTAGACAGACCAGAATGCAGATGCAATTATGCAGCAAAACTCATGTCATATAAATGGTAACTTGGGCTCACAAGTATAGCTTTTCTGTCAAAGTACTTCTAATGGTGCAGAAAAAAAAAAACTTAATGGCCATTATTACACTTCTATTTCATTTTTCTTGTTCTAATAAAAACATGGCTTAAGATAAATGTGTTTTTTAATTAATATTTAACCATATTTTTAGTATCTAATAGCTATGTCAATTACTAATCTCAATTGGTGAACTTCATTGAACATTTTTAATGGAATCTTTTTTCTTGTAAGACTATTCAAAATATTTAAGAGGTAAGTCTATTCACAGTATTTAATTAACTATCAAGATTTTAACTATTATTTAAAAGATAAAGTAATTAGTAGATAAAATTTTAGTAATTAATTAAATATCAATCTAAAAATTAGTTTATAATTTTATTATTAATAATAAAAATTAATTATATCAATAATTTTTTAGTTTATAAATTAATATCTAATTTAATTAATAATTAATAATTTTTTATTTTTAAAAATATATTTTATCTAAAACTGAAAATAAAATTAACTTTTCATATTGTTGTTTAAACTAAAAAGCACTAAAATAGGAATTAGGATGCCCTATTTTCTATTAGTTCCACAGTGATAGGAACACCTCCTAGAACACATGAACCAAAAACTATGACAGTTCTAGCTGTGGATCACTGGTTCACAATAATATATTATGGAAGATGAAAGTTAAGTCAAGAAGATAACAAAATAAAAGAGAAATTGGTTTATTTTTCAAGAACCCTAGTTGGTAATTTATTGAGTGCATTTTGCATTGGTTGACACTTGTTGAACTAAAATCATACACATTGCTATGTGGAAATGGATGTGACATATGATATTAATAATTTGGGTGTGATGAAAATAGCATATGAATGCATGAATGGGATTCTTGTCCTTGGGACATATGCATAATTAGATTGGATTGTTCTTATATTTTATTTGTTTAGTTTATTAATTATTGATAGCTATATTCTGAACTAAGCTTTTCCCTCTTAAGTTTTATTAATTTTATTACATGTTGCTATCTTTAATTTCCAACCATTTTGATTGTGACAGCTTGGTTGATCTTGGTAGTATTGTAGTGGTTGAATTTACCCTTGTATAAATGATTCTATCAAACCAACACCAACCATATTTGACTTCAAAAACTTTTTTTTTCTCCTTTTATTTTCTCAAATACATTCTATTATTTATAAAATAATAATATTATTACACCAATTTTAATTGTGTGGTTAAATGTTTGTTAATATAATGATTAAAAGTTCTAGGTACTCGTCAGAATTGTATTCGATTTTATTAGTATAGTGGTTAAAAATTTTATATTATTTAAAATACTTGTATATTATATATTCTATACAATAAGTGTATTTTTATTTATTTTAAAAAAATTAAAAGTAATTATTTTAATTCTTATAAAATAGCACATTTTTGGCTTTGATACATGTATTCTTTTATTTTATTTACTTTAACATATAAATTTAATCACTATTTTTGGGTTCCTAAAGTTTATTTAAAATAAGTAAATCATATTTAGTTTGAATATTTTAGAACTATTTTTAAAAATATCAAATACTAGGTTTATAGAATTTATAAGCAAGTACTATCTCGAATATATATTTAACATTTCGCTAATTATATAAATTGTTAATTAATATAACTGATAGAAGAAACAAAATATTAAATTTAACCTATTTTTTTAAAACTAAGATCAAAATTTAATAATTTTTCAGAAATTAAACACATATTTAAATATTATTTTTATAAATGCTGAAAGGGTTTGGTGAGTGAACCCTGGAACCAATGACATAAATGTCTTGTTGCTTTGTTGTCGTGAGAACACTGTTTCATGTGGCAGAAACTTTTTGTTATTTTCAAACATAGGAAAAATCTGCATTTAAATTTTCTTTTTACAATTCTTATCAGTAATATAAATTTTTATTTTAATTATGATTAAATTTAAATATATAAACATTTTCCTTCACAAATTATTTTTTAATTGAATGTCTCGAAATAAAACTAAAAAATACAATAAAATCATGAAATAGAAATCAATTGTTAAAGATAAAAAATAATTAGTTATTATAATAACTAAATTAGAGATCATTTTATAGACTAAAAAAATTTTGGTTTCTAAATTAGTTTTTTAAATGGTTTCTAAATTGGTGTCTAATTAGCAACCAAAGTTTTTGCTACCAATTATTTAGATTCTAAATTTGGTAGCAAAAACCTTGGTTGCTAATTAGACACCAATTTAGAAACCATTTAACGATAATAAAAACTAATTTAGAAACCAAATTTTTTTTAGTCTCTAAAATGGTCTCTAATTTAGTCACTATAGCAACTAATTATTTTTTGTCTCTAAAAATTGATTTCTATTTCATCATTTTCTTGTAATGATATGTATGATTTTCTTATTGGCAATATATTTGTTTGTTTTTGCTTTAAAATATTGATATGTTGCTAAGTGTAATATTGATATTAGGATATCATTCACCATTTCATATTTATTTAACAAACTTAATTTGACACATTTGATACGTATCATCGATCATTATCTTAATTTAGTTATATTTGGGTTTATTTAACTTTTGATGAATTGTACCAAAAAATATGGAATATATATGTGAAAAAAAAGTTGTTAGTGTTTTTTTATTTCATAATAAATATTTAATTTACTGAACGTGATTAATAGTAAAAATTGTTTCTTATTAATTTAGAGTTAGGTAATGTACTTGTATAGGCAAAGAGAGCTTGGATAGTACATGAGACGTACAATTGATGACGTGTCGGTGATCCTCTGGTTCCTTCCTTTAAGTCTCCTTCCGCAAATGTTGGTGTTCCGTCGGGAGTGACCTGAAAAAGGCACTTCGACGATCAAGTAAGTACTTTGTGTAAAGAGTGTATGTTGGTAATTGATAAAAGCGGACCTTACACATTCGTAGAGGATTTTATTTATAGTATTGGTTATGGGCCCTTGTCATGATGAGTCAAATATCAGTTATTGAATGATATGCACGTGATCCCGGATTAATAGGGAGGTATATAGGTATGTTGGAATATTATAAAATATTTTAAGATCCTTTAGTTAATTAGTATTTAGCTTATTTGTAGGAGATATTTCTCACATATTTCGGGATGTGAATTATGATCATTAAGTGTCATTGTAATTGTTGTTACTTGTCATTTATTGTATGACCTAAGATGTTCTTTGACTCGGGCGGTCGGTCACCTAGATCGAGATTGGCTCGTCTGGTACCAAGCGGTACACTTGCCCCCTGGCTTGAAGCAATTAATCTCTGTAGAGTCGTGAAATCATCGTTGGAGTTCCTAAGGTGAGACGTGACTTTTGAGTGTATTAAATGCTTGGCAGAGATGTGACACGTGCTTTTTAAAAAAAGTCGTCGTTTGGTGATCACTGTTTAATCATAGAGATCTAACGGTTGATATCTAGTGTCGTTTTAGATGCCAAGTGGCATAGACCCTTGGATGAAGGGTGATCAAACGGTGTCGAGCAGTGCATGCCTTCTTCTCTCTCTTCTTAATTTTCTATAAATAGAAAATTTTGTGAACATTGTCAAGTTTACTGTCTCACCTGTTGTGCCAGAGTGCTTTCAAGCGTGATTCGAATACTGAATCTTCGAGCGATTCCTTGTCTTTCTTGTTTTTACCTACAAAAGGTTAGTGATGTCCTCCTGATACAAACCGACAGATAACTAAGGATACAACAAGCACTTCTCAAAAGGGTCAGTCATCTCAAGATACAAAGTCTGGCCCCACCAAGCTTCGAGAAAGAATCGACAAAAGAAGAAGTTATAAAGCCGAATATTAGAAGTTCTTCCTTTTGGTCTTCTTAAAAAATAGAATATGTTTGTAAATAATTTGGGCTCACTTTAGGGGTCCAAATAACAAAGATAGGCTAGAATAAGGTTCCTAGCCCTTTAGGAAGACAATTTCACCTAGTTTCTAGAAGGACAAGCCTAGGGTATGGGTTTGACTTAGTCAAACCCTAAGACTGCCCATTTTCCCTTTTCCCATCCTATCCCTCTTGCTTGTTTTCCAAGGCTCCTTCACCTATAAATAGGGGGCCTACCCATTGTATTTTACAAGTTGAATTGAATGAAGTAAAGAAACTCTACACAAATTGTGTGAGCTCTTAGTGAGGCTTATGTCCTCTTAGGTTTGAGGTCTTATCTTGAGTGATTGGGAAGCTCTTAAGTGGCGGCCAAAACACTCATCTTGAAGCACATCACCCTCCAAGTGGCATGACATTTCTCACCCACCATCATAAGTTTTCTCATTACATTTTCCTTTCCATTTCTCCATTCCATTTTATGTGTTTGTCTCTTAGTTTCTCTTCTTTGTTGCTCTTAGGTTCATTCATAATCATGAGTATGGTGCATCATTTGGGAGGCCATGACCACTGATGTTACCTTGTGCCCATTTTCAATTCCGCAATTGCATCTCCTTCTCACCATATCTTGTTTTTCATGTTTGCCTCTGTTAAGTGCACCTTCTCACCATATCTTGTGTTTGAGGTTATGTTCGTGTCCAGTGGGAATCTTCCTTAGGTCTTCACCATTAATTGTTAAAAATCCCAATCCTAAGTAAAAGTGTCAGCATAAATGAAAACATCTAAAATCAACTCACATCACCTCCCTTGATGAGTCCTCTAATATTGTTGTAAATATAGATTCTTCTGATTCCACTCATTCCGCATCTAGTGGTATGAACTATAATTCTGATCAGTCAGTCGGTGTTAATTCTGACGTTCCCGACTATGACTGGGTTGACCCACACATTTTAGACGTTGCTACCTATTTTAGTGGTCCGACTGCTCTAGACGATTTTTTGTCCAAAGTGTCGATTTTAAGACCCGACTCACCTTCGGATGCGACTGCAACAAATTGTTACAGTCATTCCAACTGAGTGTGTCATAGGCGAGAAAATGCTCCGCAGAAGTTTTTCTATGTGTATATTACTTTTTTCAATGACCTGCATGTTACCCTTCCATTCGACGAGTTTATGATGGGGGTCTTTCATATCCTTAACTTGCCCCTACACAGTTGCTTCCCAATTCCTGGGCTGCTATTCAGGTCTTTATAGGAAATATGTGAAGTTTTTAGATTACGACCGACTCCACAAACTTTTCTTTTTTACTATAATTGTCGATCATCTTCTCCCATGAGTTTGTTATCTCTAACTAGTCGTCCGGGTAGTATTAGTTGTGCTCCGTACACCTCATCCTACAAACACTTCAAAGAAAGGTATTTTTATGATTATAAGGGGATGCCAAAGTTCCCATTTAATTTGACTCGGAACCCCAGGCGCTACGTGTCCTAGCCAAGGTCTTGAATGACTCCTCTCAATAAAGCAATCTTTTCGGTTCTTTACCAACTTCCCAACAGGCTTTCAACTAGGAAGCTTGTTTTCTTGTTTGAGTTGTCCAAGAGGTGGACGGACCTGATCGGTATGTTGTATTTTAGTGTAAAATTTTATTTGATATTTTGACCGGATGACTAATCTTTTTCATGTTGTGTAGCAATAATGGCCCAAGTTGACCCTGCATAAATGAATTATATGAAACAACTAAAGCGCCAAGCGCTCAAGTGACAAAAGGTATTGCTAGAAATGCTTTGTGCGGGGACCTCAGGCCCGAACGCAGACACGGTGCCTCAGATAGCGACCCAAATACCTATTGGCCAAAGGAAACAAGGTCGACCGAAGAAAACAACCTAACCTCAATTAGAGGTAGGATCATCGTCCACCCCTTCGATATTGGGCGGGCGACTACAACTAGCCCAAATGAGTGCAAATCGAGATGATGCCCGAAGAAGAAAGTATTTTAGTCGGCATCTCAACAGATGACTTGGTAGAGGAGTTGACCGAGATGTTAATGTTAGAATATATGGCCTTAAACGAGAGGGGGGTGAATTGTTTAAGAGGGGTTTTTGAAAACTTTTTCAGCTTGTACAAAATCCTTTGTGTGAATTCAGATCATAATTTCAGTTAGCCAAGAATTTAAGCACAAAACAGCAAAGCACCAGAAAAACAATCGGTTGTTTCTGCAAAACAATCAGTTGTTTATACCAGTAAAGCAATAACAACTGAATTTAAAAGAGTTTAAGGGAAGAAAGAGATACACCAACAGTTTTTACTGATTCACTCTTAAACAAAGAGTTACATCCAGTCCCCAATAGCCATTGGGTAATCCACTAAGCAATCAAAACAGATTACACTCAAACCACCAAAGTAGTGACCTTGAACCCTTCAAGAAACACACTCACTTTGACACAACACACACAAAGAGTATTGATCTTGACCACCTCAAGAGCACACAACACTCCTTGGCAACGGCACCAGAAAATACAGAAGATTCAGAAAGAATTACACTTGTTTACAGAACAATCTGAAATCAATACAGATGCAATCCTATTCCACTATTTCTTGAGAAAACCCAAAGCTTGATATGAATGTTCAAAACTTGAAAGCAATCTTTCTCACAACTGAAAAACTCAAATTTTTTTCTCTTATTTGTTTTAAAACATAAACAAACCTTTATACTTTTCAAAGATTGGCCAAAGCATTTAATGAAGGAGCGTATTCAGTTGGAAATGATTTAAAGCACATTCAACCACCAAAACATAATTCTGTTAGGATTTTCAAAGAAACAATCTGTTGAAACCACAAAACAACCGATTGTTTTGGTTTGACAGCAAGTCAACCAACCAAAACAGTTTTCAACCTTTTCAAAAACACCTAAGAGTAAAACAATCGGTTGTTTCGACAAAACAACAAGTTGTTTTTCACTTAGTTTGAAAAACACTTGAATTAAAAAAGGTTTTAAAACACATTAGCTTTAGATTCAACAAAGAGTGGATTACACTTTTAAACTACCCAGATCCTACCCCAAACACAACAGCAACTCCAACCTTGCATCAAACACTTGAATTTGGATTCTTTAAATCCCTTGATCACTCTTGATCAACAGTTAAGTCACTCGTTGGTGGTGACCCAAACATTGGGTGATGAATTGAAGAGAAATTTTGCCGCCATGGTGGCCAAGTTAAAAGCGAAGTTGATAGAATCCTCCAATTCTCTGAAAATGACCTTGGAAGCCATGGGTGCACCGGATGAGAAGTGTCGCCAAGTCAGAATTGAAGCTAACGAGGCCAAGAGGAAGGTGTTGGCGTTGGAAGTCAAGTTGCAGATGGAGAAGGTCGACCATGCAAAGGTCGAAGAAGAAAAGAGGGTTTTGGCCTTGAAAGTGGAAAAAATCGAGGTCTTCCTCTTACACATAAGCAAGAACTGCTTCTTCCAAGGCATTTTCCAAGTAGCCTATTATCATGGCACACTAGTTAACGATGACCGATATAATGTGGAGAAAGATGTGATGAATAGGCAACTTGTATCGGTTAGGGGTGATGATGAAGATAATGGTCAAGGGGAGAACTAGGATGAGGGCGAACGCTCTATTGAAGAAGTAATCCGTTCAGTATTGTTTTCTTGAAAATTTTATGAGCTCGAGATGTGGGTCGTGAACAATTTAGATTTTGGCTTTTAACTTATGTTTTGAAAAAAATTAAATATCTGCCATATTCAATCTATGCTAGCTTTGAAATTTTAATGTTTGCCTTTGAATTGGTAATGGCTGACCGAGCTTGTAAGTTTCCTCAAATAACATGGTCATCGTAAAAAATAATAGATATGGCTAACGCTAAGCCGAACGTTTAGAGTATAATAACCTCATTTAATGATGTTGTAATAACTTCGTTCGACCGATGAGTCTTAACAAACTAACTAAAGTAAAGAAATTCTTTTCTTGAGTAGATGCTGCTAGAATGCAGTTGATATGAGTCAGGAATGACTTATTTTAAGCCACCGATAAACATAATTGATTGATGTATTTTTTATTGGTCGATGTATATGGCCTTTTCTTTTCATAAGCCATCGTCCATTGAGACGAGGTTGGTGTTTAGAGTCAATAATGACTTATAACCATCAATTGCATGGTAAATGTGAGTAGGTCTGGCCAAATGGGCTTTATAAAGTCGATCAATGCCATACAATTTAATCAATGAAGAACATCTAATTCATTAAATAACACCGGTTGAAGTGAACACTTCTATTTCATTTTTATCACGATAGACTGGTTAAGGAGTTGGCCCCATTGGATTCAGTTGGAGTAAAAAATCATGTTCGGATCGCGTGGGCGATAAATGCAGTTGGAGTTAAGACTCCTATTCGGATCACATAAGCGATAGTAAATTTTTGTAGTGCTTATGATAATATTGTGGTCGGTAAAGGCCGTTACCGAGCAATTCCTGTTTCAACAGTATGCAAATAAGCAAGCATATAATCTTAAATGGCCTCGTTAAAACCTTCTCGGTCGAAAACCCTCCTTAGGGATACAAAAATTGAGCGAGGAAAGAGTATACTATTTTCATTGCAATTTATCAACTATAATAAAACTTGAGATGCGTGGCATTCCACGTTCTCGGTACAATTTTGCCTAATAGAATTTCTAGATTATAGGCTCTGCCGACCATTGTGTTTGAAATGCGGAAAGGTCCTTCCCAATTGCTCAAGAACTTTCCTTCATTTTTCCGAGCGTCACTGCACATCCACCAGACCAAATTTCTCTTTTGGAAGCTTCTTGGTTTTACTTTCAAATTATACCTCCTTGTCGCTCGAACCTTGCATGCTTCTTCCCTAATTCTGCTTTTGTCACTGAATTCGTTGATTAGGTTGAGGTCAACCAACAAACTTTCTTTCTTAAGGTTCAAATCCATAATTTGTTGACGTAGAGAGGGCTCTCCGACATCAATTGGGATCATAGCTTGTGTCCCATTTGTCAAGTTGTACAGGGTTTCTTGCGTAGTACACTGGTAAGCCCACAGAACTTCGAGAAGCTCTTCGGTCCACTTACCTTTAGCTGGGCAAAGTTTTTTTTTAATTCATTAAGAATGATTTTATTGATGGCTTTGGCTTAGGTATGGGTTTGCGGGTGTTCCAATGAGCTCACGATATGTTTAATATCAAGCTTTTCATAAAATTCAACCAGTCCTCGATCGATAAATTGTCGATCGTTGTCGGTGATGATGACATGTGGTATTCCAAAACGACACACAATACTTTTCCATACAAAGTTTTGGACATTTTGTGTTGTGATGGCCGCCAGAGATATGACCTCTATCCATTTTGTGAAATAGTCTATTCCCACTAAAAGGAATTTACATTGCCCCTTTCTTGAGGTAAAGAGTCCGATGATATCCATTCCCCAGTTTACAAATAGCCATGGCGAGAGAATATAGTGAAGGTTCTCAAGCCTTTGATGAGATAAGCTACCGTATTCTTGACACTTAACATATTTTTGTACAAAATCTGTACAATTGCCCTGTACGGTTGACTAATAATAACCTGCCCGTAATACCTTAGCGGCCATGGTTCTTCCTCCCAAGTGTGTAACACATATCTCCTCATGTATTACCCGCATGACATAGTCAGCTTGGTCAGGGATGATACTTTTAAGAGAGGTCGAGTGTACCCTCAGCGGTAAAGATTCTGGTCGATAAGAAGAAACAGGGTGGCCTGATGTCTCGTTTTTTCAGAGCGTGCTTCGCAGTTCCCATCTATTAAAATTTGTTTGATGGGTGTCATCTAGTTTGGTTGTATATCAGTTGTCATGCACTCATCTGAGCTAATGTTGGGATTGTTGAGGGTAATGTAGATGATTGACCGATGAAGCCCTTTCTTTTTGGTTGTTGCTAGACGTGAGAGCATATCAACTCGGGCATTGTGTTTTCGACGAATGTGCTAGATCATTACCTCAGTAAATCTGGTAATCAAATTCTAAACAAAATGATAGTATCGCTATAGCAAAAATTCTTTGACTTCGAATTCTCCCTTAAGTTGACCGACAACAAGTTGGGAGTTACTTTTGCGAATAAGCTTTTTTAACTCCAAATCGAGGGCTAGATTGAGACTGACTATGATGGCTTCATACTCGACCTGATTGTTTGACAGTTTGAACTCAAACTTCAATGCCCGCCATGAAGAACATGACCTGGTCCTTCGAGCACCACCCCTACATCGCATGATCTACTGTTGGAGGAACCATCAACATGGAAAATCCATTGAGAGTCCTCATCCTCAGTCGGACGAGGGCCAAGCTCTACTGCAAAATCAGCTAAAGCTTGTGATTTAATTGCTCCCCTGGACTGATACTGAATCTGAAATTCCAATAACTCCACGACCCATCCTATCATCCGTCAGGCGAAGTCTGGCTTCACTAATATCTTTTTTATTGGATAGTCATTTTTAACTACGATGCAATGATTCTGAAAGTACCTGTGCATTCGTCGTGTTGTTATCACCAAGTCCAAGACAACCTTTTCAATCATTTGGTAACGAATCTCAACCCGGCTGATAAAATAAATCGGTTGCTCATCCTTCTCAACCTCTTGAACCAATGTTGTGTTGATCGCTTCCTCTAAGATAATGAGGTAAATGGTGATGGGCTCCGTTGCATTCGATTTTTGAATAACCGGGGAAGATGACAAGAAAGCTTTCAACTGAAGGGAAATCCTTTCGCACCAGTTTGTCCATTGAAACCTAGTCGCCTTGCGTAGTAACTATACAATGGGCTTGGTTCTCTCAGCTAACTTCGATACAAATCTAGATAGGCTGTGAGCCACTCGATTAATCTTTGAAATTCCTTGACATTCTCGGGGTTGCGCATCTCGGTGATCACCGTACATTTCTCATGGTTGGCTTCTATGTCGCGATGAGTGACCATAAAACCCAAAAATTTCCCCCGTTCAACCCCGGATGCACACTTGTTAGGGTTGAGTTTCATGCCATGGTTGTGAAGGGCTTTACATACTTCTTGTAGATCTTTAATGTGTTGCTAGCATGAATCAGATTTAACCACAATGTCGTCTACATAGACCTCAAAATTCTGACCGAGCATCCCCCTAAAAAAGTAGTCCATAATTCGTTGATAAGTGACACCTGCATTTTTAAGGCCGAAAGTGATACAAACCGATAGATAACTAAGGACACAACAAGCACTTCCCAAAATGGTCAATCTTCTCAAGATACAAAAGAAGAAGAAGCTATAAACCCAAATATCAGAAGTTCTTCCTTTTGGTCTTCTTAAAAAATAGAATATGTTTGTAAATAATTTGGGCTTACTTTAGGGGTCCAAATAGCAAAGATAAGCTAGAATAAGGTTCATTTAGCATAATACGGGGTGTAGGTATCATTTTAGCTTATTCCTAGCCCTTTAGGAAGACAATTTCACCTAATTTCTAGAAGGACAAGCCTAGGGTGCGGGTTTGACTTAGTCAAACCCTAAGGCAGCCATTTTTTTCCTTTTCCCATCCTACCCCTCTTGCTTGTTTTCCAAGGCTCCTTCACCTATAAATAGGAGGCCTACCCATTGTATTTTACATGTTGAATTGAATAGAAAAGTTACTTTGCACAAATATTGTGTGAGCTTGAGTGAGTGTTATCTCCTCTCCCTTGGTCTTATCTTGATGAGAATGAAACTCTCAAGTGGCGGCCTTCCACTTATCTTGGTGGTTACCACCCATCAAGTGGCATGATCACCACTCCCTTTTCCATAAGTTTCCTTCTTCCATTCTCCTTCATTTCTCCTTCCATTTATGTTCATTGTCTTTGTATTCTTCCTTGGTTTTGCTCTCGGTTTTTATCATTTTTAATTGAGTTTTGCATCCATTCTCACCATATATTGTCTTTTATTTGTGCCTTTGTGAAATGCTCAGTCACACCTACTTAACCACTTGGTTAAGTTAGTGTCTAGTGGGAATTTTCCTAAGGTTTTCACTCTTAAATTCCTAAAATCTTAATCCTAAAAGTAAAGTGTCACCTAAATGAAAACTCCTAAAAATCAACTCACATCATGTGGTATCAGAGCTTTGGTATTTGAGCTTATCTTTTTAGAGTTGATTAGCACTTTACTTGCTTGCATCTTTAATTCCTTGTCTTTACATTCTAGCACCTTTAAATTCTTGTCTTTACTTTCAAGCACTTTTAATTTCAGCATTTACTTTCTTGCTTTTAAATTCGGCATTTACCTTATTCAATAGCATTGTTTCACTTTTTTAATGTTCCTTTATGTCTTTTATTGTTCTTGCTTCTTTGCCTTGAGTCTTGTGTTCTTTTGTGTTCTAGGAGTCCTTATAATTTTGCCTCTACTTACTTGATTTTAATTGTGAAAGTTTATAAGTAATTATAAACTTGTTTTAGTAGAAGTAGATTTAAGTTCCAAACAAAAGATTTCAAGTGATCAATTTTTTTGAATCCCAAACTTTTTCTGAAAATTGGAGCTATATGAAAATATGCATGATCAAAACTATGGACATTTCATTTCCATAATCCAAGAACAAGTACAAAAAAAGAGAGAGAAAAGAAATGTACGTAAGCTATTTGTGTTCCAATCTTTCAAAGAGCAACATTTTC
Source organism: Phaseolus vulgaris (assembly GCF_000499845.2). Classification (NCBI taxonomy): domain Eukaryota; kingdom Viridiplantae; phylum Streptophyta; class Magnoliopsida; order Fabales; family Fabaceae; genus Phaseolus; species Phaseolus vulgaris. The sequence goes on from NC_023750.2 coordinate 24,148,945, forward strand.
ATCTTGATTGGCAAATTGATTTCAACCTTTGTGGAATTTTTATCCTTTTGCTTTGACAAATTTCTAAAGAAAGATTCTTTGTTAAAAGTTTAGTAAGTATCTTAGCGTCTTTTTGCATGGCTTTTTCTTGCTTATCTTCCTTTTCAAGTTTTGTCATAATCTCTTTCTCAAAATTGGTTTAGTTTTTCTTGCTTAAGCTTTTCTTGTTTGTTTTTTTTATTTCTTTTCCTTAAGTTTTGATGGAAGAGGGCCCAAGCTCACCACACTATGAAAGCCAAAAGACTAAGACTAGCTTCACAAAGGAGCGTCTAGCCTCTCAAAGGAGCGTCTAGTCTTCCAAATGGAGCGTCTAGCTTCACAAGGGAGCGTCTAGCCATGGCTACATAAGGAGCATCTATGAAGAGTCCTAGACCGTCTAGCTTCACACACACATGGGCCAAGCTACGGTTTTAGGAAAAGAAGGCTTTGTTGCATAAAGGCCCATTAGGGGTACTTAGTAGATAGGATAGTGTAGAAAGCACTTTGTGAAGGAAACATTCTAGAAACTAGGTTAGTGTGGCCGGTCATGGATTGGCACATGGCTTAGCATTTAGATTTAATTTTTGGTTTTCTTTTCTTGTAATTTAGCTTACAAGTTACGTCCACAAATAGCCTATAAATAGGAAGGCTATCCCATTGTATTTGACAAGTTTAATTGAGTATTGTTATGCTGCCCATTTTGTGCACTAGCTTTACTTCTCCTAGAAATCTAGGCTATAAACTTCACTCCCTTCACCTTTCTTCATAGAGCTGGCCGAACCTCTCTAATCCATACTCATCATGCACCTTCAAAGCCATCACAACTCCTAGGAGGGCTTTGTTTCACTCACCCATTGCTTCCGCCTCTTTTTCACTACTTTGATTCAAGAAGAACACATGAAATGCCATCATTTGGTATCAGAGCTTTGGTTCTTCAAGATGAGTAGCTCCTTGTTTTTTTTAATTTCAGTTCTTCTTTATTTCATCTTTGTCATTTCAATTCCTTACTTGTCTTGCTGTTTTTTATATTTTAAATTGTTCTTGGTGTGCTTTGTGGAAGATCCAACCTAAGCACTCTTGTTCATTTGATCTTGAACAAGTTCTTGTGCAATTTGTGATAGGATTCCATACACCTTTGTATTGCTATTTTGTTTTAGGCTTTGAGTCTTTATTGCTTTCATTATTTTGCTTCATATTATGCTTTGAGTCTTTAATTTTCTGAATCTATACATGTTTTGTCAAGTCATGTTCATCCATATTGTCATCAATTCTTAGTAGTCCTATTTTTTGGCTTGATTGTTTCTTGTTTTGGGTCTCTTTATATTGCTTTAATCTGCTGTTATTTTGATCCTTTGGTGCTTTTTATTTTTAGTTTGAGTTCATAATTGTGTCTTAGTTCATACACAATTTCCATTCTCACATTTCCATTGTGTTAATTTTGGTTATCTTGCTGTTTTCTTCCAGTTTTCCAGATTTCCCCTGTAACACCTCTCTGTTCTGGGCTGTTTTGTTTACAAAACATTTTCCACCCATAGGAAAATTCTGAATTTCTGGAAAATGCAAGTTTAAGGTGTTATAGAAAAGACAAAAAAAGAATGAGGTCAAAAGAAGCAACAGAAAAAAAATGATAAATCTTACAAAATCAGAGTGCAAATCTTGAGCGCTCCAGCTGGCCTAACTGCACACCAAATTTGCAAAAATTATTAAAACAAAATGGTGCATGCGTTTTAGGTGATTCCAAAGCCAAAATTTAGATAAGATCCTGAATTTTATTGCATCCAAATTTCAGAAACAAATCTTACAATTACAGCTCAGCATAAATCGGGGAACAATCACGTTTTCTGGCCCACAACATTTTCCAGTGGTGCTGTTTTTTTTTTTATTTGGTCATCTAATCTAGTGCTTTTCTTTAGGAATTCTTTTTGTGTCCCAACTTTTATTGAGTACCTTTAATTGTTTGCTTTAATTCCTTGAATCTCTTTCTAAGTTGTCATATTATAAATCCTTTTGGTGGTACTGTTTTCTTTCAATTAAATTTGTTTCTTGCTTTTGTTTCTTGACCTCACTTTTGTGGGTGCTGGAAATTAATTCTCTCTTGGTGCTTATGTGCATGGAAATTGACTTGGTTTAAGGTTAAGCCCTTGTGAATAGGTGCTGGAAATTGGAGAATTAAAGCCAACTTTCTAAGGAGGAGTCAAAGCTAAGGCCGAAACAAGCTTCCTTGAAACAAACACTACAAACACCTAGAAGATCAACAATCAAGACAACAAAGAAAGTGCACTAACCAAAAAAAAGAGGAACAACAAAGGGGGTTTTCTTATCTCCTTTACAACTTGGTTTATTGTTAATTACCTCTTTTAAATTACGTTTTAGACGGTGAGTGTGTCTTCAAGGGCTCAAAGTGTCCAAGAAGCCTCACCTAGGGCCGAATAGCATAGTAATTTTGCTTAGTAATTTGTTGCTTGTTTGAACTTGTTATTCTTTTGTTTTGGTAGAAACGTTTTGCATGCTTAGTATTGTTTAATTTTGTGCTATACCGACTAGCTTTGCTGCATATCTAGCTTACATGGTTTTCTTGCTTTTTGATTTCTCAACTTCTTGTGTTCTAAGTGTTTTACTAAGAGAAAATTTTGTGTGAAGTCATTGGAGGAAAGTTTTTGGCAAGGAAAAGGCTTGGTACTTAAGTAGTCCATTGTGACTCACCTCCCTTACCTGGAAAACTACCTTCTCTAGCTTTCCTAAACTTTCTCAAAGTAAAACATCTAACTACACAAAGTTCTAGCCATGTCTTCTTCTCCTCATTCTCCAAAGTCTATGGAAAGTGAAGTAAAGTCTTTGAAAACCCTTTTAAAAGAGCTATCCCAAGCGGTACAATTAATTTCCTTTAGACAATTGGAGAATGAAAACAAAATTAATGAGTTGGCTAGAGCTCAAGAAGAGAAATCCCAAAAATCTCAAAAATCAAAAAAAACAAATACTCATGCATCACAAAGTATTGCAACTCTAGGGGAGGGAAGCCTTAGAATTAATGATTACTATCAACCACCCCCTAGAAGAACTAGACAAAGGGAGCAAGAGAGCCCAAAGGAAGTAAGGGTAGACCTACCCCATTTCTATGGTAAGGAAGACGTAGAGGCCTACCTAGATTGGGAGATGAAAGTAGAGCAACTCTTTGCTTGCCATAGGGTGAGTGAAGAGAGGAAGGTACCCTTAGCAACCCTTAGTTTCCAAAGCAATGCCATGTATTGGTGGACCTCTCTAGAGAGAGACCGACGTCTTCATAGGGAGCCTTCCATAGAATATTGGAATGACCTTAGGGGAGCCCTAAGACGTCGCCACATACCTTCATACTACCATAGGGAGTTGATGGACAAGCTCCAAAGACTCCAACAAAAGAACTTAAGTGTGGAAGAGTATAGGCAGAAAATGGAGCTCTACATGATGAGAGCATCCATTAGAGAGGAAGAAACCACCACCATATCTAGGTTTCTAAGTGGGCTCAATCTTGAAATAAGGGATAGAGTAGAACTATTACCCTACCAAGACTTGAATGATTTGGTTCAACTTTGCATTAAAGTTGAACAACAAAATTTGCGCAAAACTTCAAGTCAAAGGGTGGGTTCTTACTCCAACTCTTATCCCAAGAAAGACTTTAAAAGGGAGGGTAGTACACCTAGAGATGAACCCAAAGAGACTACCAAACCCTTAGTGGAAGATGCCTCCACCCCATACATCCGTGCTAGGACACCAAATGTTTTAAATGTTTTGGAAGAGGGCATGTGCAAGCACAATGTCCAAACCAAAGAATTTTGTTTTTAAAAGGAAAAGATGAATACACAAGTGGTGAAGATGAACCTAGTACCCAAGAAAAAGGGGAAGGAGAAAGGATAAATCCTTTGGAGGGGGACTTATTGATGATTCAAATAATCCTCCACAATCAACCTAGTGCACCTATTGAGACACAACGAGAGAACATTTTTCATACTAGATGCAATGTTTTAGAAAATATATGCTCTCTTATTGTGGATGGTGGGTCATGCTGCAATTGTTGTAGCACTAGATTGATTGAAAAATTACAACTACAAGTAGTTCCTCATCCACAACCTTACAATTTACAATGGATCAATGAGGATGGAGAACTACGTGTAGACAAACAAGTGGAAATCGAGTTTTCTATAGGCAACTACAAAGACAATGTTTTATGTGATGTAGTACCTATGGAAGCTTGCCACATCTTATTAGGTAGACCATGGCAATTTGATAAGAAAACCTCACATAATGGTCTAACTAACGAGATTTCTTTTATCCACAAGCATAAAAGGTTTGTACTTAGCCCTTTACCACATTCCCAAGTGGTAAAAGACCAAATACAAATGAAACACAAAAGGGATGAAGAAAAAATAGAAAAAGAAAAAAATTTTGGGAAACAAAAGGCGTGGGAAAATAGTGTTCCTTCCCACAAGGTCATTCAACAAGTCAAGCATATTAAAAATACCTTTACAAACATGCTTCTTGTTGAACAACCTAGCCTTTCCTTTTGTAAAGGAACACTTGCAAGCATGAACACAAAAGAAAAGTCCTTACAAGAAGCTTGCATAGATCAAGAAGGAGAACTCATGGGACAAAAGAAAGTTGATCAAACGCTAGAGCTTTTAAGAGGAAAACTTTTGTCACCCATGAGAAAAGAAGTTCAAAGACATTACTTTAAGTACAACTCATGTTTTCAAACTACACCTAAAGTAAAGTCTCATGAACTCTATACTCCTTCACCTTTTGCAAATGATCCTTGGGAAGATACAAATTTCATTTTAAAACTCCCTAGGACAACAAAAGGTTTTAATTCAATCTTCATGGTTATGGATAAACTCTTCTCTAGAGAAGTGATACATCTTCATGGTTTATTTTCAAGCATAGTATTGAATAGAGCTCCAACTCTCGCAAACCATGATTTGAGGATTTCCTTTGGAAAACTTGCAACTAAGTTGCACACTTTAAATGCTTATCATCCTCAAACGCATGGTCAAAATATTTTTGAAAATATAGCTCTTTCTATTATGCCTAGAATAATCATGAAGTGCACACACAATTTTAAAGATGAGCAAACATACCATCAAGTAGTTCACAAAACTACTTCTACTTTTAAAGTTATGTGTGTGCTCAATCATCTTTCTTCTTTTAAGTTGTTACCATCTCCTACAGGATTTATGCCTCAAGAGAAGGTAACCACAAATGACCATTTTAAAATACAAAAGATGATTAGAGGCCACACACAACCCTTAAAAGAGAAATCTTGTCCAAGGTTGCCAACACCAAAAGACAAACAACAATGGCAACCTAGTAAAATTAATTTGCAAACTAACACCTATGCTTTATTTGATTATTTCTATAGGTGGACGTTTGATCCAGGAGGACAAGCTTTGAAGAAACAAGATGCTGCTATCCGAGATCAAGCCTGAAGATCTGAGGATAGATCTTCTCAAAAGAAGGAGGAGATGATGGACACCATCCAGCCACAACCATTCCCCTAAGCAAAAGCATTGGATTTGAGGACAAATCCTTTTCAAGAGGGAGGGGATGATGGAAGAGGGCCCAAGCTCACCACACTATGAAAGCCAAAAGACTAAGACTAGCTTCACAAAGGAGCGTCTAGCCTCTCAAAGGAGCGTCTAGTCTTCCAAATGGAGCGTCTAGCTTCACAAGGGAGCGTCTAGCCATGGCTACATAAGGAGCATCTATGAAGAGTCCTAGACCGTCTAGCTTCACACACACATGAGCCAAGCTACGGTTTTAGGAAAAGAAGGCTTTGTTGCATAAAGGCCCATTAGGGGTACTTAGTAGATAGGATAGTGTAGAAAGCACTTTGTGAAGGAAACATTCTAGAAACTAGGTTAGTGTGGCCGGTCATGGATTGGCACATGGCTTAGCATTTAGATTTAATTTTTGGTTTTCTTTTCTTGTAATTTAGCTTACAAGTTACGTCCACAAATAGCCTATAAATAGGAAGGCTATCCCATTGTATTTGACAAGTTTAATTGAGTATTGTTATGCTGCCCATTTTGTGCACTAGCTTTACTTCTCCTAGAAATCTAGGCTATAAACTTCACTCCCTTCACCTTTCTTCATAGAGCTGGCCGAACCTCTCTAATCCATACTCATCATGCACCTTCAAAGCCATCACAACTCCTAGGAGGGCTTTGTTTCACTCACCCATTGCTTCCGCCTCTTTTTCACTACTTTGATTCAAGAAGAACACATGAAATGCCATCAAGTTTTGTGGTGGTTTCCTTTAAGATCAAGTGCTTAAGGCTTTGACCTTTTTCATTTGAGAGTTCTCAACCTCAAGATAGACCTTTTTAAGAGGATAAAATTCTTTTTGAGTGCTTTGAGTGTTCTCCTTTTGATTTCTTTTCACCAAAAGTGACGCAAACTTGAGAGAGTATATTTTAACTTCTTTTTCACTAATTGTTTGATTTATTGTGCAAACATTATGGGTCATTTGTCTGTAGGTGAATCTTCAAAATCATAATCACATCACAAAGCCCACCTTTTGGGAGAACTCCGTCGACCGCTCCATTGATAAGACAATTAATGCTAGGTAGGGGGTAAGAATCTTTTGGGCAAGTCTTATTGAGGTCAGTGTAATCAGTACCCATCCTCCATTTTCCTTTTGATTTTTTGACCATGACTACGTTGGGCAACCACGTGGTATAGTGTGTCTTTCGATGAAATCGACTCTGACCAGCTTCTCGGCCTCTTGTTGTGTGGCAACACATTTTTCTTCGCCCATCTTTCGTTTTTTCTGGGATACTACTGGCTTGGCTTCTTTGTAAATGGAGAGCCGATGGGTAATAATATCCAGGCTTACTCTAGCCATGTCGGCAGTTGTCCAAGCAAACAAATCAGCATTATCAAACAAAGTTTGGCTTACCAGTTTGTTGTCGTTCGGCTTGAGGGAAATTTTGATGTGCGTCTTGTGTTCATCGTCTCAAAGAGGTAGAGGGAGAAGGTCCTTGCTAGGTTCAACGCGGGCTTTGCGAGCTAAGGATCAAGATCAATGAGAGCGACCACGTGTTATCTTCTCTTTTCTCATGATCGTCCCCTAGTCAGCTCCCTGCCTGCCGACGATCGTCCTCTCCTTTCTCGAGATCGTCCACGTGGTGAGGCTTTGTACAGATGACTAGTCGGTTCAACCTTTAAGCTCTCAACATAACATTCACGAGCTATTTTATGATCCACGTGTCACCAACTACTGACAGAAACTTCATCGCCAGGTGGTGAGTGGGTATTATTGCCTACAAAAATTTTATGGACGACCTTCCAAGCAATATATTATAAGAGGTATTTGCATTTACCAGTAAATACCTTATTTTTATTGTCTTACGAAGGTATCCTTCTTCCCCGAACGTAGTATATAGGTCGATGTATTCTTTTGTGTCTACCCGCTCCCCTGAAAATCCAAATATTTGTTCATCGTAAGGTTGAATTTTTGACTCTGTAATCCTCATTTTCTTGAAGGTCTTCCAGTACAAAATATCGAACGAGTTGCCTTGGTCCACCAAAACCTTGGTAATGACAAATTTATCTATCTCCATGATTATAACCATGGGGTCGTTTTGAGTTAGGTCGATTGTAGTGAAATCGTCATCTGTGAAGGTGATCAGGGGCATCCTCGACCGGCTTCTGGTGCTCACAGAATGGACCGATTGAACAACTCGAAGGTGATTCTTTTTGGCGGAATTTGAACATCCACCTCCAGTGAATCCTCCACCGATTGTATTTACTTTTTTTGTTACGTTCATGGGGTCTCAACCGATGTTTCGGAATTGGATCAGACCAACTATGGTATTGATGACTTCCCGAGCATTGTGTTTGACCGATCATTCCTTCTTAGACTCTAGCTTTGCGGTTGATTCCTTCGCACGGGGCTATCACTCCTTCTTCTTTGCTTTTCCAGATGCTGGTTGTCATCAAAACGACATGAGCCTTCTCATCCACGTCGATCATATTGTTTTTTACGACTCCCAGGTATGTACCTCTCCCTTTCCGGAGATTGGAATGAGTTAGTGTTGGTCAAAAAAAATTCCGTAGGTGGCCAACTTGGATGAGTTCTTCTATCCTGTCCTTCAGCGCTTGACATCCCTTGGTCGTGTGGTTGTAGTTGCGATGGTACAGACAATGTTTAAACGTATCATCATTTCTCAGACTTTGTGACTATTTCAGGGTCAAGATTAGATTGGCTTGCAGCGCTTCATCAAGGATTTTACCCCTCGCAACATTCAATGGGGCGTAAATAAAAAACCAAGGTCCTCAATTTTCTTTGTGTTTGTCCGACCGACCCGAGTTAGGTCAATTTCTTCTGTCTTTCTTGTTCCCTTTATCTCCTCCATTCTTGGCCCGGATGCTTCTGTGACAGTCGGTTAATTCTTCTATCTCCATGAATTTGGTTTCTCACTTCCTCAATTCGTCAAGATCCTTAGCAGGTCTTTTGATCAAACTTTCAGTGAACCTTCCCGGTCGGATTGTCGAAACTAGGTGATGCATGGCTATTTCTAGCATGATATTTCTGATTCCCATGCAAACTTTACTGAATATTTCTATGAACGGCCGCAAAGATCCCCCATTTTCCTATTTCACATTGAGGAGGGCCATGGACAAAGTGTGATGCGGTCTGCTTGTTGCATATTAAGTGGTGAATTTTGTCGCCAAGGCCTTGAAGTTTTTCACTGAATTGGGAGGGAGCCGAGTGAACCAACTGAGTGCGCCTTCTTTGAGAGAATTGGAAAAACCTTACACCATACGACTTTGTTGGTTGTGTAAAGGGTCATTTGCGTCTTGAAAACGTTTTGGTGCTTGTTCGGATTTGTGGAGCCATCATAGAGCCTAATAGTCAGTCATTTCCATTTGGAGGGGAGTTATGCTTCTATTATCTCATCCGTAAAAGGATGTCCTTTCAGATCTTCTTTGTCGTCGGTCAAAGGAGGTTGCTCGGTTTGCTCGGTCTGTCTTGAACCTTGATGGGTATTTGTTTGGACATTTGTTGTCTTCTTAGTGTGAGTACAGTCACCCGATCAAGATTTTTCCTCTCGCTCGGATTTTTTGAGTCCTTGTTTTTACTCTTTCTTCTGTTCTTTGAGGAGGCGTACCTCTTCCCCATTCATTCGCTAATCCTCGATGTCTTTTTGTCGTATCTCTTCCATCTACGCTTGTAGTATTTGGATCAGTGTGATCTGCTCGTCTATGACCCGATTGATGTTAGTATTGTTCCTTGTTGACACCATTGTTGCTAGTCTGTAATCGATGTTGAAATTGACTACTATCTCGACCCTACGATGGGCGTCAATTGTACCTGTATAGGAAAAGAGAGCCTAGATAGTACCTAAGACTGGGCGTACAATTGTTGACGTGTCAGTGATCCTCTGGTTCCTTCCTTCAAGTATCCTTCCACAAATGTTGGTATTTGGTCGGGGGTGACCTGAAAAAGGTACTCTGAGGATCAAATAAGTACTTTGTATTGGTTATTGGCCCTTGCCATGATGGGCCAGATATCAGTTATTGACTGATATGCATGTGATCATGGATTAATAGGAAGGTATATAGGTATGTTGGAATATTAGAGAATATTTGTAACATCCTTCAATTAATCAGTATTTAGTTGATTTGTCAGAGATATTTCTCGCATATTTTGGGATAGGAATTATGACTCATTAAGTGTCATTGTAATTATCGTTACTTGCCATTTATTGTATGACCTAAGATGTTTTTTTACTCGGACGGTCGATCACCTAGACCGAGACTGACTTGTCTAGTATCGATCGGTACAGGTAACATGTGCTTCTTATAAGCAAAAAACAAAAGTCATACATAACTAGATTAACATCTTAAAATCCAAAGGTTAAATTCTAGGACTTGAAATCCAAACCAAATTCAAACTCAAACCAACCAATTTTATCTATAATTTGGCCAACTATTTAAACCACAAACAGTCCACAACACAAATCAATACTTTTCAATATTTTTTGCAATATCAAGCATACCTAATATATCAAAACTATTAAAAGTACAATTTTTACATTTCAAAATATTTAATTTCAACCATCCTCATCAAAATAACATCACTGCACAAAATATATATTGTTATGACTTACCAAGTCACATCTAGACAATCTAGATATTCTACCCCAAGGTACTATCATGAATAAAACCAAAATTACCTACCTTTTCAACTTGTTTAAATCAAGTTCAACCTCCCAACCCCACTACTCGAATAGAAAAGCTAAATATGGACATAAAATACTTTAATCGATAATTTAAACATATCATCATTTTCCTAAACTTATAGAGATTTATCTATGCCTTAAAAACAACATGTGGAAATCTCTAGTCCTAAGCATGCAACTATTTCCATAAAACCAACTTAAAAAAAATACAAAAAGGAACTTGCTAAAAATTATTTATGATTAGACAAAAATATTCTATTCTCCACTAAGATCTTTGTTGAATCAAGTGTGATCAAAAGCTTTGAAGAATCCAAATCCTAAGTGTTTGATGGAAGACTGAAGTTGTTGTTGTGTTTAGAGTAGGATCTGGGTAGTTTATCTGTGTAATCCACTCTTTGTTGAATCTAAAGCTAAAGTATTTTCAAAACTTTTAAGTTTAAAGTGTTTTTCAAACTAAGTGAAAAACAACCTGTTGTTTTGTCGAAACAACCGATTGTTTTACTCTTAGGTGTTTTTGAAAAGGTTGAAAACTGTTTTGGTTGGTTGACTTGTTGTCAAACCAAAATAATCGATTGTTTCGTGCTTTCAATCGATTGTTTGTTTGAAAATCCTAACAGAATTTGTTTGTTAGTTGAGTGTGCTTTAAATGATTTCAAACTGAATGCACTCCTGTTTTAAATGCTTTGACCAATCTTTGAAAGCTATAAATAGTTTGTTTATGTTTTATAACAAACAAGGAAAGAGAAAAATAGATTTGAGTTTTTCAGAGATTGCATTCAAGATTTGATTTTTCACTATTCAGCTTTGGTTTCTCAAGAGAGAGTGGAATAGGATTACATCTATATTGATTTCAGTTCATTCTGTAACAAGTGTAATTCGTTCTGAATACTTTGTAAATTTTGGTGTTGTAAGCCAAAGAGTGTTGTCTGCTCTTGAGGTTGTCAAGATCAACATTCTTGGTGTATGTGCTGAGCCAAAGGAAGTGTGTTTCTTGAAGGGATCAAGGTCACTTCTTTGGTGGTTTTGTGTGTAATCTGTAATTGATTGCTTAGTGGATTTTCCAGTGGATTCTAGGGACTGGATGTAACTCTTGGTTTAAGAGTGAACCAGTATAAACTGTTTGTGTATCTCTTTCTTCCCTTAAACTCATTTAAATTCAGTTGTTGTTGATTTGCTGGTATAAACAACCGATTGTTTCGAAGAAACAACCGATTGTTTTTCTGTGTTTTACTGTTTTGTGCTTTGTTTCTTGGCTAACTGAATTCCTAATCTGGTTTCTTACAAAGAATTTCATTCTAGTTTAAAAAGTTTTCGAAAACTCCCTTTAAACAATTCACCCCCTCTCGTTTAAGGTCATATATTCTAACAATCTCTATGGTGGATTCAAATCTAAAAAAAATAAAAAAATAAATATTTGAAAAATTTAGAGATTAAGGTACATGAAAAAACTTTTAGAGAGATGGTAATTTTTGTGAAATGAAGTTTGAATAGTTAATTTTTTCTATTTATAAAATTTGTGAAATGAAAAGTTTTAATTTTTTTGTTTGTAAGAAAATGTTTTCCAATTTTTTTGTAAAAAATGTTTAACAATTTTATATTGATAATCACACAAATCAAATGAAAACATATTGATTTACTTTGAGTTTGATTTTATATTAAATTTAAATCAAACTATATTTAACTTTTTATAATTGGTTTGATGGCTATTTAATGAAAAAATAAATTAAATCAAGTGGTAAACACATCAAACCTCAAAAGGGATGATCTCATAAATAAGGATCTTGATAGATACATACATTTCAACACGAAACGAAGAACTAGTTGAATGATAGATTCATTTACACTAATGCAAAATACAATCTTAAAAAAAAAAATATCAATTCTCAAATAACCAACATAAAAATAGGAGGAAAAATTCATAAGCAAGTGAACCTTTTTTACATTAATTCCTTAAAAAACTAATGTAGAAAATATACTCTATTGATTATATAAACAATTAGTATAACATGTACTTTCTACACTAGTTCTTTTTTTACATTAGTTCCTTTAGTAGTTAATGTATCTCATACATACTACATCAATTATATAAATAATTTATAATAAAAAGTACATATTATATTATTTTCTTATATAATCGATGTAGTATCTGCAATATATATGAGTGTAGTTTCACTCTCACAACTCTATTTTTTACATTTTGAATTGCAAAGTGAATTCACTCCTCCAACTAATTTAACCTTAATATCTTACACACTTTTTTTTTTCAGATTTACTTGAATCTTGTTTACACTATGATATGGAATTCTATACTCTCAAATTCTCTTCAAATAATGTCTAATTGAATTTTGCATATAATTTTTTTTATAGATTTAAAGAGTTTAATTATTGTTGATATTTTGGATATCTTGATAACACATCTTTCATAAATTTTTCATTGTTATTGTCCATCCGATGATAGAAATTAAAATTTGTAATCTTTTAAAAAACACCATATTCTACATCAAAGTATAATTTAAAGTGATATAGAATGTAATACATAGTTTAAAACCAAGTAATATAAAACGTGAGAGAATCTATAATAGTTAAATCCTATGTAGATGTTCAAATCTATATAGTAATATATGCATGGATTCGTTAACGAATATAAAATGTTAGAAAATAACCTAAAATGTCCTTGATTTCTCTGCATCAAAGACCAAAGTGTGTTGATGGTGCTAGGAAATTTTTTTCTTATCCAGAATCTTCATCTCAATATTTTTTTGTTTCTTAATTTCGTTAATGCATAATTTTTATTCATGTCAAAATTTAATACAACATTTGTTCTCCAATCTTTTAAAATTAAGTAATTTTAGTCCAATATTAATATATAATTTAATTATCAAGAGAAACTTACATCTTTTCAATTATAAGATAGGTTAAAGTTTATAATTAAAAGTTGTTACCAATATCCTATACGAATGAACAACTAACAATATTATTATTAACAAATACATTAAAAGAAATTAAATTGGATAACGTATAATTTGAGAAGAATAACCAAATGTACAATTAATTTTTTATAGGAATTAAAATTGATAAAAATTACGGAGATAAAAATGAATTTAAGTCTATTTATTTTGATACTTTAGTCTAAAATTACCTTCAATACACGAGGGATGGTAAATTCTATGTTGCTTTCGGACCAACTTCACAGATCAACAATGAAGTTAAGTATTTACCTTTATTTTAGTATTGTAATTTGAGTATTTACTTTTTAAAATATTTTTATTTTGTTATGTAATTTTTTTATAATAAGTATTTTATATATGATTAACTATATTTTTATATAGACTAAATTAAGTTTTAAATGTCGACATATAAGGATTATTATATACTTTATTTAAATGATTTTTTTATAATATCATTGATTAAACTGAAATAATTTTTCATTTGTTGATGGATATGTTTAGTGGTCTTATAAAAATGGTTTTCTTTTACAATACCAATATACATAATATTGAATTCAAATTTTGAAAATGCAACTTGTTAACTAATCAACGTGTTTGACTGCTAACAATAGTCATGTCTAATTAAATTATTTTCTCTAAAAGTTGTTTTTAATTATTAAATTTATTTTCAATTCAATCTTATCTAGTAAAATAAAATATTAAATATTGCAAAAGAGACTTTAATAATATGAAATTGTACTATTACTTAATAATAATATTACTTTTATTTATTATATATTTTATTTCAATATAAAAAATTTATCGACGGCTGACCTGGATCGGACCTTGGTGGTCGATTTTGGACAAACTTTTTCTTTTTTGCTATTGCTGCTTTGGGATGTTAGTAATTCACAGTGAGGGAAGCTCCACCTGTTGACAAAACTCGGATGATCAAGTCAGTCAAAACATATAATTATGAGTTTCTGAATATAGAGTATCTGTATGCGTGTAGTATCACCAGATTGAAAACTTACCTTTGTTCAGGGTCTTGAGACCCTTTTATAGCATTCGTAGATCTCCCTTCAGGAGTTAACAAACATAAAAATATGTTGTTAATATATCCCTTTATTTTATGGTTACAAGTAAAACATTATCTCTAACTGTTTATTTCTATTGAATTTTAGTATATATTTGTGTTTAACTAATTCAGTGCTATTTTTACTTTATTATCTTTTTAATATGGATTGTAAGCTTTTTGGGCCGACCTCCTGACGTATCATTGGGCTTACCATGTATCTTGGATCGAATTAAGTATTTATTCTGCATTGACTTGACCAGCCAAGATAACACACTTAAGTGCAGGCCCCTATTGAACCAAGTGGTATTCATGTTTTGAAGAATCCAAATCCTTTGAAGGATGTTGAAGCCTCTGCTATGCTTGATGTTGCTGTGCTGGTTTAAACTTTGTTCTGGGGTAGTTTATATGTTGTAATCCATCCTGTGATTAAATCTAAAGCATTAGCATTCTCAATCTTTGTGAAAGTAAAATGTTTTCAAACTAAGTTAAAACAACCGATTGTTTTGTCGAAACAACCGATTGTTTATACTTAGGTGTTTTGAGAAAAAAATTGAAAACTGTTTTGAATGGTTGAACTGTTAAAGTACCAAAACAACCGATTGATTCGAGGAAACAACCGATTGTTTATTTTGGGACCATAACAGAAAAACTGTTTTCTCTTTGACTGAGCTTTAAATGTTTTAACTGCTTACGCTCTAGTCATTAAATGTTTTGACCAATCTTTTAATGCAATTGAAGAGTTTGTTAAGATTTGATAACAAACTACATCTTTGAATAAATTCAGAAAAACAGATTTGACAATTAAGAATTTTTTGACAAAGTTTTTCCAAAGAGTTTTTCAAAGTGCTGAGATTGCTAAGAGTTTGTGATTGATCAAAGTGTTGGAATAGGATTCTGCTTGTATTGATTTCAGATTATCTTCTGTAACAAGTGTAATCATTGTACTCTGTTGAACAATTCGTTTCTGTGTTTGCTGAGATTGGTTGTGTGTTCTTGAGGTGTTCAAGATCAGCAATCTTAGTGTTGGCCAAGGAGAGTGTGTTTCTTGAGGTGTTCAAGGTCATTCTCTTGGTTGTTGTGTAAGTGATCAAGTGGTGATTTCTTAGTGGATTTCCTCAGGGTTTCTGAGAAGACTGGATGTAGCTCTGGTTTGGAGTGAACCAGTATAAACAACTGTGTACAATCTCTCTATCTCTAACTCTTTAAATTCAGTTTATTTGTTGTTTGCTGGTATAAACAACCGATTGTTTCTACGAAACAACCGATTGTTTTTCTGGTACTACAGCTTTTGCTTGCTATTTTGGCTAACTGAATTGCTGAATCAATTGGTTCCTGAGATAAATTCATTCTAGTTTTGAAAAGTTTGCGAAAACCCTCTTTAAACAATTCACCCCCCCTCTAGTTTAAAGCCATCTTTTCTAACAGCCCCGAGCACGTCCAATCAATACACAACCCCCCAGCCTTGAGCCGAGTTTGGCGAGGCGAAGAGGCTTACCTGCACCGCGGCTGACACGAGTTTCCTCTAGAGGGTAGCTGGGATGCGGTTTCCGAAGCGTCTTTTGGAAAGACGTTTCACCATACTAAATATGGTGCGTACACGTGGCACATCATCAACAGTGGGGAGACCCTACCGTTTCGACTTCCCCTTTTCAAAAGTAACACTTTTTCCTCTTCGTACTCACTACTCTCGCTTCAAATCAAACTTCTTTTCCCCTTCGTCGCACCACCTTACATCGTCGTGTCTCACTAGAAAAACAAGTATGTTTCCTCCGTACAAAATTATATTAAGCGGTGGTGATTATCATTTGTTATTGATTTCAAATAGAACAATGCACTTTTCTATACTTCAATTTAGCTTATTTTGTAAATGTTGCTCCTGAAATGTGCTTTGTATTCCATTTTTTGTTTATGTCTTAGTTGCTTTCAAAGATGGATTATAGCTCTACTTATCCTTGTGCCAAAAAGGAACTGCTTAAAGAAACTTCTATTTACACTTCCCGTTTGAGAATTAGGGAGTTAAGGGAATTGGGGGTGTTAAGTAAGAAACATGAAAACTTAGTAAAAGTCGTAGCCTGTAGGGAAGGTGAGCCTATATGTAGTGAGGATTCATCGAACCCTGGCGGGCCGTTTTGCTTTTTCTATGCCACCTTTTTCACTAAAGTCTTATTGCTCCATGTCGATCTTTGAAAAAGAATTGTTAACCAAGCTAAATGTGGCTCCCGCCAAGCTACATCTGAACAGTTGGCGTTCATGAGAGGTTTTATTATTTTGTGTTCCTAGCTTGACATTTCATCGACTGTCAAAGTTTTCTTTTAGTTTTTCAAACTAAAACATTCTGGTCGTCAATTATGAGCTTCCTTGAATAGTGCTCCTGAGAGGAGTCTGCTTACCCTTTTTAGTTTCCCTACAAACACTTCAAAGGCCAATTTATCAAGGTTTGTGCCTCGGTAAGAGATCCATCTTTACTAGATGGCTTCCCTTTGTATTGGTCGCCCAATTCCCGATTTCAGAATGCTCAGCGTCTGGAAGACCTGTCCCTAAGGGAACAAGGTATTTATGAATTTTTGGAAAACCTCAAGGTCGTCTTCAAAATGCCAACACTTTTGACAAAAGAATACCTTTATGGTGCTCTCAAAGCCTACATTGTTATATCCCCTTTTTTAGCCTTACCCTTGAAAGGAAATCTCAATTCATGAGTTCTGAAACATTGTTTGTTTTTTCAGATAACATGCTTTCTAACTAGCAAATCTGAGCTGATCGAGCACGCCAAGAAGATGAGGGCAGCTGCAAACAAGGACTTTTTGTTGCAGAAGAAGAAAGTCTCCACTGGTGTTATTCGTGTCTAATCCGATCAAGACGAGCACACAAGCTCGAGTCTTGTTTTTAAGCGGAAAAGATTGGAGGCGGCTCCCCCCCTCCGAACACTCGCATTCATATTATTGGGCTCTTGATCAGAATGTTCTAACCATCCAAGAGTGTGAAGTTGTGGGAAGTTCAAAAGGGAAGTGCTTATGGGATCCCAACTTTGACATCCTGACACATGGCAAGTCATATTTCTTGCCAGACGAAGATAAGGCTGGGCTGATGGCTCATGATCAAGATCAACTGCGCAAAGACTCTGAGAAGCTTCTCGACCAAGTGTTTGCCCTAGAATGTTTAGCGAATGTCAGAGCAAGGGATCAGAAAAAAGGTAGAAGATAAGAGAGTCCAACAGACTGTTGAACTCTATCAAGAGGTCGAGCGCCTCCATGCGTAGGTGAACCATTTGGGCTTGGAGTTGGCCAACAAGACCCAATAGGGGCTTGTCTTGGCCGAAAAGAAGAGCAAACTCTCCAGTAAGATTGAAGATTTGATGAAAGAAATGGAAAAGGATATGATGCGTAAGGAGGGGGAGTTCTCCAAGGTGGTTGATTCCCTGAAAGATGATGCAACCCAATCATTCATTGTTAGGTTCGAAACCGCCTTAAAGCAGGCAGTCATCGTCCACCCCACAGTGGACTTCTCCGAGTTGAACCCATGCAAGAGAATAATGTTAGAATATATGGCCTTAAACGAGAGGGGGGGTGAATTGTTTAAGAAAGATTTTAGTAAACTTTTAACCTTAAAATGAAAATTCTTCAAAAGAACCTTGACTAAGGATTCAGTTTTTCAAAACAAACAGCAAAAGCACAATACTGGAAAAACAATCGATTGTTTTACCGAAACAATCGGTTGTTTATACCAATTATAAACGACAAAACTGAATTTAAAGTTTTAGAGATAGAGAGATTGTACACAGTTGTTTATACTGGTTCACTCCAAACAAGAGCTACATCCAGTCTTCTCAGAAACCCTGAGGATAACCACTAAGCAATCACCACTTGATCACTTACACCACAACCAAGAGAATGACCTTGAACACCTCAAGAAACACACTCTCATTGGCCAACACTAAGATTGTTGATCTTGAACACCTCAAGAACACACAACCAATCTCAACAAACACAGAAACAAAATTGTTCAACAGAGTACAAAGATTGCACTTGTTACAGATGAATATCTGAAATCAATACAAGTAGAATCCTATTCCAACACTTTGATCAATCACAAAACTCTTAGCAATCTCAGCTCTTTGAAAAACTCTTAGAAAAACTTTGTCAAAAGATTACTTATTCTCAAATTTGTTTTTCTTAATATATTCAAAGATGTAGTTTGTTATCAAATCTTAACAAACTCTTAAATTGCATTAAAAGATTGGTCAAGGCATTTAATGACTGGAGCGTATACAGTTAAAGCATTTAAAACTCAGTCAAAGAAAACAGTTTTTCTGTTATGGTCCCAAAACAAACAATCGGTTGTTTCCTCGAATCAATCGGTTGTTTTGCTACTTAACAGTTTCAACCATTCAAAAACAGTTTTCAATCTTTCTCAAAACACCTAAGTATAACCAATCGGTTGTTTCGACAAAACAATCGGACCAAGATTTTCAGATGGATAGGATAAGGTATTCGTATATCTGACTTATGATTTAAATATATCAGTTTATCTTCGAAAAAGGGAAAAATGGAATGGTTGTTTCAACTTAGTTTGAAAAACATTTTACTTTCATAAAGATTGAGATGCTAATTGCTTGAGATTTAATCAAAGGGTGGATTACAACATATAAACTACCCCAGAACAAAGCTTAAACCAGCACAGCAACATCAAGCAAAGCAGAGGCTTCAACATCCTTCAAAGGATTTGGATTCTTCAAAACATTGAACACCACTTGGTTCAACCAAAAATTGATGGGAAGCTAGTGGAGGACTCCTAGTTCTAAATTTATGAACCATGTTTTATGCGTACATTTATTATTGGAACTTATTAGTCATTTTGTTTGTGCCTCTAAAATGTGTATTTAACGTTTGAACTCAGACAATCCTAAGATGTTTATCATTTTCTATAACTTAAGCTCACGATGTGCCTTATTAAGGTGTTAATAGTCTTGCCTATAACATATAAATACATGCCAAAAGTACTTTGTCAAATAAATTGACTTCGCATACCAAATGCAGCATAACTAACATATTACGAATTTGCTAACCTGAGTGAGATGAAACGTAGAAAGCGAAAAGAATAGCTCTTAACAAATGTATAAACCACTCACTGATTTAACTTTACCTACATCATTGGTTATCTTGACATTATGGCACACACCTTGCCAAGCAATCTCACCATACGGTTCAGTCACAATGTTATGTCGTCGTTGGCATTACAAGGTAGTCTAGACTCATGCTCGACCCAACGATGAGCGTTGAAGCTACTCACCCCCAAGTTAGGTTGTCTTATCGTGCGCCTACTCGGTTAACTATGTTTGTTCCCCGTTCAGTCGTCTTACAGTGCGCCTGTTCGGGTAACTATGTTTGTTTCGAGTTTGGTCGTTTTACTATGTACCTACTCGGGTAACTATGTTTGTTCCGAGTTAATTCATCTTACAATGCGCCTACTCAGGTAACTATGTCTGTTCCGAGTTAGGTCGTCTTACCATGTGCCTACTCGGATAACTATATTTGTTCTGAGTTAATTTGTCTTATAGTGCGCCTACTCGGGTAACTATGTCTATTTTGAGTTAGGTCGTCTTACCATGTGCCTACTCGGGTAACTATGTTTGTTCTGAGTTAAGTCATATCACAATGCGCCTACTCGAGTAACTATGTATGTTTCGAGTTAGGTCGTCTTACCATGTGCATAGTCGGGTAACTATGTTTGCTCCGAGTTAATTTGTGTCACAGTGCGCCTACTCGGGTAATTATGTATGTTCCGAGTTAGGTCGTCTTACTATGTGCCTACTCAGGTAACTATGTCTGTTCCAAGTTAGGTTGTCTCACAATGCGCCTACTCGGGTAACTATGTTTGTTTTGAGTTAGGTCATCTTACCATGTGTCTACTCGGGTAACTATCTGCTCATGGATTTCCAAAAAAACAAATTTATTTTTGGGCGACATCATTAAAAAAGCCCATTAAGGGGAAAAAGAGTCGCACCCCAAAAGAGAACATAAAATGTTTAAGAAACAAGGCAAATAAACATCTTAACTGAAATAAAATTTTAGACTCGCCGCATTCCATGTTTGCGGGATGGATCCCCCATCCATAGTTTCTAACCTATATGCTCCATTGTCGAGTACCTCGATTACTCGATATGGGTCAGTCCACTTGGGAGACAACTTGTTCTCAATCTGGTAAGGGTGGACTTTCCTCATTACCAAGTTGACTACCTTGAATTGTCAAAGCTTTGTTTTAGTTTTGTGCCTCAACTCCACTCTTCTCTTCGAAGCTTTTAAGTTTATACGAGCGCGGCCGTGTGCCTCCTTCAACAAATCTAATTTTATTCTTCTTCCCTTGTTGTACTCTTCCACAATGAAACTTTGGAACCTAGGGGAGTTCTATGACACTTCTACTGGTATCATGGCATTCGACCCGTACACCAAACTGAACGATGTCTCCCTCGTTGTTGACTGTGGAGTGGTATGATAAGACCACAAGATTCTGGGATTTCCTCTGACCAGACTCCTTTTGCTTTTTCAAGTCTCCTTTTCAGACCTTTTAGCAGGACCCTGTTGGCCGACTTGGTCTGGCCATTGGTGTGGGGATGTTCCACCGATGATGGCATTTTCATGAAGGTCTTCTTGAATCATGTAAGAAAGTGGTGCGGAAGCTATGAAGGTGTGTGTGCAAGATCCTCCTAAGAGTGGTGTTGATCTTGAAGGTGCATGATAGGTATGATTATAGGGAGGTTCGGCCAGCCCAAGGAGATGTGAAGGAAATGAAGTTTAGAGCCTAGAATTCTAGGAGAAGCAAAGCTTGGCACAAAATGGCAGCATAACTTTACTCACAATAAACTTGAAAATACAAGGTGTAGGCTCCTCCTTTTATAGGCTAAGGAGGACCATAATGCAACCCTAATGCTAGCCAAATGAAATGTAAATGTGAAGCACATGGGTGCACATGGCACATGGGTGCACAAATGAGCACATGGGGAGGGGTGTGTCTAGTTTTTATGCTCACCCCCTCCATGGGCTTTCTAGACCGGCCTTGGTAAATTTAGAGGTTTTTTAGAAACTCTAAGTTTACCTAGGTTGGTGTTTTAGGTGCCAAAATTAATTCTAAGAAAATTACAAATAAAGTTCCTATGCTAATTTTGACAAGAAATTAAAGTCTACTCTACACTAGAGTTTATGGCATTTGAACATGTAAAAGAACGTCTTCTTGGATCCTCTTGGCCATAACTCTATGGTTGGCCCAAATCTACCCTTTGGTGGGCTTGCATGTGGGCTTGTGCTTGGGCCTCTTCCATCATCCCCTCCCTCTTGAAAAGGATTTGTCCTCAAATCCATTGCTTCTTCTTCTTCATGGCTAGGGGAATGGATGTGGCTGGATGGTGTCCATCATCTCCTTCTCCTTGAGAAGATCTATCCTCAGATCTAGAGATTTGATCTCGGATAGCAGCCTCTTGCTTCTTCAACTATGCTTGCCCTCCCGGATCAAACGTCCACCTAGGGGAATTATCAAATAAAGCAAATGAGTTAGTTGAAGCAGTTATATACAAATCAATTTTATGAAGTTGCCATTTTTGTTTTTCTTTTGTTTTTGGCAACTTTTTTCAATATTTCTCTTTTGATGGTTGCATGTGTTCTCTAATCCTCTCATGCTTTGTAAAATTTTCAATAGTGGTTACTTGTTCCTTAGGCATAATTCCTTTAGGAAGTGGTAACAACGCAAAAAGAGAAAGAGGACTATGTTCACATACAACTTCAAGTGTAGAAATATTAGTAGTCTTGTGGACTACTCTATTGTATGCATGCTCAATAGAAAAAGGATACTCATCCCAAGAATTGTGATTGGCTTTCATGATTTCTCTAGGCATAGTAACAAGAGCTATGTTTTCAATTTTATTTTGACCATTCTTTTGAGGATGATAAGAATTTGAAAAGGACAACTTAGTTGCAAGTTTTTCCAAGAGAATCCTCAAATGATGGTTTTCAAATTTTGGAGCTCTATCCAACACTAAGTTTGAAGAGAAATCATGAAGACTTGTCACTTCTTTAAGGAAGAGTTTATCCATATCCATGAAAATGGAATCAAAACCTTTTGTTGTCCTAGGAAGATCTAATATGAAATTTAGGCTTATGCCTTCCCAAGGATCATTTGCAAAAGGTGAAGGAGTATAGAGTTAATGAGACATCGCCTTAGATGTATTTTTAAAACACGGAATGTATCTAGGGTAATGTCTTTGAACATCTTTTCTCATGGGTGACAATAATTTTCCTTTTAAAAGCTCTAGAGTTTTATCAACTCTAATTTGACCCATGAGTTTTCCTTCATGAAGAATTTCTCTTTTATGTGTGAAGGTAGTCTCGTTGATACAACCTTTGTTCATGGAAATTTCAATTCGTTGCAAAGGTTGTCTCAATAAGACATGACAAGTTTCTTTAGGCACTACTTCACATAAAAAATTGTCTTTGTAGATGCCTATAGATGACTTGACCTTCACTTGGTGATATCTTGGCATGTATGTAAAATAATCTACTATATTTTTATCTATGCAAGCCTTTTTTAAGGATTCTTCTTTTTTTTCTAGGCTTGCAAGTGTTCCTTTACAAAAGGTAAGGCTAGGTTGTTCAACAAGAGGTATATTTTCAAATGTATTTTCAACTTTTCCTTCTTGTTGAATGACCTTGTGGGAAGGAACACTCTTCTCCCACGCCTTTTGTTTCCCAAGGGTTTTCTCTTGCTTTTCTATTTTTACATTTTCTTCACTCTCACTAGCTTCTTTTTCTTGTCTACTATTCTCATCTTTGTCCCTTAAGATCATAGATCTTTCATTGAAACATTGAGATGCTAATTGATCATTGCCAAGGTATTCTAAACATGGAATTTCTCTAGCTTGAGTGTGAGAGATATGCTTGGTTAGGTTTTCTTGTCTCTCTTTCCTAGCTCTCCTAGGGAATTGTTGATGATATTCATTTTTCCTAAGACTTTCTTTCCCAAGATAATCATGATGTTTAGAGCTAGATGCATGAGAATGTAATTTTTTTGAAAATTGAGACTTCTCATTCTTCGCTTTAGTCAATTCATTAGTTTTGATCTCATTCTCCAATTGTTTAGATGAAATTGATTGAATATCCTTAGTAAGTTGTTTCAAAAGAGATTTCAAGGATTTCACCTCACTTTTAAGAGATTTAGAGGAGTGAGAAGACATGACTAAAGCTTTGTGTGTAGAAGTATTTTACCTTGAGAAAAATTTAGGGAAGTCAAAGAAGGTATTCTTCCAGGTAAGGGAGGTAAGTCACAGTGGACTACTTAAATACCAAGCCTTTGCCTTAGCCAAAAACTATCCCTCAATGTCTTCACACAAAGCTTTCTCTTAGTAAACCACTGGAAACACAATTAAGTTGAGAAATCAAAACTTTTTTTTTTTCAATGCAAGAAAAACAATGTATGCTAACTAATTAACAAAGCTAGACGGTTTTAACAAAGCTTAAAAACAACCACACATACAAAGCGTTACTAATTAAGCAATAGAGAAACAACTAAAAACAATTAACAATTGCTAATTAAGAATTCTATACTAGTCGGCCCTAGGTGAGGCTTCTTGGACACTTTGAGCCCTTGAAGACACACTCACCGTCTAAAACGTAATTAAGAGGTAATTAACACAAATTAAGTTGTAAGGAAATTAAGAAAAACTCCCTTTGTTGATCCTCTTTTTGCTAAGTGCACTTCCTTGTTGTCTTTGCTTGTTGATCCTCCAAGTGTTTGTAGTGTTTTTGAAGAATGCTTGTTTCGGCCTTGGCTTTGTTTCCCCTTAGAATGAAGGTTTTAATTCTCCAATTCCAGCACCTATCAAAAGACTAGACCTTACCCAAGTCAAGTTTCCATTCAATTAAGCACCAAAGGAGAAATAAATTCCAACACCAAATTAGAGGTCAAAGAACAAAAGCAAGAAACAATTTAATTGAATAAAACAGTACCACCAAAAGGAGTTAGTTTATGACAACTAGAAAGAGGTCCACGAAATATTAAGCAAGAAAATAAAAGGTACCAAAATAAAGGTAGGCACACAAAAGAATCCTAAGAATGGCACTAGAATTAGATGACCAAATAAAATAACAGCACCACTGGAAAATGTTGTGGGCCAGAAACGTGTTTTTCCCCAATTTATGCTGAGCTGTGTTTTTAAGATATGATTCTGAAATTTGATATGCAAGATATTCAAGATCTTAGCTAAAATCTGGCTTTGGAATCACTCAAAACGCATGCACCAATTTGTTTTAATAAATTTTGCAATTTTTGTGTTCAGTTACGCCAGCTGTAGCGCCTCAGATTTGCACACTGATTTTAAAAGATTTATCATTTTTTTTCTGTTGATTCTTTTGGACTAATTCTTTTTTTGTCCTTTCTATAACACTTCAAACTTGCATATTCCAGAGAATCAAAATTTTCCTATGAGTGAAAATATTTTTCTGGATCAAAACAGCCAGCACAGAAAATTTGAAACAGGGGATTCTGGAAACTGGAAACAAAAACAGCAAGATACCAAAATTTAAACACAATGGAATTTGTGAAATAGAATTGTGTATGATCTAAACACAATATGAAATCAAACTAAAATTAAAAAGGCACCAAAAGATCAAAGAACAGCAGATTCAAAGCAATTAAAGATACCCAAAATCAAGAAACAATCAAGCCAAATAAAGGACTACTAAGAATTGTTGACATTGTGGATGAACATGACTTGACAAAACATATAAGATTCAGAAATTAAAGACTCAAAAGCATAATATGAACCAAATAAGAAAGCAATAAGGACTCAAAAGCCTAAAAGAAAATAGCAACTCAAAGGTGTATGGAATCCTATCACAATTTGCACAAGAACTTGTTCAAGATCAATTGAACAAAAGTGCTTCGGTTGGATCTTCCACAAAGCACACCAAAACAAATTAAAATGCAAAAAACAGCAAGACAATTATGGAAATAAGATAAACAACATGAAATAAAGAAGAACTAGAAATGAAAAAACCAAAAGCAACTCATCTTGAAGAACCCAAGCTCATGATACCAAATGATGGCATTTTCATGATGGTCTTCTTGAATCATGTAAGAAAGTGGTGCGGAAGCTATGAAGGTGTGTGTGCAAGATCCTCCTAAGAGTGGTGTTGATCTTGAAGGTGCATGATAGGTATGAATATAGGGAGGTTCGGCCAGCCCAAGGAGATGTGAAGGAAATGAAGTTTAGAGCCTAGAATTCTAGGAGAAGCAAAGCTTGGCACAAAATGGCAGCATAACTTTACTCACAATAAACTAAAAAATACAAGGTGTAGGCTCCTCCTTTTATAGGCTAAGGAGGACCATAATGCAACCCTAATGCTAGCCAAAATGAAATGTAAATGTGAAGCACATGGGTGCACATGGCACATGGGTGCACAAATGAGCACATGGGGAGGGGTGTGTCTAGTTTTTATGCTCACCCCCTCCATGGGCTTTCTAGACCGGCCTTGGTAAATTTAGAGGTTTTTTAGAAACTCTAAGTTTACCAAGGTTGGTGTTTTAGGTGCCAAAATTAATTCTAAGAAAATTACAAATAAAGTTCCTATGCTAATTTTGACAAGAAATTAAAGTCTACTCTACACTAGAGTTTATGGCATTTGAACATGCAAAAGAACGTCTTCTTGGATCCTCTTGGCCATAACTCTATGGTTGGCCCAAATCTACCCTTTGGTGGGCTTGCATGTGGGCTTGTGCTTGGGCCTCTTCCATCATCCCCTCCCTCTTGAAAATGATTTGTCCTCAAATCCATTGCTTCTTCTTCTTCATGGCTAGGGGAATGGATGTGGCTGGATGGTGTCCATCAACCGAGGTGAAAACCTATTTAATTTTGAGCTCCGTGCATAGTTCTTGAGCTTTCGGCTAGCAAATTGGATCCCATTATCGGACACTAGGTGTTTGAGAACCCCAAAACGACATACAATATTTTTCCATACAAAATGTTGGACTTTGTGAGCGGTTATCTATGCAACTGGATCAGCTTCGATCCACTTAGTGAAGTATTCAATGGCGACAATGAGATACTACATTTGGCGTAGGGCTAACGAAAAAGGGCCCAAAATGTTTATTCCCCAAGTATGGAAAGGCCATGGGTTAGAGATTTACCTCAACTCCTCAAGTGGCGAGTGACTCCAATCGGCATGCTTATGACATTGTTCACACCTCCTGACATACTTTCCATAATACTCCTTCATCATCCGCCGATGTGACTACCACAAATGCCCTAGTGGAGCTCGGACATTATCCGCATGAATTGGTCTCCACTTACACAAGTGAGGAGTGGATGCGTGTAGCCATAACGGAAAAGACAACCGTCCACTAGGGTGTATCGACTCGCATTCTTCTTGACTATCTTGGCTTTTGAGGGCTAAGAGGGGAGCAATCCATCAGCAAGGTACCGTATATACGGTGTCAGCCAAGTATCCGCTGAGTTAATCTGCATGATCTCAAGGTGGTCATCCTCATGGAGCCCTTGGGCGGTCGTCCTTGTCGATTTAAAGGTTTCCTGGATCACAGATCGTTGACGTCCCCTTTTTCCCGAGCTGGCCAATCTGGACAGTAGGTCCGCCTAAGAGTTTTTTCTCTAAGGACATGAACAAGGTCAAAAGTATAGAAAACATCTTTTAGAATCTTCACATACCTGAGATATAAGGTTAGTTGTGGATCTTTAGCCTAATACTCGCTAGCGATCTGTCCTGTTATTAGTAATGAGTCACTCTTTGCTAACAGGTGGTGAACTCCCAATTCCTTTGCGAACAACATTCCTGCTATCAGGGCTTCGTACTCGACCTGGTTGTTACTTTCCTTAAACATAAACCTAAGAGCTTACTCGATTAAGACCCCATTTGGTTCGTCCAAAATGACTTCAGCCTCACTCCCTTGTAAGTTGGAAGACCCATCAACAGAAAGGACCCACTAAAAATTGTTCTGATCAGGTCCAAAACCTTTGGGGGAGAGCTCTATCACAAAGTCTGCATATACCTGGCCCTTGATTGTTCCTCGTGACTCATAATGTATGTCAAATTCAGATAACTCAACCGTCCATCTCAATCCTTCCTGCAATATCAGGTTTCTGAAGGACCTTCCGAATGTGTAGGTCAGTCATTACAACTACGGTGAAACTTTGGAAGTTGTGGCGGAGTCATTGAGCTATAAATACAACTGCCAAAGTCACCTTCTTGATAGCTTGATTCCTAACCTCTACCCTATGCAACACTTTGCTTACGAAATAAATCGTTTTTTTTACCTTTTCCTCCTCCTGCAAGATGACCGAGCTGATGACCCGATCATTCACTGAGAAATACAAACAAATAGGAATTCTCAGAGTAGGCTTGCCGAGAGCGGGTGGATTAGACAAGTACTTCTTTCACTTGACAAAAGCCTTTTTCACACTCATTAGTCCAGATAAAATGTAAGGATCTAGAAAATTACCTTAGAGTAAAAGTGGTTTATTTTAAATGACACTTGAATATTTTATTATTAAAATGAAAAGAACATATAAATAGAAAATTCAGTTATTTAGGTTTAATTTCAAAATAATCACCATCTCCCTAGAAATTCCTTTTTCCTTTCCACTCCCTTCTCTATAAGATTTTAACCTCCTCACTCATCAGTTTGACGATCGAAGTCTGCCATTAGACTCCTGGCAGCGAGATCTACAAGACTACCCGATTAGAATCTCTGATAGAGTAAGTTCAATTTTTACTCTTCTCTTTGAGTTAAATTTTGAACTTGTAGATCTGTCTCGATCTAAGTTTATGCATGTGACCGTTTTTGCTTTAGGATTAGTCTTTGTTAGCTCAGAATCCTAATGATATAGTTAGATTTTTTTTATCAAGACTTTGTGGTGCAGGTCAAGCTACTCCTGAAGCTTTTAGTAGGCTTGGGGCTCCTAGTGTAAAGGTAAGAGAAGCTAGTTTAAATTTTCAATAGAACCCTGAGCTAGAAGATCTGAATGTGGAGGTGACATGGTCACCAGTTCAAAAATTTGTTTGCAGGATTTTCTTGTTTTGAGTCAAATGGAAATTGATTTAAATTGAAATGGGTTTATATAATTTCTTGTTTTAAGTTGATTAGAAATTGATTGAAAGTGAAATGTGAAATGGTAGATATTGTAGATGTTGTTGAATGTAATTGAATGGTTTGTTGAACCAAGTTAAATGAAATGTTGGGTTAGAATTTAAATAGGTTTATGCATAACTTTCTGCATATCTCGCTCAGGCGAGATAATTCTCGCTGAAGCGAGATAATTCTCGTTGAAGCGAGAATAAGATGGAATAAAAGAAGTGCTCTCGGCTTGATTCTCACTCAAGCGAGATCTATGATGAAATTTTGGGGGCTCTCGACTTGATTCTCGCTCAAGCGAGAGAATTTTCGCTTAAACAAGACCCCTTCTTGCTCAAGCTAGAATCTCTATAAGTATATATATATATATATATATATATATATATATATGCTCTTGAAAGCCTAATGTATTATTGCTTATTTTTTTAAGTGAAAAAATTTAAATCCTATTTAAAAATATAATTAAAGGAACTTAGTTATGTGTTTTAGTGAATTTTGAGATATGTTTGGATTGTTTAGAAAGTTTAAAATATATTGTGATTGAATGGTGTATTGATGTGTTATATGAAGTGTGTAATGATGAGAAAGTGTGATCAAAACATAGTATTTTCAGGAAAGAAAATACCATGTTGAGATTGTTATTAGGATTTATTGATTTGTCAAGTCCCGATCCAATGAGACGATCCCGACTCTACTGATATAATGGAATCACATAGTTGAAGTTATTCAGTTAGTGAGAGTCGATGGAGGTTCATCTGACTTTGCCTGCGATTTAAAATATAATATGGTCTTTCAGGTCATATGAATTCACAACGAGTAGTATAACAGGTGCACGTCTCAGGATTCTAATTTCAATACACGAGTCTTCCGGAAGTAGAGTCAAATGTCTATGTGTTGTGAGTCAGTAGAAGTCTGATATGAGAAATATGAGTTCTGAATTTCTTGGATAGACACTTTATGGTTATGTGAAATGTTTGAGAAATTGTATGAGGCTTGATGAATTTTGTGTGTTAATTTTGAAATTGAAATTATATAGAAATTTTTTATATAGCTAGCTTACCCTGTTATTTGTTTGTGTTGTTTCTTTATCTGTGATGATCGTGTTGTACACGAGAGCATATGAGATTGCAGGTAATAAAGCTCCTAAGTGAGCAGCTGGAGGATGTGATAGTTTTAATTTGAATTATGTGTTTGTTTTTAAAACTTTTGATGTATATATTAAAATCCCTATGAAGAGGGATATTTTTTTGAGATACAATTATGAGATAGTTGTATATATTCATATGTTAAGTAGATAGAGCTTGTTTTACTTTTATTTTATTGTATATATGGTAAAAATTAGGGATATTACATAAAACAGTTGTTCTTCTTGAGGCATTGAAAATAAGGATACCCCTTATCACCATTGGCCAATAAGAAGCGTGATAGGGCGGCCATGCACCCAGTTAAATGTTGCACCTCTTTAACGTTAGTCGAGCTTCTCATCTCCATAATCGCTGCACATTTATCAAGGTTTTCTTCTATTCCTCTTTCAGTTAATAGGAAACCAAGGAACTTCCCTGTCGGGACATCGAAAACACATTGGGATTGAGGTTCAAGTTATACCTTGCTATAGTGGCAAACAACTCCTCTAAGTCGGTGACAAGCTGATCCGCCTTTACTGAGGTGACAACCATGTCATTTACATATGCTTGAACATTACTACCGAGCATTGGAGACAAGATCCGATCCATGAGTCTCTGGTAAGTCGCCTCCACATTCTTCAGTGTAAGGGCATGACCTTGTAACAACAATTGGTGGCTTTAGCCATGAATGTCGTCTTACTCTCATCCTTTGGGTGCATGCGAATTTGGTTGTACCCTGAAAAAGCATCCAGGAAGTTTAATAGACCACAGCTTGAGGCGCTATCTACTAGGTAGTCGATGCTCGGCAGATGGTAAGAATCTTTGCAGCATGCCTTATTTAAATCGTTGAAGTCGACGCACATCCTCCACTTTCCGTTTTCCTTCTTCACCATGACCACATTTTCCAACCATTCAAGATATTGAATTTCCTTTATGTGGCCCACAACGAGGAGTTTTTGAGTTTTCTCCCTCATGGCGAGGCGTTTTTCCTCATTGAATTTCCTTCGTCTCTGAACTATAAGTTTAACCTTCTCGTCCATGGTGAGTCCATGGCATAGAAAATATCGGTCAATCCTCGACATGTCGGCGGAGGACCGGGCGAAAGCGCTCATATTCTTTGAAATGACCTCGACAATTTCATTCTCCAACTCCTTGCAAAGTGACGCGTCGAGCTTGAACTTTTTTCTATTTATCTCCAACTCTCGAACTTCCCCAATAGGTTCAGGTCACCTTTCATTGCAGGGGCGACTTCGTCCATCAATCCTGGTTCTCCTGATTGGGTAGTGATTGCATAGGTTCCCCTGCCTTTTAATGAAAGCGACGACCACCATTTCCTCATTCGGAGTCTGAAGCCTCATAGAGATTGCGCAAAAACGATTTAAGTACTCTTTGAGCAACTCTCCTTCCCTTTGTTTGACGTCAAATAGATCATGCAACCGCAAGAGATCGACTTTATTGACCGGGAACTGCTCCTTAAACATTTTGGAGAATTGAGGGAAAAAGGTAATATAGTCGTTCGGGATCCCACCAAACCATTGCACAATTGTTCCTGTAAACGTGTCCATGAGCATCTTACATCGAACGACATCCGATCCTCCATAGATGATCATTTGAGCCCTGAATGCCTTTAAGTGACTCTCTGGATCCTCCACACCGGAGAAAAGGGCAATCTTGGGCGTGATATAGTGAGGCGGTATGGGCTTTTCCATGATTTGTCGAGAGAACGGCTTGGGGTCATCTCTCGAGCATATGACCGAGGAATGTTCTGGAGCGGGGCGTCGGTCATGGCGGTGCATGTTCCTCTGCAATTCCTCATTGGCCTTGCGCAACTCCTCATTGGCTTGTGCATGTTCTTCTATAGTCTTTCGGGAGGCCTCGATTTCCGCCATAAGGTGTGCTTGATTCAGTTGTGTTTTCTCCCGAAGACGATCTTGGTCGACTCAGGCCTCTGCTCGCATACGTTCTTACTTGGTCCGGGCTTCTTCCCAAATTTGCTCTTGCTCACGTCGATATTCTTCATTTTCCTGCTGGAGAGCTCTCATGGTCTCCATGATTTGTTGCAAGGCTGGGTTCTCGTCCCCTTTAGGTCCCTGTGCCCCTTGCCTAGTATTCCTCATCACGTCAGGTTTCTTAGTTGTAAGTGTTGGTGGGATTTAGTTTTTACCAGGTCCTACGGTTGGCGCCAAATGTTCTTGTCGGTTGACCTGAATCGAACTTTGGTGGTGGACTCTGGGCTGACTTTTTCTTTTTTGGTGTTGCTGCTTTGGGATGCTAATAATTCACAGTGAGGGGAGTTCCACCTGTTGACAAGACTCTGACGATCAAGTCAATGGAAGCATATAACTATTAGTATTTGAATATAGAGTATCTGTATGAGTGTAGTATCACCAGATTGAAAACTTACCTCTATTTAGGGTTTTCAGACCCTTTTATAACGTTGGTAGATCTCCCTTCAGGAGTTAACAATCATAACAATATTTTGTTAATATATCCCTTTATTTTATGGTTACAGGTAGGGATGGCAAAGCGGGCCAAGCCGCCCCGCATTGGCCCGCCCCGTGCTTGGCCCGCAAAAATGCGGGACGGGTTGGCCCGCCCCGCAAAGTTATTGCGGGCTAGAATTCCCGACCCGCCCCGCATAAGAGCTGGCCCGCAAGTTTGCGGGCCAGCCCGCGTTCTTTTTTTTTTAAATTAAATATTTATTTTTTTACATTTTGTTATTAAAAAATTGTCAAATTAAACCTATATATTTGTTATTATCAAACCTAATTTTTTTTCCTTCCTTTTCAAATATAGTCAAACATCAAAACATTAAGATAAATATCAAATATCACTATTCTTCCACTTCCAAAACATTAAAAATACCTAATTCCAAAACATTAAACATAAACATTAATTCAAAAACATTAAACATAAACATTATTGACATTCTTCCATTTCAATAACATTGGATGCCACCTTAGTAGAACCTTCATCCATTTTTTCATAATTATAATCTTCCCCGTCATCTGCATATATTAAAACAATGACAATTAATTAATTAATTTTTCATAAAAATAATACAATAAAAATAAGATAACTTTTGGCTCAATTGAAGGCTTGGTCATGGATAACTTCTAAAATACCCTCTGTTTACTTCTCCTTCTCTAATTGGTGTCTTGCTCCTTTATCGTGTTTGAAATCGATTTAATTGGCATGACCCAGTTTAGGTTGCCCTGCTGCTACTAAGTGTCAATATTTTTTTCTTGCGGGTTTGCGGGCCAGCCCGCCCCGCCCCGCTACTGACCCGCGCGGGTTGCGGGCTAATGCGGGGCGGGCTAATGCGGGTTAGCGGGTTGAAAAGGTCATCCCGCCCCGCATTTTTTACCTGCGGGCCGCGGGCCAGCCCGCACGGTCCGCCCCGCTTTGCCATCCCTAGTTACAGGTAGAACATTATCTCAAGCTATTTGTGTTTAACTAATTTGGTTATTCTTTATTATCTTGTTAATATGGGCTACCAGCTATTTGGACCGACCACTTGATGTATCATTGGGCTTACTGTAAGGACTGAGAAAAATAGTCTTAGAGTATAAATGGTACAATTAAAATGGCACCTGAATATTTTATTATTAAAGTGAAAAGGCTATATAAATAGAAATTTAGTTATTCAGGTTTCATTTTAAAAGAACCATCATCTCTCTAAAAACTCTTTTTCCTTTCCTCTACCTTCTCTCTAAAATTTTGACCTCCTCGCTCATCAGATCAACGATCGGAGTCTGCCATTGGACTCCTGGCAGTGAACTCTACAAGATTGACCGATCAAAATCTTAGATAGAGTAAGTTCTTTCTTGTCTCCTTTTCCTTTGAGTTAGTTTTGATCTGGTTAGGTTGCCTTTTAGTTTAAGTTTGCATGTGAGGTTTTTATCTTCAGAATTAGTCTCTGTTAGCTCAGGATCTTAGTGATATAGTTGGATTTGTGATCAGGACTCTGTGGTGCAGGTTAGGGTATCCTTAAGCTTTTGGTGGGTTTGGAGCTCTTAGTGAGCATCTGCTAAAGTCCAGGTAAGGGAAGCTAGTTTAAAATCTTCAATAGAACCCTAGGTTAGAAGATTTGAATGTGAGTGTGACGTGGTCACCAATTCCAAATTTGTTGCAAGATTTCCTATTTTGAGTAGATTGTAGTTTGATTGAAATTGAAAGTGTTGTGATTGAGAATTGGTTGTTTGATTTAAATGGTTTTGGAATTAGAAATCATATATATGTATAGATGGAATAGCTCAATGATTCAATGAGAGTGATTGTATCATGCTGAACAAGAACTGTCAATATAATGTGTAGATTTATAATTTATGAATTGAATGAGATATTGATTTATAATCTAATAAGTATATTAAGTTATGCAGAATTTTCTACAGATTTCGCCCAAGCTAGCAAGTTCTAGCTCAAGTTAAAAAATTATGGGTGCTCTCTGGAGGATTTTAGCTCAAGCTAGCGAATTCTAGCTCAAGCTAAAATTCTGGGTGCTCTCTGGAGGATTTTAGCCCAAGATAGCGAATTTTAGCTCAAGCTAAAATCCTGGGTGCTCTCTGGTGGGTTTTAGCTCAAGCTAGCGAATTCTAGCTCAAGCTAAAATTCTGGTTGCTCTCTGGCGAATTTCTAGCTCAAGCTAGAGTTTAAAAATAATAATAAATAAATAAATGAAAATAAAAATATTAAACTAATTTTTATTTTCTTTTAAAAGATTGATTTATTTATTTCTATATAGTTTTTCTTATAAAGTATGTAAACTTTTATTTCATGTATAGTTAATTGAAAATCTCTCTAATTATACATTTATATGATTAGTCAATGAATTGTTGTGTATTTTGGATATTCTAAACATTGGTATGATTTGATTGTTTGATGTTGGATATTATGAGGTTCAAAATATGAATTTTAATCAAGACATAGTATTTTCAAGAAAGAAAATACCGTGTTAAGATTGTTTAGGATGTGCATTAACTAGGGATTCGTCTATAAGGAGATATCTTGACTCTACTGAGATAATGGAATCATATAGATGAAGTTATTCAGGTGGTGAGAGTCGAATGAGGTTCATATGAATGGGTAAGTTGTTTGAAAGATAACTAACTTGACCTGTTATATCACTACAAGAAAATCATGAAATAGAAACCAATTTTTAGAAACCAAAATAATTAGTTGCAATAGTAACTAAATTAGAGACCATTTTAGAAACTAAAAAAAAAAATTGGTTTCTAAATTAGTTTCTATTATTTTCTATTATTGTTAAATAGTTTCTAAATTGGTATCTAATTAGCAACCAAGGTTTTAGAGACTAAATTTAGAAACTAAATAATTGGTATCTAAAACCTTAGTTGCTAATTAGATACCAATTTAGAAACTATTTAACAAAAATAGAAAATAATAGAAACTAATTTAGAAACCAATTTTTTTTTAGTTTCTAAAATGGTCTCTATTTTAGTTTCTATTGTAACTAATTATTTTGGTCTCTAAAAATTGGTTTCTATTTCATGATTTTCTTGTAGTGTATGAGTTAACCCTGTCATTCTAGGAGAGAGATGATATTGAGATTAATTATGCGCATAACTGTGTGGATTTCACAATGATGTAGTGTGACAGGTACAGATCTCTGAGTATAAGTCAACGCATGAGTCTTCCGAAAGTATAAGTCAAGTGTCTATGTGTTATGAGTCAGTAGAAGTCTGACATGAGAAAGATGAATATTGAAATTGTTGATAAACACTTGATGGTTATGTGGAATGCATGAGAAATGATGAATTTATGCGGATGTTTAAAGTTATATTATGTTATAAGTTTTAAAAATACCTAGCTTACCATTTGTTTTGTTTTGTGGTTGTTTTTCTTTTATCTGTGATGATCGTGTATTTTACACGGGAGCAGATGTGATAAAGTTTCTCGGTGAGAAGATGGATGGTGGAAAATGTTTATTTTCTTTTGAAATTTTGTTTTTAATTTTATGTAAATGTTTCAAGTCTTGTAAAGAGAGAGATAATTTGAAAAATTATATGAAAAAATTGCAGATATATTTGTATTATTTTTATATATTTATTTTAATATTTCATACAGATTATGGTTATTAGATATGGGAAAATATAGGGATGCTACACTTACCATGTATCTTTGTACCGAGTTAAGTATTTTCCCTACGTCTGACCAGTTAAGATAACACATTTAAATGCAGGTGAGACCGAGCATGTCCAACCAGTAAAAAAAACATCATAAATATGATATTGTATTAAATATCTAAACAAAATGGGTTCCTATGAAATTAAGTTGCACGTAGTTTCTTTTAGTGTGCATACATAAAAGTTGCTAATTATGATTTAAATATATCTTAGCATAAGCAAAATTCACATGAAGTCACAAATAATCACTTTAAATACAAAATTCAAAATCTATGATTATAGGTAGATTTAAGCATCAATGAATATAAAAAAATATAAGATTATATATGTTTTAATGAAATGTGTTTCATATTTAGAATATAATTGGAATTGAAAAGAAAAGAAAAATGAAAAAATGCTTGAATTGGGTGAATGAGGTATATAATTGATGTTTTTAAATTAACATGAGTGAATTGAAAATTTATGTTTGGATTTGAATGAGTTGAAGAGAAAGTAGCATGATGTTGGGTTTGACTAAGTGTTATGTTAGACAAAGCATGTGGCATGCACTATTAGATAAGAGAGAGAATATGAAAGGTGAAGCAACCTAGGA
This sequence comes from Phaseolus vulgaris, assembly GCF_000499845.2. NCBI lineage: Eukaryota > Viridiplantae > Streptophyta > Magnoliopsida > Fabales > Fabaceae > Phaseolus > Phaseolus vulgaris. The sequence goes on from NC_023750.2 coordinate 24,185,174, forward strand.
CAAGTGTCTAGGTTTATACCTCAATACAAAATCCAACTTCTCACATGGGTGTCCTACACGTGGATAAAGTAGGGACACAACATTGGACTTTGGTTCTTCACTCTTATAGGAATGTACCCTATATTATAAAAAACACTTTTTATATATCCAATAATAAAAGCAAGATTTTTCTCTTTTATAAATTAAATTATAAATATTGATATATTGGCAATTTACATGAGATTAATAAATTTATTTTTATTAAAATATGAATCTCACATAAAAAAATTAAACAATTTTAAAATTATAAAATATCATACCAGTTATAGGTTATCTTTTCTTATACTACACGTTGTCAAAATAATATTTTCTTTAAATTATAAGTTTACGTCTTAAAGTTCACAATTTAGAGAAATAAGTTGTGTTTTGAATAAAAGTAATTTTCATAGTAAAACCATTTTAATGAAAATACACTATTATAATAATTATTATGAAATATTTTATTTTATATTAATATTTAACTTATACTAAAAAAAATTGACTGAATATGTTTAAGGCTATTTGATAAAAAAAATTTGAAAATGAGCAGCGCGAATAGAAATAAGAGAAAATAAAATAAAATTAAAATTAAAAAGTTTTGATTGAAAAAGAAAACAAAAATATAAAAAATAAGTGAAGTAGTAAAATGAAAATAATATAATTTATCTCGTTATTTTAAAATTTCTTTTATTTAAACTCTGTATTATTTTTATCCACCATTTCTTCTAAACTTCTACCTATAAAAAAATTCATGTTATTTTGTAACTATATATAATATTATTTTATATATTAATTCCGAGTAGAAATTTTTAAAAAACACTTTTAATTTAACTTGAAGTTTTGGTTTTTGAACAAAAATATTTTCCAGATTCAATTATAATGATTTGAAAGAAAGCAAAGGCATGGATTCTTTATTAAGAAAATCTGATGTTAATGATTGTGTTTGAAATTTCAATGGAAGAAAAGATTAGACAGAGATGCTACACTCATTAAAAACACAGAAAAAAAAATAAAGTTATTAATTATGCCAATTTCTTAAGATAACAAAATCGTTTTTATCACGGCAAAGGATTCAATATTTTATGTTGAAATTAAATTGATGTACAGCTAATACTACCAACACTTGCAATTCAAATTGAATTCTTAATATTATAATTAACACATGTTAATTAGAAACTAATTACACTTCGAATTTGTAAATAAAAAAAAATAGTTGAAAAAAGGGGAAATTTACTCAAAGGATAATAATAAATCAGGTATTTTTTAAGGAATCAAATAATATAAAATGAATATTATAGTAATAGATAAGCCTGTGATCCTTGTTAAATATGAACATATTTTTTATAATTTAAATAATTAAATTTAAAATGCTATTAGGGTTTTCTTTGTTCTAAATGATAAACATTTTACACACTTTGAGGTTTCTTTAAGAAAACATTTTAGGCCAAACCTATTAAAAATTAGACTTTACTTTATTCCATTTGTGTTAACTTGTGTTTTACTTCCACTGAAAGAAAACCTATATAAATAATTTACTAAAGAAAAGTAACTTTGTCTTTTTGTAAACTTGATTAAATTGTTGAACCTCTATAAAATAACCCTTTTAATATCATATTATAATTTTATGATATGGATATTTCAAATGCTTAGTTATATTTTATACTTTATTTCTTAACATTTTATACCAAAATAATTAGATAATTATAATGACTTGTTATTTCTGAATATATGAATCTCGATTATTTTTTGAAATTAAAAAAAAAACTTTTTTTTACTTAAGAGTGTGTACATAAAACATTAAAACAACAGTTTTTTTCTTTTCATTGTCAGAAAAAAATTGAAAATTATAAAAAAGTGAACATAATATAACTTGGAAATTTCACGTTATGAATAAAAAAAATATTTTATAAAGTGCGTGCAACCCTTTTAAAAAAAAGATAGCATATAACCCTCTAACATATTCTTTTAAACATATTATTTATTATTATTATTTTAAATTGATCATAAGTTATAGGAATAAAACATGTCAAATGCACCCTAACTCAGGTTAAATTTGGTTTGGTTTGTACAAAGAATTCACATCCTTCAATTTAAAAAAAAAAGAAGATAATTAATAATCTTCTCTACCCTTCTTATAGTCAATGAAAATTTGATTATAAAAAAAGGGTTGTTAGAATAATAATAATTTGTTAATAAATATAGGTAAAGTGTTGTTTTTGATAAAGTTTAAGGGACCAGCACGTAATTTCCACCCACCATGATAAGCATTTAACATTGTTTGAAAATTGATCCCACCTAAAACTAAACACCCATCTAGTTTTTCACACTACCTTTTTCCCCTTCCTATTATAATTAAAAAAATATTCAGATGAAACGTTATGAAAATATATTAACAATTATTTCAATAATTTAATAATAATACTAATAATTTATATTAATATTTAATATGTACAAGTTTAATTTAAGGTAGATAAATAATGGATATGTGTTGGTAAAATTTGTAAGAAATAAATATTTATGAATGATATATAATAAGTACTTATATATATATATTATGATATCAACTTGCATATACTTATTATCTGTAATTTTTATATAAATATTTTGAAGAAAAATAAGTAATAGTTTTTGGTTAAAAAATTGATAATTTAAGAATTGTTTAGAATTTAATTTTAGAATTTTCTGTTTATGAAATAAAAAGGAGATTCATTTTTTTAAAATTTAATACACTTTATATAGATATTTTTAGAAAAATAAGGAAAATAAAAGTTTTGTTAAGAAAAATATTGATAATTTAATAAATATTTAGAATTTAGTTTTTTAAATTCATGTTTTTATTTTAATTTATGAAATGAAAGAAGATTACTTTTTAAACTTTATATTTTATAGCACAACTTATTTAAATTTATTCTTTAAAAACACCAGATATGCTTATAGTAATACTTTATCATACAATTTTATTTAAATTATACTTTAAAATTAAATATTTGTTTGATTTTATATTTTAAAGAAGTATTTCTGAAGTAAACCAAGTTCACAAATATCCATGAGCATATAAATATGATTCATGTCAATCATTTTCCATTGGGCATCTTTAACTTTTTTTAGTAATAAATATTAATACTGCAAATATTTATTCCCTACAATATGTAACCTCTGTTACACTAATACACAAAAATTCATCTCATTTTCTACTAATTAAAAAAAATCTATTTTATTTATTTTGAATAGTTGGATTCTAACTTATCTTTGAATCTTAAAAATAATTTGAAACTTTGTTTTCAATTATTATTATTAATAATAATAATAATAAGATCTAGCTTAGATTAGATGAAACGTAACTTTAAATTTGTTGATGGATGGCATGACTTTGTGGGCAAGATATGCTTTTCTTAATTTCTTTTTTTATCTAAAAAATAATAATAATTTTTTATTTCCGTCACTAACTCACGGGTAAGGCAGGTGGCTACCTGCTACAATCACCAATCCCTACTCCCACGTGACACACTCACGTGACACCATCTTCTATTCTTTCTCTCTCTCCTCTTTTTCTTTATTATGGATAAACATTAATACACCACTCCCTTTTTATTCAATACCAACAAATATTTAACTTTTTTTATTAAATTCAATTAATTTTTTACCACATATAAAAAAATTACTCAATTTTTCTTGCTTAGTACTATGATTTTTACAATAAATTAATGTTTAGGTTTTGTTTGTTTTTTAGTTTGAGTGTACATAATTCAGTTTCTTTTATTTATACATAATTATAATTATTTTTTCTCTTGTGCTTAAGATAAGTGTCATGTATCAATTATTATTTTATTTATGTTTTAAAAATAAATTAATCGTTGTAGTAATATATGTAAAATAAATAAAAAATATTAATTTGTTTTTCAAGTCTTCTTTGTATTTTAAAAGGGAAACACATGAAATACAAAACTCAGATGCATCTTATAAAGTAATATTATGAACAACACACTTCTTTAGTTCTGCAGTAATGGGTTTTTATTTGCATGATTCTGGAAAAAGATTTTGTTCTTAAACAAGACTTTCTAGCAATTTCAACATTCTAAATAAAAGTGCTTTTTTTTATATTTTTAGAGCGAAACAAAAGTATACATATATATATATATATAAATTTTATTTATGGGTAATTATAAATGCTAATTCAACATGGAATGCATGCAAAATAAATATAATCTATATATAAATATCATTATTAATTTATTTATTTAATATTTTTATAATTATTAAAAAATAACTTAAAATTTAATTTTAACTTTATAAAACTGAATATAAAATAAAATTTAATTCACTTTTATATTATTATGAAATGTATACAACCTCCATCAACAATTCTATCAACAGTTTTGATAGAAAAAACTTGTTATTCCAAATTTTCTTCATTCTATAGATCAGGTTTGGGGCATTCACATTGCCATATCAAATAAAAGTAACTTATTTAGTAGTGTTATCTTAGACAAGACTTTAAGTTAGTTTTTTATTTGATGATATATTAATAAAAATATATTTTTAATAGCACTTTTTTAGTGGTGATTTATTCTTATTTCAATTATATATTTTGAGAAATTATTAAATATCATTGTCTACATAAACAACCATACAACCATGATTTAAAAACTAATGACACCCAATTTTACTTTAATAATACATTATATTAAGCAGTACATATGAAGACAATGCATTAGATAGGTGGTGATAAATGATTCTTTCATTTTTTTTAAATATTTAATTTAATTTGATATATTATCTTATAAAAAAAAATCAAGATTTATGTTTATGTTTTTTTTAAGTGGTCTAAAATGGTTCTTTCTTTAGTTTAAAATTAACCCCATTGCATTTCTTTTTCTTAAATACTAAATTCTTGAACATCAAATTAGATCACTACTTGTAAAAGAGAAACTCAATCTTAGATCACAATATCCTCACCAAAACTCACTTGCACATGCATAATCACCAAACCCTCCAACCACTATGTTTAGGTTGGGGTGTTAGATTTTGTTGAGGATGTTGAAAATTTTAAGGATGTTTGAGATAAGAATTATGAATAGATTAATTTGAGGATAGTGTTTCAGATTTTGTGTTAAGTTGGGTGATTTAATCACTCACCAAAACATTTGCTGATTTTTGAGGAGTTTAAAGTGTTATATTTTTTTTTACATATTAATACAATTTGTTGTATTATTTAAAAATATTATGATTCAAATAAAACAAAAGCAAAAGGGGAACATTAAATTGTCTTAAAATTAATTTAATGTTTTTTCTTGTTAACTTTTTCTGCAAATAATTAAGATGGTTGTCAGGTTGATATTTTCAAAGAAGTAATTGGCATTATATATTTTGAAAGTTGGAGTCTTTATTTATCTGTCTCTTTCTAATCTTCAAGCATTCTTGTTTAAACAATATATATATATAAAATAATATTATAATAATTGGTGGGTATTTATGAACAAAAATCAACAACTTTTTGTTGGTCACACTTCAATTTTGTCAATGGAAGGAACCCTAATTAACACCAAACTAAGACATTCAATGAATTTAACAAATTTTTTTGATAGAAAAGGATAAAAATAACAAAATGGAAGAAAAAGAGTTCCACTTCAGTGGCATTAGATGGTAATTAAGAGGAAGATTAAGGGCATAATATGTTACACAATCTTTCGTTTTTGAGAAAAAAGACAAAAAGGAGGTCAGCGGAAACATAAAGGTTTGGCCGTCCAACACTGTCTTTGCAGCTTTAAATAGGAAAATTAATTAATTTGTGAATAAAAAAAGAAAAAGAGAACACTTTATTTTCTATAAATTTGATTGCTTTATAACAAATTTACCATATTAACCATAGATTCAAATGTGTACACACATTTTGATTTTGATTTTGATTTTTGAGAATTTTTAATTGCCCCTCACGGACGCCAAATTCTTCTTAACCAAATTGTATTTATCGGGTTTAGGAATTTATTCAAATCAAAATAAAACCCTTTTAATATATTTTTTATTTATTTAATTTAAACACACTTTATTATTACCCTTCTTTTTTTCTTCCTGAATTATTATTACTACTACTATTATTATTTAGCTTTTAATTGCTGTAACAGTAGTATTTATTTTGAGCTTTCCATTTTTCTTTCTTTTTCAACTCTCAATTCAAGCAGCTTTGGAAAAACCAACCAGCCAACAAGTATTTTTCACCTTCTGAAATTTGTAAGTGACCTTCAATTTTCCAGAGCAAAACAGTGTATTTTTTTCTTCTTTTTTTGTGTTTTTTTTTTTTTCTTTTGTGTTTTCATTCTCTGGGGTGAGCACAGTTGAGTTGATGAGTTTCTTGTTGAGCTGAAAAAGAAATCTGAATACAAGTTTTCAGCTTCGGAAGAAGCTTGCTCAAGTGTGGAATCACAGTGACAGGTCATGATCTTTGCATTCTGAAGAATATCCACACCCTGATGTTGATATGCTTTCCATAAGAGAATATATATAAGGAGTTTTGTTTCATAATGTTATTTTTTTATTTTTGGTATTTATTACTATTTTCCAGAGCAAAACAGTGTATTTTTTTCTTCTTTTTTTGTGTTTTTTTTTTTCTTTTGTGTTTTCATTCTCTGGGGTGAGCACAGTTGAGTTGATGAGTTTCTTGTTGAGCTGAAAAAGAAATCTGAATACAAGTTTTCAGCTTCGGAAGAAGCTTGCTCAAGTGTGGAATCACAGTGACAGGTCATGATCTTTGCATTCTGAAGAATATCCACACCCTGATGTTGATATGCTTTCCATAAGAGAATATATATAAGGAGTTTTGTTTCATAATGTTATTTTTTTATTTTTGGTATTTATTACTATTTTCCTTCTTTGTTCCAGCTTTCTGTCTTTTAAAGATTGGTTAAATGCTGGGTTTGAAGCAGATTTATGTCAAAGGGTGTTATTTGTTTTTCTGTTTTTGAGAAGCCTATGATGTTTTTTATGGCTTCTGTTTATTTTTGAACTACAGCCTGAGAAATATTTGAACAAATGGATGAATTTTTTTTTACCAGGTTTTTCATAATTATTTTGGCCTAGTGGTGATTTTTTTTTGAAAAATTATAAAATTGTACTATTTTACTAGTTTTTGTTATTTTGCTTTTAGTGGATAATATTTTCTTTTTCTTTTTCAACTCTTGCTGGGAGGTAAATTTCTGATTGCTGTGTTTGAAACCAAGTACCCGTTTTTCAGACATGAGAACAAAGACCAAAAATCTTAACTTTCCTAGCAGATATCTGCATTTCTTATTATGATTTCCTACACAGAACCCGAAGTGATGATTTTTTTTTTTTTGATTTTTTTTCTTATTGCATAGCTAGATTTCCCAACGGATCTTGCTAATAAAGTGAAACAGCTTCTTGTAAAACTGAAGCTTGCATCTTTTCATTACCTTCTTGATCGTCAGTGAGATCTTTAGATGGGTTTTCACAGTGTCTTTGTGACATGCTCTAGAAGGTTTGCCTGAGGGCATTGATGTTTTTGGCAAAAGCTATAATTTTTTAATGAATTATGCTGTAATATTCCGTTTACATACTAATTGTTCTTTATTCTATTATGGGGTTGTAGGTGTTGGTTTGGTGATACAGGCTCGGGGAGTGAAAAATCAATATTTGCATGGAAGCCAGAGAAGGTATCAGTTCTGGGGTTACAGTGATAGGGGCAGAAGCTCCATCAGCTTATCATGTGGCTCCAAGAAGTGAAGCTCCAAACCAGGTTCATGTCCCTGATGGTGGTGGAGGCGGTGGCGGCATTGGTGGTGCTGCAGCTATTGGTGTCTCACCTGTGAGTGTGGGGTTGGATGGAACAACAAAGAAGAAACGGGGTAGACCAAGGAAATATGGGCCTGATGGGTCTGTCACTATGGCATTGTCTCCAATGCCAATCTCGTCTTCTGCACCGTCTTCTAATAATTTTTCATCCGGCAAGCGGGGGAAAATGCGGGGTATGGAGTATAAGCAGTCGAAAAAACTTGGTTTGGATTATCTAGGTAAATTATGGATCCTTGTCTCTTTGATGAGTTCAATGTTGATTGTTCTTGTTCGTAACTAATATGGTTTATCAAATGACTTTCATTTTGTTGTTAACCTTTGCCTTGTAGTGAAGTTTCAAGTATGTTTCTGTTTCTGATTATGAATTACTTGTTTGTGATTCTTTGAATTTGCATCCTGTCTAACTGTGGAGTTGAAACTACTTTCCACAAATCTTTCAGAGTTCTCATTTTTTTTGCCTTTTAAGCCATCCTTTTGTTCCAAAATGTTTTGTTAAGCAAGGTGCAATGAATTAGTTTTGAATTTTGTTGTTTTATAATTAAGTTAATTTGTGTTAGCAAGGGAGTCTTTACCTTGTGACTGTCATTTTGTTACATCTTTTGTGAGGATGATGAGATATTTATCATCATTGAGATTGAGATTAAAAGCATCCGTTTGAATAGCGTGGTATTTCTTGAGAGGTTGTTCATTGCTTTATCTCTGAATGGCTTGGCTTCTGTTCCAAATCCTAATTGCTTTTATTTAAAATTTAAATTTCCTACCACTTCTAAGTTAATTCAAATAATATAAATATCCAGTGAAAATGAGTCTTTTTTATAGATATTATTGATTGGTTTTTTCAATTTCTAAGTTTCAATTCTGTTCTGTAATATCTATTCTTGGTGCTTCTGTAGGTGACTTGAATTCATGCTCTGATGGTACAAATTTTATGCCACACATCATCACTGTCAATGCTGGTGAGGTATGCTTCTATGAGACAGGGCAAAGGAAAAGCTTCATTGAATTGAAATTTTTACATTTCGGTTTTCAAGTAGACATTTGCTACTCTAATATCTGTTTCTGCAGTTTTTTGTTTATTTATTTGTAGTTTTGTGGATTACAAATATATACAACTTTTTCTTTGTTCTGTGAAAGTAGTTAGCAATTCAAAATTGAAATTCAAGAGACAGTTCATTGATTACTAGTGTTCCATTGTCGCCCTCACCCACCCTCAAAAACCACTGAGAATACTATTAAATTATTCAGATCAAATGGGTGCACGTTATTTTAACATGGATAATGTATTGTAAGTAAAAGCCCATTTTAGATGCATGGTGACAACTATGAACTGGATTTAAACTTTCTTTTTTTCCCCTTTTTTATTTTGTGTTTATGCTTTATTGAGGTCTTTTCCAAAGAAAGGGTACACCATAAATTCAATGAATACAGTACAGTTCATAAAATTAATACAAAAATATATAATCAAATATCGACTTAATTGAAAAATTGATGTCTTAAAAGTTACCTCTACTGGTTGTAACTTGGAAAAAAAGATTACCAACTAATGATTGTGGTGTTTTCATCTATATTGGTATAAACCTTCTAAATATAGAAGGAAAAAAGTTGTAAAATTTCTGCTAGGACTATCAAAATTGTTTGACTTTGACACACACACCTGTTTCACAAGGATACTACAAGGGCATATTTTGTTTATAAAGTGGCCATGATGTTGTGGTGGTCTTAGGCATTTTGCATTGAGAGAGATAACTTTTCCATTTGTTTGGCTTGATTTGCTCCATTTATTTTCTCATGTATTTATTTGGATAGTTATTAGAAAAAGTACTGCTTGTTTATTCTTGCAAATATCCTTATTGGCAGAAGAATATGATGTAATTATTTAATTCTTGGAGTATAGTTTGATTTGTTTTGATTAATTTAGTATTTGCTATTCTTGTCGGATGATAAACTACTTGGTTCACAAAAAAAGCCTTCATTTATACATTTTCTAAGCAATGCTTATGTGCTAAAACTCTCTTAAAGATAGTTGATTGATGTTATCTTGCTTCACTCTTTGGCTTTTGTAGGACATTACAATGAAGGTGATATCCTTCTCTCAACAAGGGCCAAGAGCTATATGTATCTTATCTGCTAATGGTGTAATTTCAAATGTTACACTTCGACAGCCTGATTCTTCTGGGGGTACTTTAACTTATGAGGTGTGACATTAATATTTTTTTTTTTGTGAGCTTTCTCTTTTTCACACTGATATTTTAATGCAATTTTACATAAGAATCCTCAAATTTGTTTAAGCCTGTAAATTCATTTTGAATGACAGTTAAACAAAAAACTTTGATAAACAAGTGGATGCATTCATTTTTTTTACTTATGCTAAAACTTTTTTGGTTGTTGCAGTTTGTTGAATAATGATATTTAATGTACTTAGGGAAATTACATGTTCATGTATTTCATGTTTAATGAATTTATATGTTTGCTTAGGGTGTAATTAGAGAGGAAGGGGATAGAGAAAAGGGAGAAATGATAGAAATACCAATTTTCACTGTTTGCTTGATAGGAGAAGGGAAGTAGGTTATCTTTTTCATTTTTTTTTAGTTTCTTAAAAAGTTCAATAAACTTTTTATAGCAAATTGCTAAAACAAAATAAGTAGTTTTTATTAAGAAAAAAGTAATGGTGTTAAAACTTTAATCTTTTTTTGGTAAAGGGTCTGATTGGATAAGCTTCTTTAGAAGAGAAAAATAATAAAGAATGCAATGAGTTTTTCTGTAAGCTAAAGTTAGCTATGCACAGATTGAAAGAATAAGCTTATTTAATACTTTTTCTTGCTTCTCTTTCCAAGTAGTACTTCTGGAGAAGATTGTCCAAACATATCTTATATTTAATTTTTTTAATTAGTGTATAAACATTTTGCATTGAAGTTATTTATTACTTTCTGACTCTCCTAATCTGAACAAGCAGAGAAAAGTTTCTTCGATTATTTTCTTAAGATTTATATTTTTCTTATATCATTCTTATCTACGTATCCAAATAGATCATCAGTGTTCATTGGTATTAGTCTTGAGAAAGTTGGAAATTGTATTACTTGTCATAAGTAGTCTCTACTAAGTCTATAAATAGTTTATATATATATATATGTATGTGTTTGTGTGTATAAAATAAGTTTTTTCATCCTAAGTTCTCTTTCTGATTTCCACTTTTTAAATTTAACTTGGTTTGAGAGTTTTACCATTACTATTCCACTACCAGTTTCCTTAAATATGGATCTGTTTTGCTTTGATCTCTAATTCATAGTCAAATGTTTTGCCTATTACCATCTTTTTTGTAACCAATGCTTTTGGTCTATCCCCTCCTGTAACTTGCAATTGCTGATGAGTTCCTTGGCAGCCTTTTATTGATATCTTCAGTGACATGACAGAGAAATTAGTTACATTTATATTTATTAAATCATTTTCATATGAATGTGGGGCTTAAGAAATGAATAAGGATTGCCATATTTATCAGTCCAAGACTGGAGCATTCAGTTTTATATAACATGTACATGATGATGGTTCTATATAACAACTGTTACAGTTTTTCTGAAAGCATTTTCTCTTGTAGGGTCGTTTTGAGATACTTTCCTTGTCTGGATCATTCATGCCTACTGACAACCAAGGTACAAGAAGCAGGTCTGGTGGAATGTCGGTCTCGTTGGCTAGCCCTGATGGCCGAGTTGTCGGTGGTGGAGTTGCCGGTCTTCTTGTAGCTGCTAGCCCTGTGCAGGTAAGTGATCTTCCTCTATTCTCAATCTTCTCAAGGGCATGTGTACCTGAATGCTTGAAAACTGAACCATATAATATTTTCCCCAAGTGTATTGAAGGGAAACTAACATGATTGCCATGGAAACATGATCCATAGATTAACTTTATTGTAGATTCTGGTAAAGTCGAGGTATAATTCTTCCTCAAGTAAAGGATCAATGGCTGCATGTTCTCCAAACATGCATTAATATTTATAAATGTGCTTTTACAACAAATGTCATCATGTTCGGTTATTACAAATCAATCAAAATCAAGTTTGCTTCCTATAGTTGAGATAAAAGTTTCTCAAAATAAATCAAAACCAATTTTGTAACATCAATGTTCAAAACAAAGTTTGCTTGCTAATACTTACTCTTAGATGATGACTTATGCATGCATGTCCTCTTTATGTTTAGGTGGTGGTGGGAAGCTTTTTACCAAGCAGCCAGCAAGAACAGAAACTAAAGAAGCCCAAGTCTACTGATTATGCAGCAGCAGCAGCCGCTGTTTCTCCAGTTATTGCAGTATCTCCTGCACCACCACCTCCACCACCACCTCCAACCAATGCTGAAAAAGAGGATGTGAATATTAATCTAATGGGTGGAGCACATGTGCTGCAAAATTCTGGAACTCTTAACTCTAACCTCAGCCCTCCCAATGCCTTTAGAAGAGACAACTGGGTCAACATGCACTCTATGCCAGACTCAAGAAAGTCAGCTACTGATATTAACATATCTTTGCCTGATTGTTAAGTTGAAGATAAACCTGCACTCTTCTATCCTCGAGCACTCTTGCTGACAAAGTTCATGACTCAGCTGTTTTATTTAATGTCTACAGTGTTCTCCTCTCATCTAAAGATTGTTTCAAACATGTCTGATGTCTATTACCATAGGATGTAGTTTCAGTGTTGTAAGTTGCAGCTAGGTAGAGTATCTGATATATTTATCGGCTGATTAGGTAGATGCTGCACTCTGCAGAATTATGAGTAGGCTAATTCGGATGTATTGAAAACTTGTTTGCATATTTATGACTGAATTTGTTGAAGCATTTCTTTTTTCTCTCCTTAGAATTGCTATGTTGAGATTTGTTGGTTCTTTCTATCGTTTAAGGATGTGTTCTGATAATATTTAAAAAATAATTGTCATGTTATATGTTTTTGTGTACTCTAAAATTATTCTTATACATCAAAGGAATTATAAGGGATTTGAAGAGTTACAAAACTAGAAGCCTTGATGATCAACCTAAAAACTGAGTTAAAAAGAAATTTGCTTTGGGCAAAAGCTATGGAAAAATAGACTTTTGAACAAAATCTCAATGCATTTGTAGTTTTAGGTACAATTTGATGCAAATTTGTAATTATTGGAGGTGTTCAACAGCTTTCTTGTCACTTGTTAGGTTGAGAATTTGGTTGTTTGATTAAACTTATGATGTAATTCAAAGTTAAATACAAACATATTAATGATTTGAAAGAATAATTGCATGCATTAAGACATGATTTAGTGAAGCTTAACCCTCACTTTTTCTTAAATAATCATGATCATTAGTTCTCTGTTGGAAGTCCAAATCAATTTCCTGTGAATCAATCTTGTTTATTCAATTTGGTTATTTAATTTTCTGCATAATTGAATAAATATTTTCTTTATCACAGAAATGAAGTTAAAAACGAACATTTATTACTCAAGTTTGGTAATGTTGCCAAAAAAGTCAGCAACTCCTTAAATTCACTTATGTTGAAAATTTATTATCTTCATCATTTCAATCATAATAATTAATCTCCCAAGACAAGTTTTAATAAAAGTAGTTGAAAAACTATTTGAAACTTGAAATACATTTTAAAGGTGAAAAGGTAGTTGAAAGCTAAAGGTTGAAAATAGTTAAGATACTTATTAAATTAAAAATACTTGATAACATTATTAGTATTAGTTGAAGTAGCTAATAAACATAAGACAACAAAAACTAATATGTTTGTTATATTTCATATACAATTTTATTTTATTTTATGGATACTAGAAATTTTTCAGTAAATGTAATTTTAGTTTTTCTTTAATTTTAAGCTCTTATAATTCTATTTAAAGATTAATTAATTTAATTACACTTTATAGCTTCATTTTTTTTTCATATTGTACATTCTATCATGAATTTGTATCATATCCTAAAATATTTTCAATTAGTTATAAAATAAAGTAACATTTGTTGAACACTTTGTAGGCAAAGGAAAAGTGAGTTGCTACCCTAAAATGAAATATTCTATCATACATTTATAATATGTAATTTTACATTGTCACAACTAGATCTGAGGTAAAACGTGCACAATCTGTATTGATTAAACTTTTCACTAAAATTTAATTATAAAAATATTTTATAAATTTTAAATTGGTTATGAAAATAATTAATATAGAAAATAACTATTTATGATATGCTATATCAACTTCAAATGATCATATACGAGTGTAAAAATAATATTTAATAAAATTTGTTGCTATATAGAAAGCAACCTATTATAATAAGTGATTAGGTGACAAATTTGTAAATATTGTAAGAGAATTTTAATTTGAAATAGCATATTAAGTACTTATTATAATAATTTTGATGTACTTATTTTTTTTAGAAAGTCATTTTTTTTATGTCACTTTAAACTAAAAGAATTATACTTATTATGTCAGTTCAAAATATAACTATCAAGTAATTTTTTTTGACGGTTTAAATTAGAGTTATCATAACAAGTTTTTTTTTATGGTAAAAAATTATCTTTTCGTTTTTTATTTCTTTCTTTCTTCTTCACACTGAGGTAAATGAGTATTCTCTCTATTTTTCTTTTTTTTAAGACATAAAATATGATTCTTCTCACCTACAACTTTATAATTTTTTGCTATAATTTATGTTTGTCTTCATCTTCTCCACCACTTTATTTTTTCAGACGAGGCATACAAATTTCAAGAGACTCTTGTTTACATCACCACTCTTGTTTTTGCTTCTAAATAAATAATTTTGGTTTCATACTATTTTTCTTAACCTTTATTTTGTTCATTCACAAAGTGTGTGAACACACAGAAGGGAAGACCTTCTTCAATACTAAACTTGTCAAATTCATAATTGTGCACTGATTTGATTTATATTTACTGTATATTATATTATGCTTGAGTTGCGTTGGTGATTGTTGGATGTAAATGTAAAGTGGGATTTTGGGTAATGTGAGGAAGATGTTTAATCAAATGCATTTGAGAATAATTTAAATGACAAAGATCATGTGCCAACATCATTATCAGAGAAGAATAATGAGAACAAATATTTTTGGAAACAATATCAACAAAGACAATAAGAACCCATCCTGGTCGAATAACAACTTTAATTGTCTGAACCGGAGGTAAGAATTCATACCTGTGAGACCCTTGAGGGCACCTTAAATATTGTTTTTGAACCTAACCAGATAATTTACCTATTGTCTTGAGAAAAGAAAAAATATCTTGTACCAAATATTCTATATTCCAATTTATGTCTACAAAAAAGCTTTCTATGCAACACCAGAATTTTGTTTCAGTTATTGATTCTATCAGAATCCCTACATCAATACAAGAAGTCTTAAAAGATGAGAACTGTGTTCGAGCCATGAATGAAGAAATGAGAGCATAATGAGACTTAAGAGGTTGTAGAGAGATCAAAGGATAAGAAGGCAATCAGTTGTAGGTGGATACACAGTTAAATATTAGTCTGATGGCACACTGGATTGGTATAAGGAAAGGTTGGTTGCAAAAGGGTACACTCAAACTTATGGGATCGATTATGAGGAGACTTTTGCTCCATTGGAAAAACTAAATACAATTAGGATTATTTTCTCCCTGACGACCGTGCACTTTGGTTGGGAGATGCATCAATTTGATGTTAAAAATGTCTTTTTGCATGGAAGCTTGGAGAAAGAA
The DNA here is from genome assembly GCF_000499845.2 of Phaseolus vulgaris. Classification (NCBI taxonomy): domain Eukaryota; kingdom Viridiplantae; phylum Streptophyta; class Magnoliopsida; order Fabales; family Fabaceae; genus Phaseolus; species Phaseolus vulgaris. Next base: position 24,200,686 of record NC_023750.2, read on the forward strand.
GTATACATGGAGATTCAACCTGGTTATGGTGCTACTAATGAAGGGAATAAGGTGTGCAAACACAAGAAGGCCCTGTATGGTCTTAACCATCATCTTGTGCTTTGTTTGGAAGGTTTACTCAAGCTATGGTATCTTTGGGGTATTAACAAAGCCAAGGTGAACATACTTTGTTTATAAAACATTCTCAGGATGGTAAACTCACTCTACTTTTGGTCTATGTAAATGATATGATTATTACAAGTGATGATGAGAATGAAAAACAAACTTTGAGTGAGAGACTGACTGCTCAATTTGAGATGAAGGATCTTGGGAAGCTGAAGTACTTCTTTGGAATAGAGGTTGCTTACTCTAGACAGAGCATCTTTATTTCTCAAAGGAAATACATCCTTGATCTCCTTAAAGAGACTGGTAAGTGGGGTTGTAAGACCACTGTTCAGCCAAATAGAAAACTGTTTTTAAGTTTGATTCTGGAAAATCAACCAGTTGTTTTCACGAAACAATCGATTGTTTATACAAGCAGATTTGAAAAGCAAAGTTAAAACAATTTAATGAGTGTAGGGATAAAGAGATTTACACAAGATGTTTATACTGGTTCACTTTTAAACAAGAGCTACATCCAGTTCTCAACAAACCACTGAGAATTCACTATGTAATCAAACCTAGATTACAAAATACACACCAAAAGTGATGATCTTGAACCCCTCAAAAACACACACCAGTTTTGGCAAACCACACAGATTCCAGAAACACCTTTTGAAATTGCACCACATAAGAACACACATAAATACAATGTTCAAGGAAGAAAGGAATATAATACACCTTGGTAAATCAAAGCTTAAAGTTCAAAAGTACAAAATCCAATCCTATTCCACACACTTGAGATGATCCAAAAGCTTTTGAAATCTTGAAAACTATTTTTGATTAATCTTTCTTTCTTAGTTAATGCATAGGAGCGTAAAACAACCTTTTTATACTCCAATCAATTAGTCAAATAAGTTAAATAAATCATTAAAAACATACTAGAACCACCTAACAAAATTCTGTTAAGATTTTCAGAAAAACAACCAGTTGATTTCTTGAAACAACCGGTTGAATTTGTTTGACAGCAAAGCCAAAACAAAACAAAGCTTTTACAAACCATTTTAAAAATCACTAAGTGTCAAACAACCAGTTGATTTGACATTCAATAGGTTGAAATTTCAAACCCTTTTAGAAAACCCATATTTTCAAAAAGATTAAGATTCAATTAACCTTGGATCATCTTAAGGAGTGAATTAACAAGTTTCAAACAACTAAACAACACACTCATCTGCAGGGTCTTCAAGCTTTCCACTTGGATTTGGAGACATCAAAGCACCTTGTTCAACAATCTCCCCCCTATTTGATGAAGACAAATCCCTAGTTTTCTTGTGTTGTAGTGTTTGAACTTTAAAGATCTTGTAAAACAAAATTGTATAGCAGACAAGACATGTATAACAACAGGATAAATCAGATTTTAAAAGGCACACACAGATCTGCACATGTGTATGCAGAAAACTAGAAACACAGTGCCAAAACCAATGTGTAGGCAGTAGAACTAAGAAGCATAATCAATGGTGTATCATAGCATAATGGTAGCAGTTCTAAATAAATTTAGACACTCCATAGAGTAGCAAAATTACAACACATAAACCCCCAATTTCTCTCCCTATTTGTCTCAAAAAAAAGCAAAGAAAATGGATAAAAACCGAATTAAGAAGAAATAACCGAAACAGATTAAAAGAAATAGTTCATCAACCTAAACATAATTTAAAATTGAAGCACTAAAACCCTTCAATCACTTCAATCTTCCTTGCCATACTGGAGCTCAAAGAGTTGGTTTTGCACAACTTCAATTTGTTCATCAAGATTATGAAATCTGGCAAAACAAAACTCATGATGATTCCTTTGATCATAGGCCATAATATCCAAGCGATTAATCATCAACCTTTTAAAAGGTGACGTAGGAGCAGCATAATCATTCATATTTCCAGCACTTGGACTAGCTCCATAGGCTTCACCCGGAGCATGTTCACTTGGAAACTTATTGTCTTGATCATCCAGCCCAGTATTTGGGGCAACTTGATCTTCCACATCTGCTTCAACTTCATTTCCACATGAAGGACTGACTTGTTCTTCATCTTTACTTACCCATTTTCCGCCAACCTTAATGAATCCCATTTTTCTAAGAGATTCATTATTAACTTCATGAGATGGCTTCACCACCTCAGATAATTCTTCTTCAAGGTTAATTTCAAAGTATTGCAGAAATTTTGAAATAAGAACAATATAGGAGAAGTGATAGTCACTTAACCTCATTGACTTTTGCATTGGTGATAGTCACTTCACTACACCAATGTTTCTCCTATAATACTACATCTTATTGAAGTCCTCCACTACACCAATGTTTCCTTTGTTGATTCTCAGCCTAACATACTTCAATCCTGTGACAACAATCCACACATATGGAGTGATCTCCATATAAACTCCTTTTACATGTGAGCACAAGTTCTCACCATCAATGTGAAGATTTGTGTAGAAGACCTTCACAAGATATGGATATGTGTTCTCTGAAATTTCAAGAAACCTTTTCTACTGTTGTTATTTCAAAACATTTCTCATATCATTGAGGTTCTGCCTTTTCAGCTAGTTGAAGGATATCACCTTTGGGTTATTGATGGCTTTCCGACTTAATTCATGCAAGAATTTTTCAATATTCTCATCATCACCCGAAAACCAATTCTCTAGGTGTCCACCCCTTTTTACAACACGTGTTTTCATCCTTTTTGATGAGGGAAGTGTTGAGGCCATGATGCAAAGATGAATTTTGAGAAGAAGTAGTGGAGACAACAAGTTTCAAGTGAGGTAGCAGAAAACAATGGGTTGTTTATGTGAAATATTCAGTTGAAACCACACATATATAAGCAGAAAAAGCAATCAAGATACATTGGCTTTTAGTGAGTTGTTTTTTCAAAGAAAAAGAATTTGTTGTAGTGGGAATATGCAGTGCGTCAGACCCAAAAAGATACAACTTTTATAGTCCCTTTATTTTAATTTGACCATCTATAAAGATCAAATTAAATTTCCAAGGAAACCATAGAATATATTCCATTATGATTTGATTTTGAGGTACATTAAATGCATATTTGACCCACATCAGGTTTTGAAAAGAAACACAACTGTTACCATGAGTAAACATCCATGACAACATAATTCAGAGGTGTCAGGGGTAAAACAGTTGGTTGTTTCGTGAAAACAATCGGTTATTTTACTGTGACAACAAGTGAATGTTTTTCAAAGCACATAATTTTTCACAGTGATGAGAAATGCTTTTATGTAAATTACTTATACCTTTGTATAGAGATATTCCTCAATAGATTTAGCCAAGAAAAAACATTTGAATGTTCATTTGATCATATGAAGCACACACATAAGTTGAGAAATAAAATACACATATTTTCTTAATTCTTGAAGTTTCTCTTTTGACCAACCACTATGCATGAGCCAAGGATGTCACTTGACACTTAAAGAACCCTGCTGTATGTAATTGAGAAGTTCAGGCACAAGAATTGGCTTTAGATATTTTCCCTTGAGACTTCATTCTCTACACCAATATGATTCTTGGCTTTCAAGGATACCTACAAGAAACAAAATCAAGAAGCAAGATTTGGTCCCCTTACAAATTTGGGTCCATGGACATTAACTGGGACATTATGAACCTTAGAATTCTTTGGAACTCACTTTAAAACACCTTTGGGAACAAAAAACCTTCTTATTCTCCAGAATCTAACAATATGACCCTTTTTCATGCAATAAAAGCACGTTTCAACAGGTTGTTTCGACAAAACAATCGGTTATTTTTCAAAAAAATTGGAAAAAGGTTTTGAAACTAATATTTTCTTGTAGTTTGGGTTAAATCCAGTCCAACCTTCCCAAAAACACAGTTTTGTGATGCAAGAATAGTTTCAAGGTTTGATTGGCCTTTGGAAAACTTGTCCACAGTTTTTAAAAGATAATGGACTTTCTTTTGAAGAGCTTCACATTTTTCACAAAAGCTAGAATCACACTTGCAAAAAGAGTTCTTCTAAATCATTTCCAAGTTTTCAAAATAAGTTTTTGAATTGTTCAACTCTTCTTCCAAGGTCTTGACTTTGTTTTCCATCCAATTATTTAAGCCTTTCAAACGGTTGTTCAAAAGGGCCAACCTATTAACTTCTGCAAGCTACTATTTAAGCCAAAGGATTTGTGCACAACAGCTTCCAGCAACAATGTATTCAGCTTCTGCAGTGGAAAGAGCTACACAAGCTTGTTTCTTACTATGTTAAGAAATGAGACTTGATCCAAGAAGATGACAAGTGCCACTTGTGCTTTTTCAGTCCAGCTTACACCCTGCAAAATTAGAATCTGAATATCCAATTAAATGTATAGGAGAATAAGAAGGATACCATAAACCAACATTGGTTGTTCCTTTGAGATATTTGAGAATCTTCCTTGCAGCCTTGAAGTGAGATTCCTTTGGATTTGCTTGATACCTTGCACAAAGACATACGACAAACATGATATCCGGTCTACTTGCTGTGAGATAGAGTAAAGAACTAATTAAACCTCTATATTTTGTTTGATCTACCCCTTTTCCAGCAGCATCTGCATTCATATAACAACTTGAAGGCATAGGTGTGCTAGGTTCTTTGCAACTCTCCATCTCAAATTTCTTGAGGATTTCTTTGCAATACTTTGATTGGCATAGGAAAATTTCATCCTTTGATTGCTTAACCTACAACCCAAGAAAGAATGAAATCTCTCCCATCATGGACATTTCAAACTCACCTTGCATGGCAGCAACAAACTCCTCACACAAATTATCTTTGGTAGCACCAAAAATGATGTCATCAACATAGATTTGGACCAAAATAATTTCAGAATTTGCTTTCTTGATGAAAAGATTTTTGTCAATCATCCCTCTTTCATAGCCATGAGATAAAAGGAAGTTTCTAAGCCTCTCATACCACTGCCTTGGAGCTTGCTTAAGCCAATACAATGTCTTTTTCAACTTAAAAACATGATTGGGATGTTGATGATCCTCAAAGCCCGGTGGTTGCTCAACATACACTTCTTCATTGATAAAAACATTGAGAAAAACACTCTTCACATCCATTTGAAAGAGTTTGAATCCACTCATACAAGAAAAAGCCAACAACAGCCTCACAATCTCTAATCTTGCAACATGAGCAAAGGTTTCACCATAGTCAATACCTTCTTCTTGATTGTAACCTTTGGCAACTAGCCTTGCCTTGTTTCTAGTAATCACACCAGCTTCATCTAGCTTGTTTATGAATACCCATTTAGATCCAATGATGTTCATCTCATCTGTCTTGGGGTCAAGAAACCACACATTATTCCTTGCAAATTGATTCAGCTCTTCATGCATTGCATTCACCCAGTTTTCATCTTTAAGAGCTTCTTCAATAGACTTTGGTTCAACTTGAGAGACAAAAGCAGTGTGCCTGCAGAAGTTTGAGATAGAGTTACGTGTAGAAACACCCTCCTTTATCTGCCCAATGATGTTCTCCACTGAAAGATCTCTTGGAATTCTCCATTCTTTAGGCAGCTCATCCTGCTGCAGAATTTCAACTGGTTGTTTCGATGAATCAATCGTTTTTTTTTTCTGAACAACAATCCAGTTTCTGCATAATGATGTTCTGTTCATCCTCTTTAGTGCTGATCTTTGAGGGTTTTAAGACTTTGTGATCAACTTCATCAAATACCACATGAAAAAATTCTTCTAAAATCCTGACGATGTGTTGAAGACAACTTTTAGAACACACTCGGGATATTATGAGTACCTGGTGATGCCATTTGGACTCACCAACGCCCCAGCTACATTCCAAGGATTAATGAACTCCATTTTTCAGAGGTTTTTAAGGAATTTTTTGTTGGTTTTTTTTTATGATATTCTAGTCTACAACAAAAACATAACAGAGCACATACAACATCTAAAAGAAGTGTTGCAGACTCTCCGTATCCATTCTACTTTTGCCAAGAGATCTAAATGCTATTTTGTTGTTTTCGAAGTGGAGTACTTAGGCCATATTATTAATGCACAGGGCGTTTTCCACGGACTCCAACAAAGTTGCTGCTATGGTAAGCTGGCCTCTACAACGAACCTTAAAACAATTAAGAGGGTTTTTGGGACTTTATGTATGTTTTCTTGTCTGTGCTGATTTTTTTTCCCTGCTTGGTAGGTTAGAAAAATTGGAATAGCTTCTGCTGATTTTTTCAGATTTTGAAGTGGTGGTGATTCATTTCTTTATTATTTCTTTGTTTGGGTTATATGATCACTTTTTGATGTTGAGAATCAATTTTATTGTGTTATTTATGTTACCATTCTCTATATTTATTCTTCAATTGAACTCGAATAGTATTTGTCTATGAAGAAGTAAACGTGTGTGAAACAGAAACCAAAATTTATTTTCCAACTAGCCTACTGTAGTAAATTATTTGGCACTTCATATCTATGTAATGCTCTTGAAGAATAGAAATAAGTCCATTCTGCTGGGTGGAAAACAAACTTATGTTCAGAAAATATTTATTTCTCTCTTCTTGTGATGAGAATACACTTAATGTAACAAAGATGAGAGTACTGCTGTGGACAAGTGACATAATACACTGTGATGCCATCACAAGCGCCAGTGCCACTGGAAACAAATGGATGATGATTGGACAGGATAAGATTAGGAGTGAAAGCATTCTAGAGAAAGTTTGTATGGAACATATTGATGGCATTTTCATGAAGTTCTTCTTGAATCAATGTAGAGTATGGGGCGGAAGCAATGGATGAGAGTGAGCAAGATCCTCCTAAGAGTGGTGTTGATCTTGTAGGTGCATGATAAGTGTGGGTATTGAGTGGTTCGGCCAACTCAAGGGAAAAGATGAAGGAATTGAAGTTTAGAGCCTAGGATTCTAGGGAGAAGCAAAGTTGAGCACAAATTGGCAGCATAACTTTACTCACAATAAACTTGAAATTACAAGGTGTAGGCTCCTCCTTTTATAGGCTAAGGAGGACCATAATGCAACCCTAATGCTAGCCAAATGAAATGTAAATGTGAAGCACATGGGTGCACATGGCACATGGGTGCACAAATGAGCACATGGGGAGGGGTGTGTCTAGTTTTTATGCTCACCCCCTCCATGGTCTTTCTAGAATGTACAAATATGCTTTCTACACTACTCTAATTACTAAGCACCCCTAATGGGCCTTTATGTAACAAAGCCTTCTATTCACAAACCGTAGCTTGGCCCATGTATGTGTGAAGCTAGACGGTCTAGGACTCTTCATAGATGCTCCTTATGTAGCCGCTCCTCTTCATGGCCTAGACGCTCCTCATCATGGCTAGACGCTCCTTTTTGAGGCTAGACGCTCCCATCATGGCTAGACGGTCTTAGTCTTGGAAGCTTGGCTTTCATAGTGTGGTGAGCTTGGGCCCTCCTCCATCATCCCCTCCCTCTTGAAAAGGATTTGTCCTCAAATCCAAGGCTTTTGCTCGGGGGATGGTTGTGGCTGGATGGTGTCCATCATCTCCTCCTTCTTGAAAAGATCTATCCTCAGATGTGCATTCTTGATCTCGGATAGCAGCCTCTTGCTTCGTCAAGGTGTATCCTCCCGGATCAAATATCAATCTATGTGAATCTTGAAACAAAGCAAAGGAGTTAGGGTGAGCCTTTGGAAAACAGATAATTGTGTGAAGTTGCCATTTTTGTTTTTCTCTTGTGTTGGCCAACTTCTCACAATACCTCCCTTTTGAGGGTTGTAGGTGCCCTCTAATCCTCTTATATTTTCTAAAATTTCCAAAAGTAGTTACTTTTCCCTTAGGCATAAGCTTTTTAAGAAATGGTAACAACTTTAAAAAGGCAAGAGGACATTGGGCACATACAACTTTAAATGGAGAGATATGAGTAATCTTGTGGACTACTCCATTGTATGCATGCTTATAAGGAAAATGATTCTTATCCCAAGATTGGTGAGTGTCTTTCATGATTTCGTGAAGCATAAAAGGGAGAGCTATGTTTGCTAATGTTGAAGCTCTTTCATTTGAGAATAAATCATGGAAGTTTGTCACGTTTCTTAGGATGAGTTTATCCATGAAAAATGAAATAAGACCTTTTGTCGTCCTAGGAAGCTCTAATTTGAAATGTGTGTCTTCCCAAGGATCTTTTACAAAAGGTGAAGGAGGATAGAGTTCTTGGGACTTTGCTTTAGGTGTAGTTTGAAAACAAGAGGTATACCTAAAGTAATGTCTTTGAACTTCTTTTCTCATGGGTGACAAAAGTTTTCCTCTTAAAAGCTCTAGAGTTTTATCAACTCTCATTTGTCCCATGAGTTTTCCTTCTTGTAGACTTTTTCTCTTATGTGCAAAGAGAGTCTTGTTGGTACAACCATGGTTTATGAAAATTTGTACATTTTGCAATGGTTGTCTCAATAAGACATGGCAAGTTGTTCTAGGCACTACTTCATACAAAAATTGGTAGGTGCTTATAGATAACTTGTCATTCCTTTGGGGATATCTTAACACATTTGAGAAATAGTCTTGATCTATGCAAGCTTCCTTTAAAGACTTTTCTTTTGTGCTTATGCTTGCGAGTGTTCCTTTACAAAAGGAAAGGCTAGGTTGTTCAACAAGAAGCATGTTTGTAAAAGTATTTTCAATGTGCTTGACTTGTTGAATGACCTTGTGGGAAGGAACACTATTCTCCCACGCCTTTTGTTTCTCAAAATTTTTCTCTTTTTCTATTTTTTCTTCATCCCTTTTGTGTTTCATTTGTATTTGGTCTTTTACCACTTGAGAATGTGGTAAAGGGCTAAGTACAAACCTTTTGTGCTTGTGGATGAAAGAAATCTCGTTAGTTAGACCATTATGCGAGGTTTTCTTATCAAATTGCCATGGTCTACCTAATAAGATGTGGCAAGCTTCCATAGGTACTACATCACATAAAACATTGTCTTTGTAGTTACCTATAGAAAACTCGATTTCCACTTGTTTGTCTACACGTAGTTCTCCATCCTCATTGATCCATTGTAAATTGTACGGTTTTGGATGAGGAACTACTTGTAGTTTTAATTTTTCAATCAATCTAGTGCTACAGCAATTGTAGCATGACCCACCATCCACAATAAGAGAGCATATATTTTCTAAAACATTGCATCTAGTATGAAAAATGTTCTCTCGTTGTGTCTCGATGGATGCACTAGGTTGATTGTGGAGGATTCTTTGAATCATCAATAAGTCCCCCTCCAAAGGATTTATCCTTTCTCCTTCCCCTTTTTCTTGAATACTAGGTTCATCCTCACCACTTGTGTACTCATCTTTTCCTTTTAAAAACAAAACCCTTTGGTTTGGACATTGCGCTTGCACATGCCCTCTTCCAAAACATTTAAAACACTTGGTGTCCCTAGCACGGATGTATGGGGTGGAGGCATCTTTCACTAAGGGTTTGGTAGTTTCTTTGGATTCGTCTCTAGGTGTACTACCCTCCCTCTTAAAGTCTTTCTTGGGATAAGAGTTGGAGTAAGAACCCACCCTTTGACTTGAAGTTTTGCACAAATTTTGTTGTTCAACTTTAATGCAAAGTTGAACCGAATCATTCAAGTCTTGATAGGGTAATAGTTCTACTCTATCTCTTATTTCAAGGTTGAGCCCACTTAGAAACCTAGATATGGTGGTGGTTTCTTCCTCTCTAATGGATGCTCTCATCATGTAGAGCTCCATTTTCTGCCTATACTCTTCCACACTTAAGTTCTTTTGTTGGAGTCTTTGGAGCTTGTCCATCAACTCCCTATGGTAGTAGGAAGGTATGTGGCGACGTCTTAGGGCTCCCCTAAGGTCATTCCAATATTCTATGGAAGGCTCCCTATGAAGACGTCGGTCTCTCTCTAGAGAGGTCCACCAATACATGGCATTGCTTTGGAAACTAAGGGTTGCTAAGGGTACCTTCCTCTCTTCACTCACCCTATGGCAAGCAAAGAGTTGCTCTACTTTCATCTCCCAATCTAGGTAGGCCTCTACATCTTCCTTACCATAGAAATGGGGTAGGTCTACCCTTACTTCCTTTGGGCTCTCTTGCTCCCTTTGTCTAGTTCTTCTAGGGGGTGGTTGGTAATAATCATTAATTCTAAGGCTTCCCTCCCCTAGAGTCTCATTACTTTTAGAATGGGATGCATGAGTTTTTTTTTTATTTTTGTGAGTTTTGTGATTTCTCTTCTTGAGCTTTAGCCAACTCATTGATTTTGTTCTCATTCTCCAATTGTCTAAAAGATATCAATTGTACCGCTTGGGATACTTCTTTTAAAAGAGTTTTCAAAGATTTTACTTCACTTTCAATAGACTTTGGAGAGTGAGAAGAAGAAGACATGGCTAAAACTTTGTGTATATAGGTGTTTTACTTTGAGAAAGTTTAGGAAAGTTAAAGAAGGTAGTTTTCCAGGTAAGGGAGGTGAGTCACAAAGGACTACTTAAGTACCAAGCCTTTTCCTTGCCAAAAACTATCCCCCAATATCTTCACACAAGACTTTCTCTTAGTGAAACACTTAGAACACAAATAAGTTGAGAAATAAATGCAAAAAAACAATGTTAACTGTCTATGCAACAAAACTAGTCGGTTTAACACAAATTTAAACAAAACTAACCATGCAAAGCGTAGCTATGAAAGCAAAAGAAAAGCAATTACAAACAAGTAACAATTACTAATCAAGAATGCTATACTATTCGGCCCTAGGTGAGGCTTCTTGGACACTTTGAGCCCTTGAAGACACACTCACCGTCTAAAACGTAATTAACAAGGTAATTAACAATAAACCAAGTTGCAAAGGAAATAAGAGAACTCCCTTTGTTGATCCTCTTTTGATTAGTGCACTTCCTTGTTGTCTTTGATTGTTGAGCTTCCAAGTGTTTGTAGTGTTTATTTCAAGACTATTTGTTTCGGCTTTGACCTTGTCTTCTCCTTAGAATGATGGCCTTTAATCCTCCAATTTCCAGCACCTAGCAAAGGGCTAAACCTTAACCAAATCAAGTTCCCATTCACATAAGCACCAAAGAAGAATTAAATTCCAGCACCCAAATTAGAGGTCAAAGAACAAAAGCAAGAAACAAATTTAATTGAATAAAACAGTACCACCAAAAGGATTTAGATTGTGACAACTAGAAAGAGAGTCAAGAAATTAAAGCAAGCAAATAAAGGTACTCAATTAAAGGTTGGCACACAAAAGAATTCCTAAAGAAAAGCACTAGATTAGATGACCAAATAAAAAAAACAGCACCACTGGAAAATGTTGTGGGCCAGAAAACGTGTTTGTTCCCAGATTTATGCTGATCTGGATTTTTAGAATTTGGCTCTGAAATTTGTTATGCAAGATATTCAGGATCTTATCTAAAATCTGGCTTTGGATTCACTCAAAACGGATGCACCATTTTTTTTTAATAAATTTTGCAAAATTGGTGTTCGGTTAGGCCAGCTGGAGCGCTTCAGATTTGCACTATGATCTTAAAAGATTTATCATTTTTTTTCTGTTGCTTCTTTTGACCTAATTCTTTTTTTGTCCTTTCTATAACACTTTAAACTTGCATTTTCCAGAGAATCAAAATTTTCCTATGGGTGGAAATATTTTTCTGGGTTAAAACAGCCAAAACAGAGAAGGTGAAAACAGGGAAATCTGAAAACTGGAAACAAAAACAGCAGGATACCAAAGTTTAGACACAATGGAAATTTGTGACACAATCTCTGATACCAAATGATGGCATTTTCATGAAGTTCTTCTTGAATCAATGTAGAGTATGGGGCGGAAGCAATGAATGAGAGTGAGCAAGATCCTCCTAAGAGTGGTGTTGATCTTGTAGGTGCATGATAAGTGTGGGTATTGAGTGGTTCGGCCAGCTCAAGGGAAAAGATGAAGGAATTGAAGTTTAGAGCCTAGGATTCTAGGGAGAAGCAAAGTTGAGCACAAATTGGCAGCATAACTTTACTCACAATAAACTTGAAATTACAAGGTGTAGGCTCCTCCTTTTATAGGCTAAGGAGGACCATAATGCAACCCTAATGCTAGCCAAATGAAATGTAAATGTGAAGCACATGGGTGCACATGGCACATGGGTGCACAAATGAGCACATGGGGAGGGGTGTGTCTAGTTTTTATGCTCACCCCCTCCATGGTCTTTCTAGAATGTACAAATATGCTTTCTACACTACTCTAATTACTAAGCACCCCTAATGGGCCTTTATGTAACAAAGCCTTCTATTCACAAACCGTAGCTTGGCCCATGTATGTGTGAAGCTAGACGGTCTAGGACTCTTCATAGATGCTCCTTATGTAGCCGCTCCTCTTCATGGCCTAGACGCTCCTCATCATGGCTAGACGCTCCTTTTTGAGGCTAGACGCTCCCATCATGGCTAGACGGTCTTAGTCTTGGAAGCTTGGCTTTCATAGTGTGGTGAGCTTGGGCCCTCCTCCATCACATATGGTAGAGAAAATAGTTGGATCTAACATTAGGGGTTGGACTTATGTAAAGAAGACATTTAGAAGCTTTAGTAAAGAGAGTATATCAGATGGAAAGTAACCTTGCCACTATAGGGGGAGGCAAACTGGGACACAAAACCATTTATTAGAGGTGGTTTGTTACTTTGTCTGTCTACTGACATGAATCACTATGGGACATTATGGCATCATTTGATTCATGTAACCAACCGACCTAGTTGGAAAAGCTTGGGAAATTTTGTTCTCTTTTACTGTTGTTTGTGGAATGTTGTCTGCAGTTGTTGTGTGTGAAATTTCTTCCAGTTCTTTGTTGAGTGATAACTACCAATCTACAACAGACTGATGATTGATTTTGACATGCTTCCAATTTGATTAGCACACTGAATATCTATAAATTGTATATCATGATAATTTGCATATCTGTTTGCTTTTGGCCATAAAAAATCTCATATACCCCTGTCCTCGAATTTTCTGTCTACTAGATAAATGAAAATGTTGAATGGTGATATTTCAGTTGATATTATAGTTAAAAAAATGGATGTGGCTCTTTGCTTCAAGATTCTGATATTAGTATTATAACTTGGATGTCTGGACTGTCTTGTTAATTGTTACATTACATAAAGTCCCTTGTGGTCGTTTCCATATCAAATAATCATTTGAGCATGTAAAGTGCTTATTTTACACCATTTTATTATGAATCCATGGATCTTACAATTTTGTTCATAACTAATGTTTTGCTAGTTCTTAAAATTACATCATATGTTAACTTGGAATGCCATATATTTCAGAGGATAGTAGCTAGGGATGTTATTTTTTGGAGATGAAACCTTTCATTGTTAGTACTGCTTGATGCATTTTTTCTGTCACAAATATAATTTATTCGTAATCACAAAGATACACTCTCATTTATACTATATGCTTCTATCTGTTAGATGTTCCTTTTGTATTAAGGTTGAGAGAGAATGTGAAAGATTTTGGGTTTCCTGTGACAACAGTATTGGAATATTATCATTGACAATGTTCTTTTCCTCAATTTTTTCTACAGAATTGCGTGCAAGCAGGACAAAACTAAACATCTTCAAACATAAAAACTGACAAGATTTTTGGTTTCTATGTTCAAAATGCATATTTCTGATAACTTGGTGGTTCCTGTCAACTGAAGTAGCAAGTAAAACAGGAGGCAGTCAAACCACAAGTAGCACTCCAAAATAAAAATCAACAACGAGTTTTTTTTCCCTGAAACAAATTATTATTGTACAAGTCCAAAATTGTAGTTCATGTCATGACATCAATTGTATTTTTAACCTTTTGATTTTAAGTTGTTTTCTAGGTTGAAACTTGGCTAATTAAGGTGAAAACACATTCATTGAACTCTGTAGCAAATGCAGTTTGTGCTTTGAACAAGAGTAATAATATAAAGGCATGTCTTATCTTTTATCGAAACAATCACTGAGCAGTATAACTAGAACAAGGACATGAATAAAATAATCATTCTCTTGTAAGATTTTACCTTTCCATTCATCTTATGTGGAGATTTCTCATCGCTACAAATCTTATTCCAGGTTGCGATTAAATTTTACTTTTTAAAACAACAAGTTAAACTTATCTAGATTTGTTGAGTTACATATGATAAAATCTTGTTTTATTTTCATGTTTGAAGTGTATAGTATTTTATGCGAAAAGGTATGTAAGAGATCTACATTTATTGTTTATGTAACTAAATTATAATTATTTATAATTCTTATTTCATAAATTAATTTTTGAGATGAAATTTTTGAAAATAAAAATAAAAATATATGTGATATGTTTTGTTTTATATATATAATTTATAGCTATATATAAAGAGAATTCTCCATTATAACTGTTTTTTTTATATATAATTTTTTTCGATTCTATCTTTATTTAATATATCTAATTTTATTAATACAATGAAATATTTTGTCATTTCATATGAATTACTTAAAAAATAAAAACTAATTCTTCCTTTAATTCCTTATTTTAAGACAACAAGAAGAAATGGAGAACATACTATCATACATTTTCACACCAAATCTTACATATCAAATAAAATAACCTTTATTTTCAATCACTCTCTGTACTTCTTTTTTGCTTTTTCAATTTCAACTCATCCAAAATTATTTTTGTATGTATGTTAAATTTTTATCATAGTAAAAGTTGAGTAAAAGAGTGGTTTCCGCTAGTAATAGAGAATATACTTTTTTATTTACACAAATTTTTTATACAAAATTTATGTAATTATTTTTTAAATTCAAATAATTAACTATAATAGAAAATCATTTACACAATAAAAAATTATTTACAGTAAAATATAGAATTATTTACTTTTAATAAAAAAATATTTTATATATATATATATATATATATATTATATGATATTGTATTATTTTCTGATCTTGTGAAGCAGGGATCAGGGCAATTCCGTAAATATCTTTCCGTTCTCCATTTTCTCTTTCCCCATTCTCCCATTAATTTTGTTTCATTCTCTGAGGAAGCAAAGGAAAAGACAGTGATCGAATTGGTGTTCCCTTTTTGGTTGTGGCTAACAAAGATTGAAAGTGCACATGGCGAGCGCTGTAGATACCTCGGGAAACCCTATCCCATCGTCGTCGGTGTTGATGGCATCGTCGAAGCACATTGGGATCCGGTGCCACTCTGAGAACTTGGAGTTTCTGAAGTGCAAGAAGAAGGATCCCAACCCTGAGAAGTGTCTCGACAAGGGTCGCAACGTTACCCGCTGTGTCCTTGGACTGTTAGTTTTTCTCCTCTCTCTCTTTTTTTTGCCTGTTTGGTAGGTTAGAAAAATTGGAATAGGTTTTGTTCATTTTTCAGATTTTGAATTGTGACTCATTTCTTGATTCTATTTTTTGTTTGGGTTATATTTCTGATCTTGAAAATCAATTTTATTTTGTTATTTACGTTATTCATTCTATACATTTAGTCTACAATAGAACCTCGAATAGGATTGTCTATGAAATAGGATTGGATTTTTGTGTCTATCATGTCATCCCGGAGTACTCTCAAATGTCTAATCTCATGGATCTCTGGTTCTCGCAAGAAGGAGATGTGTTAGAAATCCAATATGGTGCCACATCATCACAAATTAACGTCGTTAGTGGAAATATAGCAGAAAGTACCAAATTGTAAACTTTGATACCAATTTGATTTTTTTTTTAAAAACCACTATATTAAATTGTATATTAAATTGAATATTGACTCTAAGGATAAAAAAGTAATATACCTTCAAAATATATTTTAAAACCTTTAGATTTTTCAAATAAAAAATATTAATCGTCTTCACAAATATCTTAAATTCAACTTTCAAAATTCTTTTAACATGGAAATTTAAAAAATTAATAAATATTAAACAATAACACTTAAAACAAAGGAAGAGATGTGTTATTGGGGGTAATTCTTTTATGTTATTAAAAAAACTGGAAAATGTTATAATATAAGGACTTGTTTGCAAAATCTTCTTCCAGGTTTCATTCTTCTGTCTCTGCAATCTCCAATATCCATGTTTGCTTCGGTGAGCAACAGCAGCATCAATATTTTACGCCACTGCGCTCTCCTCCGTCCACGTGTCCTCAATCTTGGATTTGGTTCTCTCCTGCACAGGTTCGGTGCCTCAGCTCCGATGGACAATGGCCGGAACAACCCCTTCTCCTCCTACGCTCACGCCTCTCCCAGGTTGTTTCTCGTCTCTCCTTCACCTTCCTCCAAACTCACCAATTTCCTTTCTCTTTTCTCTTTTCGGAATGCCTCTGTTCAAATGTTGTGAATTTCGAAGGATTTGTTCGGTTTAGGGAATGTATCGATGTAACTACTTGCAATGACAACCTACGTCGTTTTTCAATATTTGGAATTACGGTTATATCATTGTATTGGAGATTGCCATCTTTTTGTTGTGGATAAATTCTTGTGATTCAATATTTTGATGTTTTCACCACTCAAGGAGGTGAAATAGAAGCGTTTTGTTGGAGTATTCTAGTGTACGAAACTCTTGAACAATTATGCAGTTATCTTGGAGTATTCTCGTGTGCAAAACTCTTGAGGATTGAAGCTCAAGATGTGCAGTTTCATTGGTCTGTATACATCAATTTTTGCTTGTTATTACAGGAATGGAATTGTTGGTCCGAAAACAAGGGAAGTGGATTGGATTTGGAGGAGGCACTGCGGATAAAAAAGGATTAAAGGCATGTAAAAGAGTAAAAGGAGAGGGAAGGCAGTGAATCAATTAGTATTCCCTTCTAAGGGCTGCACTCTACAGTCTCCCTCTTCACTTTAGATATCTATCCCTACATCTCTTCTTCTAAGTTTTAACTAGCTTCATTATAGTTCTTGTTCAATTTTCGGTTTTTGACTATTTCTTCTGCAATGTAATGGAATTCCTACTTCAAATTGTGATTCAATACTATGAATAAGTTTCTGTTTCATAGATTGCTCTACATTATGTGCACTTATCAATTCACTCAGTCGCTACCATTGTGGAATCATGCTGAAGGTTTTATGCTTTTTGATATTTATGTTCAATTGTGGCAGTGGCCGTGGAAAGGCTTTTGATATGAGAAATGATAGAGAAAAAACAAGAGGGCGTGGTGGTGGGAGTGGCTCAGGAAAGGATAAAATTGACGCTCTTGGTAGGCTCTTGTAAGCATTACTTCTCTCTAATAATTTTTTATTTTTCTTAAACATTGCCTTTATTTTATTCCTTCATTGCTGCCAAATGTGAGTTTCATTAGTTGTTGTGTTTAGTTTTGTATGAAACATACAGTGGCATTGTTATTCTTTTTCTGTGTGGAAAAAAGTTTGGGAAACATATGGAATTTGTTTGCCTTCAGATTTCAGCAACAGAGCGAGTGAGCTTTGTGATATGTCTTAGTTACGCTGTTTTGTGCTTGATTCTTCTAGGAAATAAATACACTGCATTTATCTCTGTTTAATATGTGCAGGACTCGAATTTTGCGACATATGGCATCTGAATTGAATTTGAATATGCGGAATGATGGTTTTGTGAAAGTTAAAGATTTGTTAAAGCTGAATATGAAGACATTTGCTAATATTCCATTGAGATCGCACACTGTTGATGATATTAAGGAGGTCAATTATTTTCATATATTTTTCTTTGTTTCAGCACATGTTCATTCCATTTTTTATGCTGCCTCTCCAATATCGTTTATTTTGTAATTAGATTCTTGAGTCACATTATCTAAGAAGAATTTGGGTGAAAATATAAAAAGTAAGTATATAACATTGTCGTATCGTTGATATTAAATGAACTCTTCAATATTTGTTGTTATGAAGCATAAAAGATCACTTCATTTTATTGCGTGTCAAAGATAAATTCCTTGTATTGATTTACTAGCATCCTTTCTCACTTCTGTAGAATTTTAGAAGATTGATATTTGTCTTTCTCTCGTAAAAGCAGTCAGAATATAGCTAACAAAGTAAGAATTTACCTGATCTATCATTTCTACTTTCAGCAACTAATTCTGCAATAATTTAGGAAATTGACTAGGAACATTTGCATAGTATTTTTTTGTCATCCAAAGAATTTACATGTTGGTTAGATTAGTGGTTTTGACCTAGTCTTAAAATTTAACTTAACTTATGTAATGTACATGGCTTCTGTTTCCTTTGAATGATTATTTATGCTTATATAACCTCTTTTTTTCTAAACTATACTAATAAATGTTATTTATATTTGGTTTTATCTTTTCATTATTGTAAACAATTTGTTGTAAGTCCATATAATTATAATGTCAATTAATTGAAAGAAAAACATTTTATTCTAAAATATATTTTGGTCTTAGGCTGTTCGAAGAGATAATAAGCAGCGGTTTAGCCTCATGGAAGAGTATGGGGAACTATTAATACGTGCAAATCAAGGCCACACAGTAACGGTAGTGTATTCCTTTTAATGAAGTGATGACAACTTCATCTATCCAATTTACTTTTGAAGTGTTGAAGAAATAATAGAACTTAAAGTTTATACTCTGTAATGCAACATATGGTAATGCATCTAATTTTATCTTAAAATTTGCTTTTGCCATTGTCATGTTAAGACGCCAATGAAAAACTCTAATAATATTATCAATTGTTTCTATCGTCAATGAGCTAAACCCTTTTTAACCCTGGTATGCATATTCCCTTATTTTGAGATATCTTAAAAATTGTCCGTCAAGTGACAGGAAAAAGTTATGCCAGTACTGTTGTCCACAGCCTTGCCAAATTCTGTTGTTTCCCTTTTGTTCTTAAGCAGATTTGTCACTAATACTTCTTTTTCCAATTTTTTAACAGTTAAATAGTAATGTTCTGACTTATGTTATGTTGAACTTTTGAATCTTGAATTTATTCAATTTTGTCCACCTGCCCTTACAATACAATTATTGACTTTTCATCTGCAGACTGTTGAAACTGAAAGCTTATTGAAGCCAATCCTTTCAGCTGAAGAAGTTCCAGGTGCATAATTATTAGCTTTGGGGTTTTTTAACTAGATCCAAGCTA
Source organism: Phaseolus vulgaris (assembly GCF_000499845.2). NCBI lineage: Eukaryota > Viridiplantae > Streptophyta > Magnoliopsida > Fabales > Fabaceae > Phaseolus > Phaseolus vulgaris. The sequence goes on from NC_023750.2 coordinate 24,219,752, forward strand.
TGATGAACGCTGGCAACACATTAATTTCTGTATGTTATGATGATGCTATGTACATATTTATAATTTAAATTTATGTCTTCAATGGTGGACATGTTACCAATCTTAGTGTTTTCCAATGACCCGGTATTATATTAACATAATTCTTATTACTTAAATCTGTATATCTGCCTTTTCAACTCATACTCTGTAAAACAAAAATTCTGTATTTATATTTTATTTGTTACCTTTGCTTGATTTTGTGATTTTATGCAGTTTGTGTGCATGGAACCTACAGAAAGAACTTGGAATCAATTCTAGGATCTGGGCTGAAACGCATGAAAAGATTGCATGTTCATTTCTCTTGTGGTTTACCGACAGATGGAGAAGTAATTAGTGGTAATGTGATATACTATTTAAAATGAATCCTATTTAAATATCGAAGTTTAAATTTTGATACTTTTGTTTAATTTTTGTTAGGCAAGTTAATTTTCCTTTAAGGATAATAAGGATGAATGGGTGATACTTAAATTTAAAAGCCAGAAGGAGTGACACTGGAGGTGTCTATTTTGATTGATAATGTAGCTTTGACCAAATGTGGAATCCAAATGACCAATTTATAGTTTTGCTTTTTACCCTCTGTGTTCAAATGTTTTCTCCGTTGCCAGGGTAGAAATGCTAAAATCCTACTCGTACAAGGGATTCAAATAATAATTAGTCCATCATCCAAAGATATGGGGTTACCTAAAGCTTGGAAAAAAAATGTCTGTTTACTTTAGTGCTCTATCAGTATTAGTAACTAGTTATTTCTCTCCAAATGATTAATCATATTAATATTATAGTGGTTGTTTCAATTTAGTGAAACAATACTTGGTTCAGAAGTACCATTAATGATCCCAGCTTGGACCTAGTAGCATCTCTTTACCCCTTCACAACGTATCCATTGGAGGGTGGAGAGACCTTTGAATTGGAAGTCTCCTTGATGGACGGCAGTGGGCCTCCAACTAAAGTTTATGAGTGAAAGAAGAAAGGGCTTAAGGGTGTAATTGGGAAAGAGAATTCTGCTAGTGAAGGAGTGGAAGGGGCTAATAGAATGGAAAGCTGTCATGAGGGGATTGGAGAGACAGATCTGGGGAATCATGGAGGAGACGTGGTTGAGGGGGGTGGGGGCCGAGGAGTGAGAGGGTATCACTGTGGGGTGATTGTTGTCACTGGGCAGAAATCATTCTCTGAGTGCTTTTTCTTTTTGCAGTTTCTGTTGCTTCTTTCTTATGGTAATTGGATTGTAATCAAGGCTAGTTCCTTGAATTCCATCAAACATTAGTAAATTTCAGTTCCTATTCCTATCACTCTTCTTGGTTGACATGGGAGTTATTATGTCCTGTCACTCCTATCATCCTATGAAATTAATTTCTCATATGGAAAGTACTAATGTGTAGCATGATCTTTAGTAGTTTCAGCTATTTCCTTAGACGTTTAGACTCTAAATGTTTGACACTTAGACTTGCTTCCTCACTGTACCAATTACTTACTTCTTTATTTTGATTTTCCCAGGTATGAGGCGAGATGTCAATGTTCTTATCTTTATTGACGTTAGAAAAGCATTGGAGGGTATGATGTGACAATATTACAAACAATGTGTTCTTAATGCGAACAAAACAAGTTCATCTTGAAATGTTGATTAACTTTGTTGTTTGATGATGGTAAGTAAAAAACTACTTAACTTAAGGCTTCTTTATATTTTTTTGATCCTATTTCAGAAGGTATGAAGCTTTACATTTCGGACAACAAGGTGATCTTGACGGAAGGTTTTGATGGCGTGGTTCCACCCAAATTTTTTGAGAAGATAGAATCATGGCCTGCCAGACACCCTATTCCCTTTTGAAATTCTCTTGTAGAATCATCATCCACTGTAAGTTGAGGATTATTAGATATGATTGTGTAAACCTCTCGCAAGAATATTATTATTTGGTTCCTTGTTTCTTTTGTTTCTTAGAGCATTCACTTACGTTACTTTGGGTCATTGAGTGAGTTATTCATATATGTAAAGATAGTGTATTATGTAACATTATCATTTATATCTTGTTCATTTTTAATTATTTTTAGTTATTTGAAAATTATAGGAATTAACTTTTAATGACTAAATAGTAAAATTATTTAGTTTGAGTATTGCAATTTAGGTATACTTGTTTGTTGCATGACATACATTTCTTCTCTTGTTAAATAATCTTTATAACTAAATAGTGATTTTTTAAAATTTAATTGGGATATTGACAGAATCTCTATCATCTTATAATTCTCTTAAAAATAATAAGATTAAATTTTATAATAATTATCTTAAAAAAATTCATAGAATGTTGCTTAATAAATTTATAAGTGTATAATTCACAAATTGTTTACCATTTTTTAGGCCACTTCCATACTTAAGCATCCAAAAGCCAGCACCCAGATGTCATTTATGTAGAATCCAATAAAGTTGTAACAATACGGTTAACTTCATCAATTATCTATTATGTTATCCCCATAAGAGACTCCACATACAATAATTTGTTTAATAAGTTGTATCGTATACTTATGATTAATTTATATTTCTCAACTTTTGAAGTAGTTTGGTAAAAGAGCTAGTGTAAATGTTGAAGTGAATAAGCTAAATTTAAACCCATGAAAGAATTTTAACTAATCACACTTTCTATTTTTTATATAAATATTTTTTTTTTAAAATCATCTAAGACTGGAGAGTATACAGTGTAAGTGCATCATCCTTTTGGGAATTGTTTTTTGCCCCCCATGATTTCCTCATGCATAGATGATAACCTCCCTGAGCCAACTGCAAGTTATGCTTGACAGGCATATGCGAGTTGCCAAGCTTAACTATTCAGACCGGGCTGCTTCTTCCTGCACCTCCTTACCTTCTTGTGCCACCTCCATATATTTTGTATATTCCAAAAATACCCTTTATTAATATTCCGGATTACATAATTCGAAAGTCTTTTTCTAGATCCAGAATTAGCTTCTGGATTATGTAATCCGGAAGCCTTTTGTGATTAGCTTCCGGATTACATAATCCGGAAGTCTTTTCTATACATAAAATTAGCTTCCGGATTATGTAATCCGGAAGCCTTTTTTTCAGAGGAGTGATTAGCTTCTGGATTACATAATCCGGAAGTCTTTTCTAAATATGAGATTGACTTCCGGATCATGTAATCCAGAATATATTCGGATTACATAATCCATAGGCTTATTTCAAATGCAAAAAAGAGTTTTGGATTTTATAAATCTCAAGAGCACTTCCGGATTCAAAAACAGCTTCCTGATTATGTATGGAGGTGGCACAAAAAAGGAGAAAATGGTCTTTTTACATTTTGTATGGGAGTGGCAGAAGAAGGTATGGAGGTGTAGGAAGAAAGTGTCTTCAGACCGACCAACACTTTCTTACAATGATTTGTGGGCTGACCTCACATGACCCTTCTCTCGCATTGTTATCTGTAGTTAGACTATTTCTTCGTGCACTTTCGTAGGTTCTTTTTTCACTTTCATAAATTTTTGTATTCTAAAAATATCTTTATGTAATATTTCAGATTATATAATTTGATTTTTTTAAAATTTATAATTAATTTTTGGATTATATAATTCAGAAGCCTTTTTTCATATGCGTGATTAATTTCTGTATTACATAATTTGAAAGTCTTTTTTAGTTTATAGATTATATGATCTGAAAGTTTTTTTTCAAATACGTGTCCGGATTACATAATCTGAAAACTATTCTATGGATGTGGTACAAGAAGGATAAAAAGATATTTTCACATTACAGAGAGGAACGTATGAATATGAAGGTGCAGGAAAAAACAGTGATGTAGTTAAAAATAAGCAAATCTCCTGCATTGTTATCCATAGTTAAAATTAAGCAAATTTCTTTACATCATATAAATTTCAACCTACATCTAATCTGATATTGAAAATGACAAAAAGGTATGATAAAAATAACTTTAAATAAAAAGAGAGTAGGAATAAAAAAATATTTCCATAATCTTGTTTTTGGAAAATATTCTAGATTTAAAATTCCAAAACATATTTTTGAATTTAAACATATTTTCCTAAATGTTGTCTTCTAGATTTTTTAGAATATATTTCTGAATTTGAATTTCTGGAACACATTTTGATTTATTTTTTTTCAAAATGCATTTTCAAATTGTATTATGGATTTTTTTTTTACAAAATGTATTTTTTATTTTGAAATTTTTTTTCTAAAACGAAATTTTAACTTTTGAATTATATTTTTTTAATTCTGGATTTTTAAACCCAAAATAGAAGATAGTTTTGGAAAATTTAAAAGATAAAAGGTTGCTGGTCGAAATTGAAATTGATATGGTACATGAAGAAGTTGCCTTAAAAATATTGAGAAAATAAAAAAAAAAAACTATGGAAACAAGGCATAGATTCATCTTAACTTAGAAAAGCCTATAGCATCCAAATTGATCACAAAGGCAACTTCTAATACAAGGAGAAGCAAAGACAAACTTTCCACCACAAGAAATCAAAATTCTTGAAACAACAATGATTCATTGCAGATTGAACTCAGTTAAATAGTAAACAAGTGGAAAAATTAGTGAATTTCAAGAAGATATGGGGTTACATCTTCATTCCATTCCTTCCCCCAGAGTTTGAAGTACTGTTCTCAATGATTTCTACAGTTCATCAAAGAAAAAATTGCTTTCAATGATCACAAAGTCTATGAACTAATATTTGCTTAGATGATGATGATGATGATGTGACTTCTGCCTAAGTTTATTCATCAAATTGTGTCTTCAGATGCCCATCCTTTCTTCTCCAGCTCTTGTCGCAGTGCCTGACACCAACAAATATGTTTTCATAACAAAAATATTTAAGGTAAGGATTTGCATCCATTACAACAAATATTCTTTATCTCTATCATTTGAAAAAATGTCAATTATTTCTGATCAAAGTACAGTTAACTAAATTAACCTTCAGTTAAAATATGTGACTAATTTAGAAGAGAAAATAATTCACTGATATAAGGAAAAAGGAAGTTTTTTCCTGCAAACCAAGAATTTCTTTAAATACAGAGAAAGCACATGATAGGATGATAAAACAAGCCATACCTTTATTCTTTTTCTATTCAGATCAAAATCAAAGTTCCCCAGCCGAGATGCTGATCGATACTCCACAGTAGAACCCTTATTAGGTGGAAACCAGAACTCAACATCATCCACAAACTGTTCAAACAAGACACAAAAAAGGAGAAAGAAATTAGAAAAATGGTTATTTTTCTTCATGATGAGTTTCCTTTGATGTAAGTTACACATACCCCCAAGATTGAGCTTTGATACTCCACACGAATATAGTCTTCTTTCCTTTCAACTATCCTTGGTGTAAATTTGTCTGGTGTTGTTGATTCAATCTGTAAAAATGATCAGGAACTGGTTTTTAACTTCAATGATTGAAAAAGTGCAAACATCCAACTATTACAACCCAGTTACAAATCACAAATTAGAAAAAGGTTAGCATCATAATTAAAGTTTAGATCTAATTTAATCCTACAAAACAGACTCATAATTAAGAAGAGTGTTATCTCCACTCCACTCAGATAGTTTGATTTGACTATATCACTGGTTAAAGAAGGATCTTCAACACTCTTTTAGATTATTATTAGTAAAATCTTATTAAAAACCACCAAATTCTGCAGGTTTCACTCCTAATTGAATGAGTTTCTTCTGTAACTTTATAGTTTTCAATAGATTTTAACCAAGAATAGAAAAGAGAGTGTAATAAAAATAGTGAGTTCCAAAGGGTACTACTAACCCTCCTTTGATAAATTTTATATAGAGTGAGGGAAGGAAAATTTCCAATCCAGTGATATAATTCATGATTTCAGTTCAGATAGATTTTTTACCACGTCTATCAGTTCCTCCATGGCTTCCTCTTTGCTCACAGGATTTTTCCTGCCTTCAGGATTATAGTTCCTGAAAAAGAAGGAAAAAATTAAAACAAAGTGACATCATGATTCATCTATGTCTGCTGATCAAAAAATTATAAATAAAATGATTCATCTATATCCAATAATAAAGTTGGAAATTTGGTGGGACCGTACTCAATATAAAGACCAATCTAGAGAAAAGTTTCTTTTGTCAAATAAAAAAGAAGAAAAAGTAAAGATTGCACAACTTCACCTGCCAATACTTGTGTGACCAATAGTCCTATTCTTTTGTCAAGTCAACATTGTTGAACAGTCAGTAGTCCAACACCAGTTGCACAACTTTCACGTTGTTTAAAACGTGATAAATTGTTCCAACAAGTGCACTTTGTATATTGAAACGTGATTCTCACAAATATTTCACAACATCTTTTGGACTAAATCCAAAAAAATCCATAAATAAACCTTGACTGCTCATCTCCTAAATTAGGCATACCAGATTGTTCTCAACACGCAAATTTCACTTATCAGAAAATCAAGGCTCAAAAGAACAAGATAATGAAAATACTTTATGATGTTTTTATAAGTTGTTTTCAGTTTATCTCAACAAGATTTTCAAGAATAGCTTATGAAAATAGTTTAGAACTTGCTGTATGAGAATAATTTAATCATAGTAACAACTTACACATAATTACTTACATTACGAGCACTTAATCAATAAACACTGAACTAAGGTGTTTAAGTTGTTTATCTAAACACAACTAAAAACTTGCATTTCATTCACATATTCATATAATCCCATAAAACCAATATTAAAATTAAAACGAGGAAAAGAAAGGAGGATTTACCAAGGAGGAGCATAATGCGTGCGATCACTGATATTCTCAGAGGTTGATACACAGTTCTTTGTTGCTGGACACAGAGCTAATGCTGGTGGGTTTTTCTGCACTCCAAGATAATCTGGTTTTTTTCCACTACACAAAACCCAAAACCCAAACCGAGTTCTCTTCTTTAACAACCACTCATTTCCAACAAAAAACAAAACCCAAACTAAAAACCAAAAGGGTCTCACTACCCATTAACAAAATCAAATCTTGAATTAAATTTACATTAAAAAGTTAAACTTTTTTTCTTCCAAAACACAGAGGAGGGGGTACCTGAGGTTGAAGATGGCACCAATGGTCGCTATTTCACTGCTTCTCAATATGAGTTCTCTTCAATATACAAAATAAAATAAAATTGAAAAGTGAATAAATTTCAGAAGATGGTAATGAACAGTCATGAACAATCAGTAGATAGGAGTAAGAAAAGCAAGAGTATGAAGAACCTTCGGTTGATTTGGTCGGTGGGAACATCATGGTGGTGCTTCTGACAGCAGAGAATGCGAGGAAAAGAGGAAGCACTGATTCTACCATTGCTGGGTTTGGTGCAAACCTTGAGATAGCTACAGAAAGAGCTTGAAGGTATCAGTGAAGCCATTGTGGGGAGGTGAAAAAGTTGAAGCTTTGAGAAAATTAAGGAAGTTGGGACTATTTATGATCGGAAATTGAAGAGCGTGACACTTAAAATATTAGAGAATGAGATGTGAATCATGTGATGAATAAAAGAAGGTGGACGGTGCGAATCTTCCTTTCAGCACCATTTTTTTTCCTGATTTAGATATTACGAAAATTTTTTGAAATGTTTAATCAAGAAAAAAAACAGGTTTTTGATTCTTGCATTTTATTTAAACTTTTTTTATGTGTTATCTATCTACAAATTGTTATGATTTGACTATATATAATTTTTTATTTTAGTTTTGAAATTAAAAGTACTAAATCATTATAAATTAAATTTTACGAATAAATATTGGTTTTAAAAAGGATTTAACCTATAATTTTACGTGGACCAAAAAGTGAGAACCATAAAGCTTCTATTACTGAATTTAAAAAAAGTCAAAACTTATATGATAAACCAAGACAAATGTGTCAAAATTTGTATGTTAATAAATAAGGAGATTATTTATTCATTAAAAGATATAATTATCTAATTTTAAAATAACATAAAAAATAGTTTAAAACATGTGTATCCTTTCTATATATAACTGTATATATAAGAAGTTATGTCAGTTATTTTTAAGCTACTAGATTCACATTACTTAAATAAGACTTTACCACTTTACCACTTTGTTGGTTAGTTATATATATGCCATAAAACAATGAATGAGTAGAAAAATTCAAGCTAATTATTGTGAAAGAAAAAAAAATTTAAAATTATTTTTCATCCCATAACAAATATTGTGTAAGAAAATATTTTTTAAATTAAACACTATTTTAATTATTCTTATCTACATTTAATAGACTAAAAATAAGTAATTTAGTTATTAATATTATTTCTCAAGAATGTGCACGTTTTTAGGTTTTTTTTTTTATAAAAGTAGAGTATTTTATGTAGGTTAATTATCAAAACAGATAAAATTTTAAAAAATTATCAAAATGATACTTTATCACGACCTTAATGTAATCAGATTTCAACTAATACTTAAGATGATACGACTTTAATTCACAATACACTAAAATGGTGTCAACTTGACACAATTTATCCATTTCGATAATTTTTTAAAATTTTACCAATTTCAATAATTAACCTACAAAATTATCCTAATTTCGAAAAAACTCATTCTTGAAACCTATTAAGAGAAATACTATGTAGAAACCTACTACACTTTCACACCAATTTACTCTATCATTTGTATAAATTCATGCATCCTTTATATATATATATATATATATATATATATATATATATAACTGTATAGATAAGAAGTTATGTGAATTAATTTTAAGCTATTAGATTCATATTTATTTTTTCTAAAATGGTATAATTTGATTTCATATTTTGTAAAATGGAAAAATTATTATTTTTTATTTCAGAATTGAGCAAATCATGCATGTGGGGTATGAAACAATTTTAAAGAAATTGTTGCGAAATACATTTGTGAAGAAATTGTATTTGGTGTATACGATTTTAATTAATAATTATGTTGATATCGTATATGTGAAAATGATTTTTGTAAAATGTTATTAATTGAACTCATACTTGTCATATACAACTTCAGTTATATCAGAATGTACTAAAATCATCCTTACCATGTACAACTTTAGTTCAATGATTTTTTTTTAAAGAAAACTTGTTAATTTTTTTAAATGATGTAATAATTTAAGAAATACTTAGTTATGTTATTTTGATTAAAAATAATGTGTGAAAATGAATAATGGTGGTAAAACCCTAGATTTTAGACGTAAAATAAATTGGAAACCTTAATATTACACAATGCATTCATGCGAACCTCATAATCAATTGAGGCAAAAAATGAATTGTAAGCATCTAATTATTACATGTGCACCATCTTAAATTGTGTGAATTCCTAATGTCACATCCTTTTATTGAACTAAATGCACTAATTTATACTTAAATCAAAGAGGGTGTGATGATATGTAACCTTGACATGCATTGGGTGATTGAGTTGGGTTAAGACACGTGTAATCACATAAACATGCATGTTGCCACACAGATAGCACTTGTCAACTTCATTGGGAACACGTGTTGACCAAATGTGAGCTTGGATGTAATGTAACTTTGACAAGCATTAGGTGATTAGGGTGGTTCAGGATACATGTCATTACATATAAATGCACATTGTTGTGCATGAAAGACTTATAAAAATTATTGGGAATGCCTGGTGACCAGGTGTGAGCTTGGATGTGATGTAATCTTGATATGCATGGGGTGGTTGGAGTGGTCCATGATACATGTTATCACATATGCAAAACTTTGCCACGAACGTAAGACTTGTTATCATCACTAGGAATGCATGTAGACCAAAAGTAACCTTGAATGGGATGTTGAAGGTACAACTGACTCTAGAAAGGGGTTGAATAGAGTCTGAACTCAATCTAGTACTTGCAAAAATTAATAAGGCAAAACAATATACAAAAGATAAAGGATAAAGAGAAAAGTATACACATAATTTATATTGGTTCACCCACAACTTGGGTTACGTCCAATCCCCTTAAGCAACCTGCTTAAGAGCCTTATCAACTTAAGTATTCTTCAAATAACAAGTATTATCCACCTCTCCAGATAAAGAGTGTTATCCACCTCTCTAGGTAAAGAGTATTATCTACCCTTCCAGGTAATAAGTTTTTAACACCTCTCCAGGCAAACAGTTTTAATCTCCCCTGAGACCAAGACCTCTCACAAATGAGAAACACTTTCAACAATGAGCAATCAGTGAAAGCTCTCAGGGTTATCTTCACATAGTGAAGATTTACAATATAAGACTCACTCTCCAAACAATATGTGCTCTAAACAGCATATTAGAAATATTCTCCCAGAAAGACTACACATACTAAGAATATGAATTCTCTATATAGAATCTCGTTGTACTTGTTTGCGCTTGTGTATGTCTTCTTCGCCTTCAAGGTCTTTATATAGTTTTCTGATTGTGACCATTAAAGCTTTAATTCTCCTCTTTGTTCACATAGTCGTTGGACGATGTATATGGAAACTCTTGCTCATATTTGATTCTTTTGCATCTTGGACTTTAAATGTATTTTTATTTGTTTCTCCTTTAGTCACAATGTGAACTTGATTCATTAATACTATAATATTTTGGGTATCCTTCATTCTCGTGCACTTTTCGTCATCATGTTCACGTCAGATGCTGAATATGGCAACTTCTTCTTTGATTATATTTTATGTGTCTTTGAGTGTATAAAACAATTTGAATTGTATTTTTTATGATCTCTGATGTGAACGTTAACCCTTTAAAGCATGTGACTGATTCTTCAATCATATCTCTGTCATGTTGCTTCACTATAAATACCTTAGACGTTTAATATGGAAATATTTGCTTCATTGATATTTGTGTGTCCTTTCAATTTGTAATTTTCTTCTATTTTTTTAACTTTGGTGTGGATTTGAACGTTGGATGTAATATTAGATTTGCTTTGAATATCGTTCTCCACTTGAGCTTTACTGCCTTTGATGTTGATTATGGAAAGTTTTGACTTGCGTCTTTAATTCTCTTTCTCTTCGTTATTTGCAAAAGCTTTGAATATCTTTAATTTCTTCCCATGAATATCGCTTTGTAATAACTCCATTATACTCGTTACACGCTCAATAAGAAAACTTGTTCACGCTCTCGTTTGTGTCTTTATGATTCCTAAAATCACATTTAAAAACCTTTGTGATTACCAATTATATTAATATTTTCAATATGTCAGAGCAAATATATCATTGAACAATGATCTCTTAATCACAATTTCTCTTGAATATATTTCAGGAAATATATTTCAATATCGCTTTTAATAATTAAGACATGGGTATTCTATTTTTTGAAATCCTTTTCTAATAGAAATTTCAATTACAATTAAGCACAACTATATTTGAAATCGATGCATAAAATATCTTTTATTAATCATTCAAAACATATTAATTTTGTTCACTATATTTCAAAGAATGTTTTTAGATATTGAATAATTTAGTCGCATGATATATTCGTTGAAGTTTATTTGAAAATATTTTTAAATCTTAATTAAAACACTGCGTTTTGATCAAAGATAATTTGTATAATTTAGCTTAATCAAAATGAGTTTAGAAAACATTTGATAAACACTTAAGCACATATAAAGTGAAAGGATTAAGTTTGAAAACTTTCCTGACAATTAATTGTCCAACGTGTGGTCATCGTTTGATACATTCATTTGATCATCGTCTAGTCCGTGTAACCCTCATGCTTCATATGTTCTTCTTCAAAGTATCATCCAACGTGTGTCTTGAGAGCATTGTCTACCACTCATTTTGTTGATCTTACTAACCATGAATAATTCATTTCATGCTCTTTGTTTGAAGAAGACACCGTCTATCACTTATTTGCTTTATCATTGTCTTGTACTCTCAACCTAAGCTTATTTTCTCATAAGCACACTTAGCACATTATTCGTTTGAAAAATTCCTCTGATATTTAAAAGCATGTTCCATCTAACACATCTTTGAAGTTTTGTTAGTTTTCACTATAACTCATCATAATGGATTTTCGTTATCATCAAAACATGCTTGGAAGTTTTTCATTATACGGTCGCCTAAGACTGAATCGTCTTAACAAATGTAACCTTGGCATGTGATATGTGCCATAATTGAATAATATTTCATACAAAAAGATAGACACTTATGGACTTTAATTAATAAAATAGTTATAATTCCACCTCTAATATAGGAATTTGAACCTTTTTACATATTTTTGGATTATAAGATGAATATGAATTATTTATTCCCAAATTTGTGTTAATTTCAGGAATCTAGGGGTAAATGGAGATCAAAAGGTTAAAGGAGAATGAACAAGTTAAAGTCAAGATGAAACATACAAATGTGGAACATTGAAAACTCGCCCAAACCTGCTCTAGTAAGATCACTCTAGAGGAACTCGTCCAAGGCTCGTTTAAGCGAGTTCACTGCAGTGAACTTGGGCTTTTTCTCATGAAACTCGCTTAAGCAAGCAATATTTCGCTTAAGCGAGATATCACTTATCCCAAGCCCAATTAGGTTAAAGATGCCTTTCGATAACGCATGTAGGCAGTTGCCGAATTGGTGAATATCAGTAAAGAGAAAAGGAAAGAAGGAATGAGAGAATGGCTTTGAGAGAGATTAGGGTTTCAGAGAGAATGGGAAATCGAAATGAGAGAGAGAGAGAAAAAAAGTGAGTTTTAAGAATTGGTACATGACAAGCTCTGGTAGGTCCAGGTGTCATGTGGTAATTGGTGAAGCTTTGGTCAATTTCCACTTTGGGTAAATTTCTTTTTCAAATTTTTTTCCAAAAAATTAAGGTTGTGACACGTGTCAAAATAGGTATGTTTCTGCTCCCTCAATTCTGATTACTTTACAGTTCATTATAAATAAATGCAGTTCAAATAGAAACCTTTTTTGTGATAGTGTCCACATTCAACTTTCCACTTGCGAACCCAATTTAAACACAGTTCGGGTAGGGCAAAGACAGATACTTTTTTGTACATCAGTGCATTATAAAATACGCCTAAACAATCACTCAATATTGAATTTGTACCGTTGGGGAAAGCCCAAGCCAGACCTTTTACTCTACCACCAAAACTTCATCCAAAAAATCAGGTTACATTATACAGATGTGAAAACATTGATCAATGTACACTGCTCTCATAAAGCATAAACAATGTTATAAATACAACCAAAATGCAATAAGTTTTTTTTTTTTGTATTTGCAGTTCCGGCAACGGGTTCACTTGATGGGCAACATCATTTTGTCTTATATTATGTGTTTATATAAGCTCTTATTGTACATTCACTTTCCATTACTCAAAAAATTTAGAGCACCATTCGGGATCTGAACTTTGAATTGAAAGACTGGGTTAACTTCTGTAAATACATCTTGCCTAGAACACCCTATAATATAGATTTGTGGATGCAATTATGAACTTGATACAGCTATAAAACAATTTTTTTATATTAAAATAATCAGAAGATAATTAAATAATTTATACATTAAAGTATTCTAATGTACATTACATTAGAATATACATTACATTAATTTTGAAATCAATAAAATTTATAAACTATTTAATAAATAATTAATAAATAGAAATACTATATTACTTAATATCCTACTTAATATAACGTTTCTATGTAACGTAATAATTTATACGTTAAAGTATTTAAAAAATATACACTATATTAATTTTAATTTGTAACAGTTAAGTCCTAAAAATACTTTTAAATTATTATGTATATTATATTAATTTTAATTTATAACAGTAAGTCCTTAAAATGCTTTTAAATTAATTTGCACTTGACTTGTCCATGCAGAAGAATAATTATTACATTATTTTATTGTAAACTTTAAATTATAATTCCATATTTCATATTATTATAATTATATTTTCTCTTCATGTATTTTAAAAATATACATTATATTAGTTTACTATATTAATTTACAATATACATTATATCTACATGAAACGAAACTTGTAAAATAAAATAAATTAAAATCAATTTGTCATGTTAAAATAACAAAAATTGTAATATTAAAATAACAATAATACCGTCCTTGGCAAAAATGTATTTGCCAAATTAAAATCAAACACACATCTAACCAAACAAAACAGAACTTGAAATATTAAAAGAAACAAAACATTGTCCTTGGTAAAAATATATTTACCAAATTACATTTAGAAAAAAAAATATTATGGACTTCTTACAACACTAACAACACCTTAATATCAGTTGGAGTTTCCCCACTCTTAGCCTCAAAGATCAACTTGTCATCTTCATGAAGTAAATGCATCTCACAAAACACTCTCCATCCACACCCAAATTTAACTGAAGGCTTGAGAGGTGTCCTTATGAGAATTTTGCACTTTACCTCAGTCTTATGTCCATGAAGGACAATATACTTTAACCTCCTTTGTCGAATGTAATTCGCAAAAGCAACAAGAAGATCCTGCAAAGAAACACGTGCATATAAATCATTAATAAAGTAATATAAAGTTAAAGAAAAAAATATGCAATAAAAAAATTACCAAGTGACTTGAATTGCATTGATAATGGGTTAATATAAGAGTGAAATGAACATAGGGACCATTAAAGAGTGGGGCACGATTCTAGATCCGATCATAAAATTTGTTTACACATATAGATGTTGATCTACCTTTAAACAAAGTAATCTTAAAAGAATTATTTCCTACGTAATCAAAATAAACAACGTGATCACCGGGAAGCCCATAATGTTCCCGAATTTTAGACCAAACTCCATGATGGAAAAACGCACGCGGAACCAACCTCCATGACCCAAGATACCAATCTCCCACTTGAAGTCACGAAACAATGTTCACCTACACTTCAACTATGTACATGTACTTCTGTAATCTGTCGAAGGAACTTAATGTTACACCTTTAGTTGCCACCAGCCTTCTTAATCATTTTGAAGACTTCGTTAAAAACTCCCCTGAGTTTCAACAGTCAGTCACTGGCCCGTTCTCTGTTCCTACCGGCTCCCACTTACAAGAACTACCGGATCCTGGAACAACTTGAGAACAAACACTCTCCATATTCAACAAGAAATTTTCTGGAGAAGTTTCAACCGCTGGAATACTGGTTCTCCTAACCCACTGTCGTCTAGGAACCTAAGCTGAAGCACAACCCGTGCTCCCACTGCCACAAGTACCTCAGACTGGTCTACCCTGAACCTTTCCATGCTCGTTCATCCTGAATCTGACCTGTGGCTCTAGGTTTCTTTCTTGTAAAGACAATCCTCTTCTGCCCACGAGATTATGTGAACCGGACTTTGTTTATCTTCTGAACTGGGATGGTCACTCCCTCGGTAATCCGACCATATACAACGAACCTCTCTTTCTTCCACGGGTCATGACAAGATTTCCCTTGACGACCTTCCACTGCTAATTTCCGAACTTCACTTCATGTCCCTGTTCGTCCAACTGCCTAACAAAAATCAAATTTTTCGTCAAACTTGGAACAACTCTGACATCCGATCAGCAGAAATAAACGACACAAGATTTAACGTGGTTCGGTCGCCAACTGCAACCTACATCCACACGGGCAACTATTAGGTTTTCATTTTATCATGTTGCACACCAATTACAAGTACAATGATCTCTTTAAATAGAGATTATAAAAGGGACACAATGATTAAGCCTACTCACTAAACATGGTGTCTAGTCAGCCCAATCCAATTGGTCCTGGCTTCATACCCAACAATCTCCCACTTGAAGCCACGAAACAATGTTCACATGCGCTTCAACTGTGTACAATGATTAAGTCCACTCACTAAACATGGTGTCTAGTCAGCCCAACCTAATTGGTATTGACTTCATACCCAACACTCCAATCAACTTAGGCATATATAGATCCATATTATACTTCACAATGAATCTATTGTTCTCGTCATCAACCAAAAACCAATTTGGTCCTAGTTCATTGCCAAACTGAATGGCAAAAGCCCAATCAACTAAACTATGATCCTTTACCAAAGAAAATACATGTTACATTTCGTTAATCGTAATCTAAAATATAAAATAACCAAATAATAATAAAACATAGCATACCTCGTTTAAGATGTTCATTGTGTGGAATTTTTCTCTTAGAATCCATTGTGAAGATATCATCCAAATTCGGGAAATTTTCTATTTCTGGTACTATAACCGAGACAATAGAATCATAAATCTATATCTATCTATATCATTATCAAAACCCTAACCACAAATGAAAAAACCAATAACAAAAACCACAGAACAAAAATCAGTGAACAGAAAACAGATGAAAGGAAAACACTACAGAAAAACCACAAATAAAAAACCAATAAAAAATGAGAAATAATATTAACATGCACATAACCAAATTTATGATAAGTGCACACAAATATAAGAAAATAGATTAAATGAAAAAAATAAAAACTTAAACTGTGAACAGAGAACATATGAACTGCAGCAGAAAAACCACAAATAAAAAAACAATAAAAAATGAGAAATAATATTAACAAGTACATAACCAAAAATATATATGATAAGAAGTGCACCCAAATATCAGAAAATAGATTAAATGAAAAAAAAACTTGAAACTGTGAACAAAAAACAGATGAAGGAAAAACACTGCAGAAAAACCACAAATAAAAAAACCAATAAAAAATTAGAAATAATATTAACATGCACAGAACCAAAAATATGATGAAAAGTGCACACAAATATCAAAAAATAGATTAAATGAAAAAAATAAAAACTTGAAACTGTGAACATAAAACAGATGAAGGGAAAACACTGTAGAAAAACCACAAATAAAAAACCAATAAAAAATAAAAAATAATATTAACATGCACATAACCAAAAATATCATAAGAAGTGCACACAAATGTCAGAAAATAGATTAAATGAAAAAATAAAAACTTGAAACTATGAATAGAAAACAAATGAAGGGAAAACACTATAGAAAAACCACAAATAAAAAATGAAAAATAATATTAACATGCACAAAACCAAAAATATGATAAGAAGTCCACACAAATATCATAAAATAGATT
The DNA here is from genome assembly GCF_000499845.2 of Phaseolus vulgaris. NCBI lineage: Eukaryota > Viridiplantae > Streptophyta > Magnoliopsida > Fabales > Fabaceae > Phaseolus > Phaseolus vulgaris. Next base: position 24,236,758 of record NC_023750.2, read on the forward strand.
AAATGAAAAAAATAAAAACTTGAAACTGTGATCAAAAAACAGATTAAGGGAAAACACTGCATACAAAATATAGTTAAAAAATAAAAAAAGGAGAAAAAAAAGAACCTATTCGGTTGCATGACCTTGCTTGAGAAATGGGGCAGGATGAGTGGTGGTCGTTTGCCATTGTAGATGAACGCACCAAAAAAAGAACAAAATAAGAGAATGGTTACAATGGAAAAGAAAGAACAAAGCAAGAGAAGAGAATGGGTAAATATCAGAAAGCAAAAGTAGTGTTTCACATTCTATCCAACACTACCCATTATATTCTGATTGTAATTTTAATTCTAAAAAAGTAATTAGAATTAGAAATATTAATATATTAATAATTAATAATAATGATATTGGAATTAATGATAATAGTGGAAACACAGTCAATGGTGTGAATTAGAAAGCATCATTACCCTTAATTTTGGAATTTTAACTTTTGGAAATCTAAAACAATAAATATCTAAATAATAATAATAATAACAATAAAAATAATAGTAATAATAAAAATAAAAATAATAATTATAATAATAAAATCCCAAACACATTTATCTTTTCAAATCTTTTCAAACTTGGATCAAAAGTGCAATAGTGGAAGCACAGTTTAAACAACAAATGATCACATTGCAACACTGAACAAAATGAGATGAACAAAATGAAAACGAAAACGAAAATGAGATTCACAGAGCACAGAAGAAAACATAAATATCAAATGCAGTGCTGCGAAAAATTAAATGCAGAAGAAAACGAAAGCTACCAAAGCTTGCAAACAAAGAACCAAAAACCAAAAACCCTTATTTTTGCAGAAGAGGAAAACATTGGGCCAGTTCATAAATTTTGTCATCGTATAGGGTTTGCAAAAATTAAATGAAGAAGAAAACGAAAGCTAAGCATTTCCAAAGTCAGAACAAAACAAAAACATAGATGAAAACTAAAAAATCAAATACAGCGCTACGAAACCCAGCACCAATCAAAGAAGAAAACGAAAAAGCCAAAAAAAATTGAAGAAAACATAAGGGGACATCAAGCTTGCAAACAGAGAACCCAAAAATCATAAACCCTAATTTTTGCAAACCCTAATCTATATATATAATTGATAAAGTGAGCCAAAAATTAGGGTTTGAAATAAAAAGCGTATTCAGAAAGCATTACCCGAAGGCTGCTCTATTTTGCAACATTTGCACAGCCATCACGGAAAAGGGAAATACGTTGGTGCAGATTAAAGATGCCTTTCGATAACACATGTAGCAGTTACCGAATTAGTGAATATCAGTAAAGAGAAAAGGAGAGAAGGAATGAGAGAATGGCTTTGAGAGAGATTAGGGTTTTAGAGAGAAGGGGAAATCAGAATGAGAGAGAGAGAAAAAAAAGTGAGTTTTAAGAATTGGTACGTGGCAAGCTCTGGTTGGTCCAGGTGTCATATGGTAATTGGTGAAGCTTTGGTCAATTTTCCTCTTTGGGTAAATTTCTTTTTCAATTTTTTTTTCCAAAAAATTGAGGTTGTGACACTTGTCAAAATAGGCATGTTTGTGCTCCCTCAATTGTTATATATATAGATTTTCAAGGGTTTCTAATATCAAGTCTCCACCTAGAAGCTGATAACATAAATTAAACATGAGAAGAGCATCATTTTGTATAAGAATCAGGGAACTAATACCTGAATAGCTAGTATATTATGAATTTGTGAACATGCAGAATCTCTTGGATGATAACTAATCAATAATCACTATGTGCACAACCTTTGAAATAATATACATTTAGTTTTGTAAAAATTACAATTACAGTTAATGAAAAGTAAATTCTATATAAAAAAAACTAACAATGAAAAGGAAGAGAGATTACTAATGAAAAGGAAGGGAGAAAAAAGGAACACGAAGCAAAGCTCCCAAAGACACGTTGAAAGCTCACTCTAATGCTCTATATATGTTCTCCTCACGCCTAAGCTTTTTCTTCAACCTATCAACCCAAAAATAAGTTGGAGAATCCATCTTTGTTAGCAATTAGAATGAAATCCGAACAAAACCTAACTATTCATATAACCCGAATAACAAAATTAAAACAACCATGTCCTCACAACAATTACCACATCGAGGCGAGGGGTTTTGGGGGCTCCGACGAACCAACACTGTGGCTAACCAAATTCACCGGCGACAACTTCACAAGACTCTTGTCGAAAACCCTCACATTCTTGTCATGTTCCTTCACACTCTTCTTGGCATGCAACACCACCACTCTCTTATTCCCGAGATCGATGCATCAACACTTTCCTTAAGCCGAAGCTGAACCTGAAGGCTTGGAGCAACGAAGATGAGCAAGAGTCTCCGACCTTAGGTACTTGTTTCTGGAGCTTCGTGAACGCCTAATCCCTTGAACCTTCTGATCTTCTCCTTTGGTGACACCTTCTCCATTCTCTTGCTCTCCAGACTCAACTGAACCTGAAAAATAAAGGAAAGAAAATTGAAAAACAAAGCTTAAGAAGAAGAAGAAGAAGAAGAAGAAGAAGAAGAAGAAGAAGAAGAGTAGTAGTAGAAAAAGAATCGTTGTTACATGATGATGAAAATAGAAGACGAAACAGAAAGGAAAAGAAGAGAATAAGATCGCTGCATTTTCAAATAACGAAAAATAGTGTTCGAGAAGGAGAAGCCAACAAAGTAAAAGGAACAAAATTAAAATATTTGACTTCGGTTCAATAAAAAATCGTTCAGGTTTATTAGAGGTTTAGAAAACATCTACTATGTGTGTTACTAGAGGTTTAAAAAACCTCTATTAACTTTGTTACAAGAGGTTATATTAACCTTCATTAATAAATTCCTCTTAAAATTAGAATTTTTTTTTAGTGATTGAAGTCTTGAGTGAAGACCTGTTGCCTTATGTGTCTAGGTAGCTTAAGTTTTGTTTTGGTTATCTTGATTTATCTTTCACCTTTAGGAATGATGAAGAGTCCAAGAACAAAATGGTTTTCAACTGGTTAAACTGTTTTTTAATTGGTTAAAAATATTTTCAACTGATTTTAATTTTGTTTTCTGGAAAGTTACAATTTTTCAATTTGTTATCTTTCTAATGAATTGATTGAAAATATTTTTACATTTTTATATTTTTTCATAATGTGTTTTATCTACTGAAAACCATATTTTAATATGTAAGATGATAAGTGTTTTTCAGTTTAAATACATTCTATTTGAGAAAAAACAGTTTTCACACAAACTACTGGTTTTGAGTAAAATCAAAATATTGTTTTGTTTTTAACCAGTTGATTTTACAGACAATACATTCTTCTGTTTTAAAATTGTTTCTGTTTTAACTCTTTTAAAAGGGTGAATTTGTTTTCTGAAAAAAGGTTCCGAATATTGCTTACACAAAATACACTTTTACAATTTTTGAGAATCCAAGAGTGAGTTGTGTTTTTGGAAAAATTAGTCATTGTTGATCGTTGAGAGTTCTTGGTGCCTATTTTTCATCATCTAGCTAGAGGTCAAAGGTTCTTCAAAGTGTTGTTGTGAATTGGGAGATCCTATTATATTTCTTGGTTCATAGTCAATGTGAATTCGTTCCTTTTCATTACTGTTTTGTAATTCTGTGTTTGTAAGTGCCAAGATAGGGTTTCTTGGTGAAAATCACAACTGTTACAGGGTGTTGCAGTGAGTGGTTGGTTCATGTAGTATTGAAGAACTTTTTTTTGTTCTTTTTGTAAAAGAATTTTGTTGTTTAGTGAATTCCAATTTGGTGTGAGGTGGGACTTGATGTAACTTTGTTGTGAGTGAACTAGTATAAAATCTTTGTGTACTTTAAGCTTTCTTTATCATTGCACTTCACTTTTCTGCATAATTATCCGTATTGGTTTAATCAATCAATTGTTTTTAAAATCAATAAGTTGTTTTTGTTGTTTTCATATTTGTTCGTTTTTCTGAATTAAACAAAAATTGTTGTGCTAAGTAATTTTGTTTGGAACACTGTGTATTGATTCTGTTTGTATACACTTGAACTCATTACTGGGTTTACAAGGTATTTGAATCAAAAGTTTCTTTAAAACTTTGTTTGAATATGTTGAATTCTGCATTGTTTCTTGAAAGCTGCAATATCTCTTTTTTTGTTATTGTTATTTTTAAATTTAATCTGTTGAAATTAATTCTGAAATTTATTTCTTAAAACATATTTAAATTTTTCTTAAGTGTGATTTTGATTTACAAATTTGTGTTTTAAGAATTGTGTGCTAAGAAATTTAATCAATTATTTTTTATAAAAACAAATTCATTTTTCTTAATCAGTGTTATTTTAAAAATATTAATATGTTGTTTTGAGAAACAATCAGTTAAAATTTTGTCAAAATTGTTGTAAACCATTTATTGCGAAAATCTAACTAAGTACAATTCACCCCCTCCTGAACTTAACCTCCATTAATTCATCAAGGGTGACTCAAGACACGTGTCATATGCTATGGACACTAACATGCATGCAATACTTCTTAACCTCATTGGAACGTGTGTTGACCTGATATAAGTTTGGATGGGATCTAAACCTGACATGCATTATATGGTTGGGGTGCTCGGGAGATCTGTCATCACATACACAATGTATTTTTATCACGCATGCAAGACTTCTCAATGTCATTAAGAACGTGTGTTGACTAGAAGTGACCTTGGATAGGATGTCCACACTATAATCTGAACCATTTACCAATTTAACTCCATAAAGCCAAAACAATTTATCGCTAAAAAATATAATCAAATGTTATTATATCCAACGCATCAACATTCTTCTTCATTCATCTTCAAATGGAGCACTTCTGCATCATAAAGATTTAGAGTTATTTCAATTCATGTCCTTGTCATTTTGTTTGCAAATGGCCAAATTATACAATGTGACAAAGGTGTTTAGTTTTAATGTGCAACTCCTAAACTATTTCGGATCCTATACAACTACATCTTCAATCTCCTCAAGGACAAACACCACTTTGGACCTTTTAAACACCACAATATTAAGGAATTTGTATTATCGACAACCTAAAAGCAGGGTCTAATTACATATGATGCTATTTAGATATCAACAGATGTTCATGTATATCAAATGATAAGTTGTAAGTCTCAATTCCCTTTTGATACAATCATTGAATTGTATTCTAAGTTTACAAGATCTATAGAACAAATTATGACACTTTAAAACACACCTACTCCAACATTTTCCATAAAGCCCAACCCCAAGCTCATTACTTCCACCCAAGCAATACTTTACTTCGAAGAACTTATCCAAAAGACCACCATAATGAAAATTCCAAAATAGTGTGTAGGGACTCCTTCTTCAGCTTCTTACTATCTGATACATTAGTCTACGTGACTTAGATCATCAATGAATCTAGAGGATCTCTATTAAAACATAGGATTTTCATACTTAATGATACATTATACCAAATGTATGGAATCAATTTTCATAAAGCTTTCATCATTCACAATCCATATTATTTAGAAATTGCATAATTCAATTGATCATACAATATCACTAATATATATATATATATATATATATATATATATTTATATACAAAACATATATATATATATATATATATACACAATCACACAACATTTAAACACACAAATCAATTGAATTTGCAAACAAATGACTACTTAAATACTAAACTATCGAAATATAATATTACAAGTTCAAACAACATAGAATCAAACAACATCCGTACAAGAGAAATTGAAGTCTGAAACCACGTCCCCTCCATATCTAGATCTTTTACTTGAAATTCTTTATTCTAGTGGAGATTTCAGCTCCATAAAAAAAAACCATTCCATAATCTAAGGATCTAAAACATGTTATCCAAACATCATTAAATTTCAGTATATATAAGGTAAAACAAGTTGAGAGGAACACTTTTCTCAACTGTACCCATCAAAATTGATGGCTAAATCATAAGAAAAATAAGATAATAAGGGATCTTTAGAATAAAAATGAATTTACTCTATTTAAAAATCTAATCGATTAAAAATGTACTATAACTCTTCAACTAATGCATGTTGTGATCAAATTTTAGAATAAATAAAATATGAAGATATAACTCTTTAACTAATGCATGTTGCGATCAAATTTTAAAATAAATAAAATATGAAGATGAAAAAAAAGAAAAGAAGAGCTTTATGGATGGATGGGACTTTGTTAAAGGGGTTACAATAGCTAAACTATATATAATTTTCATTTATGTGTGCGTGTTTTTATGTATTCTTTATTCTAATAACAAAGAGGATATATATATATAGATAAAGGATACAAGAGATATGCTTAACCCACCTACTATAATAGCATTTTCAATATTAATACAAAGTTTTGATACGTAACAAAGGATTATTAAATTCCATTTTAAAGAAGGAAAATTATCTAAAGTTCTCTTTTTGACACTTAAGCCAGCAGGACCTATTAGATCACGTGTGTAGTATTTGTGTATTTTATCTAATTTTTGGAAATATTTATTTGCATTTACATTTGTTTTTCCTAATTTACGTATGGCCAATTATATATATAAATTCAAGACTAATATCTAATTTAATTCACTTATTTTTTTTCTAATTCTATATCGATTAATAAAACAGAAATTGAATTTATTGAATTAGGAAATAATATTTTTTAAAAATAATGAGTATGGTACTTCGTGAGGCACCTTGAGTTTGACATGAATGGAGATTGAGAGCGCAAAACCGTAACCGAAACTCAAGTTCCAAGTGTCACACGTCCTACGCTCCTTCCTTCCCTCTAACATATATAACAACTTTCGCAGCCTCATTCAACCCCTCCAACAGTTCTCTCTCTCAACCGCTTCCGATTCTCAAATCTGCGTTCGCACCTCCAATCACCACCTCTTGCTGCAACCATTCAACCATGTCGTTTTCCGATTCCGAATACGGCGGAACATCGGAGTACAAGCCGTTCCGCCAAATCAGCCGCGACCGTAACATCCTTTTCCTTTCCGCTTTCTTTTTCGTTCTCCGTTTAATGTATTTGGTTTAGGATTCGAAATCAAGCTTCGATTTCTCACTGTTGAACGGAGCTCAGCATCCCAACATATCTCAATCTGCATTTCGTTTGGAAATTGAATTTCGGACTGTCATTTGAAACTAACGAATACGTTGCGTTTGTGATTCTTTTTTTGAATTTTTTCGTTACTAACTTTTCATACGAACAGTCATCTAGAAAATGAATCAGTGGTTATGTATGTCTGGTAGAAAGTTGTGTGAAATGGAATATGAATTTCGTAACTGTGAATCTCGCTGGAAATTTGGTACCTCTCCATCTGCATTTCGTTTGGTTTGGAAGTCTGTCGTCATTTGAAAGCGAATAATAAATTGTTTGACGAATGTTAAACTGAATGTAGATAGACTAAGTAAAGTTTTATATTCAAATTTTATGAATGACTTTTTGGTCATCGATTAAGCTATTGGTAATATATTCTACAATAATGTCATGATGACAAAAAGAAATGTTGCATTTGTGATTCTTTATTTTTTATTTTTTCTCCTTAATTTTGATGAGTCCAATCATCTTGAAAATGAATCCATCTAGAGAAAATTGTGAGCAATGAAACATGATGTAACTGTGGTCTCTCCTTGTTTTATTTTATACATTTAAATAAAAAAGGACTGGAAATTTAATTAAGTACTGTGCTGGCTTCACTTTCGTGACTGTTTCGTAATCATTTTTCTTCGTTGGATGCTAATAGGGTTATTATTTGAAATGCTTAGATCGGCAAAGTCACCCGACTCGAAGGCATGGAAGGTGTGTCTTCAGACTTTAATGTGGATATATTACCACGTTTATATCATCTCATTTTTAGTTAATTCAGGCTGATATATTTTGGTCACGTTTTCCTTACTTTTACAGGTGCTCATAATGGATAAAGTCACTGTGAAAGTTATGTCACATTCGTGTAAAATGGCAGATATTACAGACCAAGAAATTTCCTGTGAGAACCCTTCAAACTGATATCCCTTTTGACTTTATGTCTTTTTCAAATGGCCAACTTACTCTCTATGACCGAGGGCACAAAATGTGAAGGAGCGATTGTAAAATCACTGGTTTTGTTCGAAGAACTTATAATTAATGATAGCGATCCAATGGTCTAACACATACCGAGTGATAACGGGTTTCAAATGTCATTCTTTTTCTTCCAACAATTTCAAAAAGCCAGGCAATAAGATTGGAGAAAAATGTTTGCTATTTTAGGGGATTGGAGAAAAATAATGAGTTAAAGAACAAAACTAACATCCAAGTTGTATCCTTACCATCGAGTTCTATAACTCAAGGGTGACAAATGGAATTCTTTTTAAAAATTCTGCAACACATTTGGTAGAGGTTATTTAATACTATTATAAACAACATATGGCTGTCATCGTTTGATTGAAGAACAGAACTTGTACAAAATATAAAATCATTTGCCACAACATTTTTCATTCGTTAAGTCATATTATCATTTTCCACATGATATCGTTAGTCTCATTCTTTTTCCAGTATATAGTCCTCTCCACTCCAATTGGCAATGTACATTTGTCAAGCTCTTTTAGATTTGAATGTAGAACATTAAATTAGATTTTTTTTTTCATTTTATCTTATGCTTTTTCTCCATATTTACTGAACCCACTTTAAAACAGCATCTGTTCTGTGATTACTCTGTAAAAATATTGATACAGTATCATTTCTTAATATCATATTGCAGTGGTGGAAGACCTCTTTCGGAGAAGGCAACCGTTACCATCTTTGGATGCTATTTATTTCATGCAACCTTCTAAAGAGAAGTAACTTCCTCTCTTAGTTAGAATTCTCCATATATGTCACCAATAAAAATAGAAGTATCATCTAAAAATTAAATAATTGTTTTATTATTACAGGACGACTCTTTCATTATAACACAATATAAATTGAATTTTCATAGATTTTAGCATTTTCTATTTTTATTTCTTGTTATATAAAACATAGGTACAATAAATTTGCTAGCATTCACTTCCACGCTTGCAAATGTGTATAGTTAGCCTGCTTATTTGTTTCTTTTCTCGTTTGCCAAATTCAATTTCAATATATATACATCTCTTTTTATGAGTTTCTTCATAAGAACTTTTAATAGAAAAAAAAATAGAAAGAAAAATTGAACTTCTCTGTAAGTTAAACTTTACTTATACACAAGCTAATTTGTAAAACTTCTCATATTAGTTTTTAAAATTCTTATTTTTAACTTGTGTATAAGCTATTTTTAACTTATAGAAAATATTTTTTTTTTTTCTTCTTGTGTTTCTGTCTTAGAAGATTTTATAGAAAAAGTTGTTAAAACATTCATTCATTCATTCATATATAACCTGATCTCATTATTTGATGCCACACAACTACATCTTGAATCAAAATATAAAAAAAGTTAAGTGTTTATTTTTAATTAATTTTGATTATAAAATTGTTTAGTAAGGATATCTCTATTGCGAGAATCATTGAATTTTATAAGATTTCTTTACTGGAGTATTTTGATATGACATAAAATTTAAGAACTTAGATCTTAAATAGTCCCTAGATTTTAAAGAACACTGTAGATCATAACAATAAAAAATATTATTTTTCTATTTAGAAATATATATTTCTATTCATAACCAAATAAAATATTAGAGTGTGGGTTTTATAAGGCCTAGCATTAGAATAAAAATTATAAAAAGATCTTAGTAATGATGTAATACAATAAAGCCTACAAAAAATAAATCAAGATCTCACAAAACCTCTTATGATGGAAATGACATAAGAGTTATATTAGAAATATGTGTGAATCACTAGAGGGTGGTGTTATATTTTTCCTTTTAACTTAGTGATAGAAGTCTGTAAATATAATAATGAGTGGGAAAAGAGAGAGCATGTTAAAGAAAATTTAAAAGAAATAACTAGGAGACAGAATAGCTGATTCTTCTTCTTACCTTATAGTAGGCAAACCAAAGTTTTTGTGAACCATCACCACTTAAAGGTTCTCATGTTGCCAGGATTTTATAATATTCAAAATTTTCTTTTGACTAGATAGAAGTTTCCTAAAGTTTTGGTGTTTGACTCTAGATGTTTTGTGAATTATGAAGTTGTCTTGCACGCGCATACAAATATTTGGAGTATCAATGTGTTCATAGAGGTACAGAAAAGATTAAACAGAACGATGATCATGAGTATGAGACTTGCATAATGCAAGACGTCAAACAAAAATTGTAGTTTTTTTTAAACAATCCAGGTATTTTCAGCACCCATCTCCCTTTGTTTGGAATATTGTGTAATTATGGATTAGATTCTCATAGTCTAGTATGTATTGGACGGTCCTTGTCTTTTATGTGTTAGACGATCCTTGTCTAGTCTTGTATTATAGTCTTGTATTAGACGGTCCTCATCTTTTTCTATATATATAGTCTTGTATCTTTCTTATATATTTACATTAAATCAAAGATAAGTTTCTTCTTCTATTTCTTCGTCTTTTGTCTTTTATTTCATGGTATCAAGAGTCAACAATGACTTCTTTTCCTCCGCAATGCACAATCCTGAGTTTTTTTGTCTTCAACATTTGTTTTGCATACCTTCACCAGGCCCATCAATCTTAGACTCCACAGTGATAATTTCCTCAACAGGTTCTTTCCACCATTCAAGGCCTTCAACTTACAAATAGTTTGAATAATTCAACAATACCTCTGGAATCCAAGGCTTCTGAAGATTTTTAAGCTAACGATGTCAATCCTGTTTTCCTATGCCATGAGCAACAAGACCAACTTATTGTTACTTGGTTTCCTGTTTCGATGTCAACTCCAATTCTCACCAAAATGGTGGGTCTTGAAACTACTTCACAAATTTGGATGTCATTATCTCTCAAACCTGAGCCAAAGTCAAGAAACTAAAACTTCAGTTACGAACACACCGAAGAAAGATAGCAGTATCTATCAATACTTATCTCCTTGATATCAAGAAGATAGTTGATACTATGATGTGACTGTTGTTGGAGCTCCCATTACGGTTGAAGATCATACTGATGCTATCTTTGATGGCTTATGTGACGAATATGATCATTTTATTATGTCCATCACATCCCGTCTAGATCTCTATTTAGTTGATTAGGTTAAAGTACTTCTTCTTGCTCAAGAAGAGAGGTTTGAGATACATCGTCTTTTGATCAATCTCCTCTCCAAGCCAATGCTCTTTCTAGTTAGTGGTCTTTGTCAAATCAACAAGATAGATATCGCAACAATGGTTTGCAAAGCAGGGGGAGAAGACCGCCTTTTAATTATAATTCTTAGCATTCCATGCGTTTTTGATATCCAAGAATAATAATCGTGGTTCTTGAAATTCTTCTTGGCACAACAAATCCAGATGTCAAATTTGTGGGAACAGAGTACATCGTCTCATGCTCATGCTAACTTTTCTCAATTCTCATCTACAGTCAATGAGTATCATGAACCGTCTACTTTGGGTGTGCCTTCCACCATTGATGATTCGTTTTGATATCCTGATAGTGGAATGTCTCATCATGTTACAAATGATGATAAAAGTTTTCTACAAAATGACTTATCATGACGATGACACTATTAAACTAGGTAATGACTCAGGTATGTCGGTTAAACATGTTGGGAATACTTGTGTTACTATACCAAATTCGAATACTGCTTTCAATTTGAATCATTTGTTGTATTTTACAAGAATCTTCCAATATATCGAAATTTGCAAAAGATAATAACGTGTATTTTGAATTAATTCCTACCCATTATGTTAAAAATCAAGACACCCAGCAGATTCTTCTTCAAGGAAAAATTAAAGATGTATTTATATTTTCCCTATGTTTCGGCGTTCACTTGCTTACTCTGCTAATAATACATTTAGTCACAACCAGACCCAAGTTTAATCTCTGGCCTTCTAGATTCCGACACTCTTCTTTTCATAATGTTAAACCAATTTTAAACCAGTGTAATATACAATTTTCCAAACATAATTTATTTTTTGATTCTTGTGCTAAGAGCAAATCTCATCAGTTGCCTTTTATGTCGTCTACTACTACTGTGTATACTGCTCCTTTACAACTTCTATATATTGATGTTAGGGGACCATCTCCTGTGTGTCTAATGGTGCGAGGTACTATATTTTGTTTTTGGATACTTATTTTAAATATATTTGGATTTTCTTACTGCATACTAAATCACAAGTGGTTGTTGCGTTTATGCGTTTTAATTTTTTTTTTCGAAAAACCAAACTGGTCACAAACTTTTAAGTATTCAAACTGACAATACAAATGAATTTCTTGTTTTTAAATCTTATGTTAATGACAATGGTATTCCACATCATCTAATATGTCCTCATACATATGAACAAAATGGAGCTATTGAACACAAACATAGAGATAACGGAAATGGATTTAACTCTTCTTACCCAATAAATTTTGGGTTGAAGCTTTTATCATTACTACCCATATTATAAATGTCTTGCCCACACCTGTGTTAAATAATTTGAATCCCTTTGAAATATTTTTCCATTCAAAACCTAACTATAATATATTTAAAGTGTTTGGGTGTGCTTGTTATCCCTTATTGGGACCTTACAATAATTATTATTACTTTAATTTTAGATCTACCTGTTGCTTATTTTTGGGCTATAACTTGCAAACCAAAGGATACATTTGTTTGTCTCCTATAGGTAAAACGTGTCTCACATCATGTTCTATTTAATGAGTAGGTTTTTCCTTACAATATTCTTTTTCTTCTAGTAGTGCTACAAATGGCTTACCATCTATTATCTCATCTCCTTTAACTGTCATCAAATATATTCCTCATCATAGTCCTAGTAATAGAACTTTGCATGTTAATGTTGTGCCTAACAATGATACTAGTCATTGTTTTGATGTCTTACCTTCTACATCTACTGATATTAATTTTAATGAATCCTCTGAACCTACAAATACTACTAATATCAGTTCTCATGTCATTTCAAATAATCACCATATGGTAACTAGAGCTAAGGCTAATGTTTTTAAACCTAAAATTAATACTTTACATAATTCCTGTATTCCTTCTGAACCAACCTCTGTTAAGCAAGCGTTATCATCCCCTAACTGGTAAAAAGCTATACAACATGAAATATAATGCTTTTATTATAAATCTACTTAGACTCTTGTTCCTCTGCCCTCTGGTGCAACTATGGTAGGCTATAAATGGGTGTTTAAAAACAAGGTTAATGTTGATGGCAGCTTTCAAAGGCACAAGGCCAAGTTGGCTGCCAAAGGCTTCAATCAGGCTGAAGGTTTTGATTACAATGAAACCTTCAGTCCTGTTGTCAAGCCTACTATCATTCGTGTGGTTCTTACTCTTGCAGTATCATCTAATTGGCCAATACATCAAATTGATATTGATAATGATTTTCTAAATGGTGATTTAGAGGAAATTGTCTACATGCAACAACCACTTGTCAAAGGTAACTCAAATCTTGTTTGTAAATTATATAAAGCTACATATGGTCTTAAGCAGGCACCGCGTTCATGGTACCATAAGTTGAGCTCCACTTTGCAAAAGTTGGGTTTTAGCTCTACAAAGAGCGACTCATCTTGTTTTGTTTTATTCGGGAATTCTTCTACTCTTTTTGTTCTTGTTTATGTGGATAATATAATTATCACATGGACATCGTCTAAGGCTATCAATTCTCTTGCATCATTACTACGTAACTCCTTTTCTTTGAAAGATTTAGGACCTTTGCATTACTTGCTATTGAAGCTTCTTTAGTGGAAGATGGCAACATTCATCTGTCTCAATATCGGTAAATCAGGGAACTTCTAGCTTACATAAACATGCTAGATTCCAAGCCTCAATCAATTCCGATGGTTTCTTCCTTCGTCTCACTCAAGATGCGTCTACTGTTGTCTATCACTCTGTCGTAGGAGCTTTGCAGTACATTTTAATCACATGACTGGAGCTTGCTTATGCTATCAAAAAGGTGTGTCAGTACATGCATAACTTGCTGAAACATCATTGGAAAACTATCAAACACATTTTACGATATCTTGTTGATTCGGTAGATCATGGTCTTCTCATTCGTAAATGTCAACACTTTCATATCCCTGGTTTTAGTGATGCTGATTGGGATTCTGAACCTGATGATCGCAAGTCGACTACTAAGTATTGCATTCATTTTGGGTTTAATCTCGCAGTAGTACAAAGGCGACATATAAGAGCATTGTTGTCGCTCTGGCTAAACTAAAATGGTTGTCTTCGCTTCTCAATGAACTTCATCTTTCTTTCTTCGTTCCGAAATCTACTTTGACAATCTCAATGCTATTTTACTTGTTGCTAATCCTATTTTACACTCCAGATTGAAACATTTTAAGCTTGATCTTCACTTATGGTTGTTGTCAATCCAACCATTAGTTTAAGGGAGGTTGTTAGGAATACTGTGTAATTATGGCTTAGATTGTCATCGTCTAGTATGTATTAGATGGTCTTTGTATTCTATGTGTTAGACGATCCTCATCTATTATGTGTTTAGACGGTCCTCGTTTTCTACGTACTAGATGATCCTCATCTAGTCTAATACATAGTCTTGTATTAGACGATCCTTGTCTTCTCCTATATATATATATAGCCATGCATCTTTTTTTTGCATAGTTACATTAAATCAAATGATAAGTTTCTTCTTTCATTCCTCTGCCTTGTGCCTTTTCTTTCACCCCTGCCTAATAAGAACACACAGTAAAAAGTGTTGGGTTCGTGGGAAAATTCAAAGGAAGATTTACTAAAAATGAGTCATGAACATACTCATGTAAGAAACCTATTTCTCTATATACATTGTTCATCGTGTCCATTCTTATCCAATGTTAGAATTCCAACTTACATTTGAATTCATGATGATCTCTCCTCTTCATGTGAGTCTACTCCCTTCCTTTTGAGGAAAAATATTTCTTAACCACCAATACCTCAGGGCAGGGATGATCCTTGTACTGTCATTTACCATAAATTGGCACACTTGTTTCGATACAATCTACAACTAAGATTCCTCACCCATTTCATATTGTACTAGTCGAGCCGGTCACCAAGTCGACTCAGATACCTTTTGTAGGTTTTTCGAGAGAAAATACTGGACAGATACAACACCAATTTGTAATTAGCAAAATCATATAAGAGACCAAAATATGAACTCAAACCTAAAAAACTTTTGGCAAGTGGATTTGTAGGTTTTTTTCAAATCTTGCAACTTGTGGAACTTTCAACTCATACTTAATTTTTAAAAAGAACTTATTTTTGTCGACAATGGATGTTTTCAATAGCTTATAGCATCAGTTTAAAATAATTGAAGCTTGCAAAGAACTGGCAACTTGATATGTACAATTGTTCCAATTAAATATACAACTGTTAGACTTAAATTAAGAAAAGTAATTTTTTTTATGTCTATGCCATTCATCAATATACCTTTCCGATCTAAATATTTCAGCAATGTAAGGCCACAAGTATTTGTGTTAAATTCTAAGTCAGGGTTCAATTATTTCTCTAATCCCTTTCGTTTCCAATTTTATTCGTATTTTAACCCAGTCAAATGTTCTCTTCCATGCATTAATTTGAACGGACTTCTTTTCTGTTGTTCCTTTTGTTTTCACTCGCATAGTTTATCCATATTAAACATATCTTTTGCTAGCTTGCAGTGTGGTCATGTTCCTGTCTGATATGTCTGGAAGGGAGCCCCTGTATAAGAAGTATGGGAAGCATTCTAAATTTTCCCCAAGTTTAATATTGTTTCTACATTTTTAAGCTTATCTCAGGAGAAAACTTAACAGCATTGTTTTTTCTTTTTAAATGGGGCGGGGGCTATGTTCTTTCTTCCTCTGCATGTTTCAGAGCCTATATATTTTTCAGTTCACCGATCCCAAAGGAACTTGTAAACCACATCAAGTGTGATACAAGTGTCTTACCCCGCATAGGAGCATTGAGAGAGGTCAAGATTTTGCTGTCCCTTTCTATCTAATTGATATCAGCAAGTGGTCAACATCAAATTGTTTATTTATTGAAATTGAAATTAATTTTGGTTCTATTTTGCAGATGAATTTGGAATATTTTCCAGTAGATAGCCAGGTAGTTATTGAACTTCGCAATTTATCCGGAGTATTTACCTTAAAGCATACCTGAAATGAAAAAGTTTAGTAACCACTAACCTACCTACCTACCTACTCAAAATCTCGGTGTATAACAAAACACATTTATTTAATTGTTCACGGTACTGTCATAGTTGCAAGAATAAACTACCTGGATGAATTTACTGATTTCAAAATGGAATTCCTATATGATTTTGTCTTATGATCCAAAGGTTTTATTTATATTCTTAATATTGCCAAGTCTAAACATAGCAGTGTTCTCAAGGAATTTGGGATTCCAGTGCCTTCAAAGTCATGATTTACGTGACAACCAATATATAAATACTTACAAATCCATGGAAATTTGGTCAACAGAGTAATAGTATATGTTATTGAATTTATTTTCAAGCGAAGAATCACCTTGAACTTTTTAAATAATGTTCAAAACGAGGGGAAAATGGGATTTTCTACTGAGATGTATATGATGCAGGGGTTTACTACTGATCAAGAAACAGCAATGGACGATCTTTATGGCAACATTGAGAATACTCGCAGATTTAACACCTGCATGAATAGTATGGCTATTCGAATAGCTACAGTTTTTGCTTCATTAAAGGTATTACCTACACACCTTATACTCAATATTTGTAATTAACGTAGGTTAGGATATTAATGAACTACTCTCGACTCACTGTAATGAGAGTTACAGGTACTTTTTAAGTCATCATTTTTCTTCTTTTATCCCGTTTGATTTTTACATATTTTTATATAATATTAGCCTTTCTAATTCCATTCGTTTTTGGTGAATATATATTTTGCTGTACGTCTAACAAACTATTTTAGCAGAAGTCACTCAGAATAAAATAATTACTACATTTTGATTTTGTGGGATCCAATAAATTTCATATTTGTGACCACTTCTGTAACTTTTACCCATTATTTCAGTTCAAGCATGCTATGGTTGTTTACGTGGGTGGCGAATTTGAGTCAAAATAACACTAGATTACTCTTTACTTGTAATATAAGGTACAACAACGGGCATTCTTTTAATGACAATGAAGATTAAAAACATTTATAGGGTAATCATGATAGTAATAAATCTATTAAAGATAGTATTTGTGTCAATCATGATCTATCAATAGCATTTTTTCAAATTCTACTACACAAGTTATACTTGACTTTCCCTAAATTCCTTATCTTCTCCATATAAGGTATAACTTCTGAAAGAGTATATCCAAAATGTGTGTATCTTTTTAGGAGTTACCATGTGTGTGGTATCGTGCTGCAAAGGATAGTGGCGAGTCTACTGGAACAGCAGTTCGAGAATTAGTTCCTACCTACCTTACTAGTGCTGTTTGGGACTTGGTTTCTAAATATAAATCTACCATTCCCGGTTTTCCACAAAATGAAACTTGTGATCTTCTCATTGTTGACAGATCCGTAGATCAGGTTAAAACTCTCTGTTCATAATGAATGTCTCCTTTTATATCTCACCTTTAACTGTGTTTAATCTGCATCACAGATTGCTCCTGTCATTCATGAATGGACGTATGATGCTATGTGCCATGATTTGTTGAATATGAATGGAGATAAATATATGCATGAGGTATCCCTTTTTGTTTGCTTGCCCTTCCCTTCATCATTATAAAAATAAGGGTGCTTAATTTAAACTTTGGACTTACTAATAAAAAATTATTTGTTATTAGTTTTTACAAAAAAGACTACATATTAGAGAATTAAAAAATACAGCTCTCTCATTTAAAGTAAAAAAAGTCCATCTCAATTTATTTTAAGCATCACTTTTAATGAGTGGGCCTTCAGGTATACAAGTTTTTGCATTTTGCTATTTCTGATTTTAACATAGCAATCATGCTAGATTCCCAGCAAAACCGGGGGTGATCCTGAGATGAAGGAGGTCCTTCTACAAGATCATGATCCAGTCTGGCTTGAACTTCGCCACGCTCATATAGCAGATGTACGTCTCTTTCACTATCGATATATTTGGATAATTTTCTATAAAAAAATTATACGCAGATGTTGTTAAAACGAAATAAGTTTATGTAATATTATTTCTCTAAATATAATTTTGTTAATCATATGCATAAACTAATTTTCACATATAAAAGAAAGTTATTTTATTTATATTTTTTACAAATATTTATAACAAATTTATCCGAATTCATCTAATATTATCAACTCACAATTCATATATTTCTCAAATCTCATTGCTCTTTTACCGACATTAATACCAGGCTAGTGAAAGACTGCATGACAAGTTTACCAATTTCGTATCAAAGAACAAAGCAGCACAAATTCAACAAAGGGGAAGGTTTGCATTGGCACCTTTCTTCTTCCTTTATGAAAAAATAATGGCCATTTCGTGAAATGCCTCCCAATTAATTAAGGTCCTAGCTTTCACTATGTTTGTCATTATTCATTTCGTGTATGATATGTTTGGCAAGTTTTTTTTCTGAAAAATAATTACTTTTTTTAAGATCACACTTAGAAAGGGTTTTTATTTAAAAATACTTTGCCAATCCAAACACATGGTGATAACCAAAGGAGAGAAGAGAAAAAAAAATGATTATAAGAAAAGGAAAGATCTCGCTTTTTTGCTTTGCAACTAAAGGGAAAATATGAATAATGTATCAAGTGGAGTGCTAGCTTCTTTAAGCACGTTTTTTTTAAATATATTTAAACTATAAAATGATTAGTGAGATTTATTAAATAAAGAATGAGACTTATATAATTTTTTAATTTTTAACAAATCTCATTAAAAAATAAAGTGTATTTAAATGAAGTTGTAAGATAGTATATTGTTAGTTTTTCTAAATTTGTAACGAAAGGAAAGTAAAGTAAAATAACATCTCATTAAAATTCTATAAATATAGACAAAAGATTATAATCCATTTTACGTTTCAGAGTCTCTCTCTCCCCTTCCCTTTTCTACGTTCTCTTGTGACTAAATGCCCTATTATTAGTCTTTAAATCCCATATGCCTTTAAACCTTGTATTTTTATTTAAAATACTTTATTGTTATGATTATATAGTGATAAATAATACCATAAATCTAGAATTTGTGGTCGAATGAGAGTATAAATGTTCTACGATTAGTGGCTAATATTGCAGTATTTCAATATATAACTCAACAATACTGAGCGAGAATTATGCGATACTTGGCCCAAGTTAGAAAAGCCTCAGACTCAAATTGGGCAACTTACCCAGTTAGCTACTTAAATTGATAACGTTGTACCTAAAGAAGAATAGGAGGAAAAAAAATGACGGGTAGGCTTTACACAGAATTATAGAGAGCGAAAGAACCAATAGCAGGGAATTAGAGAGAGAATGAGAAAGAAGCTCTAGGATCTATATAGTGGTAGAGGGTATAAGGGATATACACAGGGTTCTAAGTTTCATTCTTGTTAGAAAGAAAAAATAGAGAGCTAGAAAAGGAGATTAGTTTTAGTAGCACGGTTTTTGGTTTTGTATAGCATATAGACACTGATCAGGGCAGTTTCTGCAATAAAATACGCCATTATATGTATAAATTTATTTTGAAAGAGACATTATGTGCTTACTGTGAATAAAATTGAAGATAGCATAAAGCAGAAAAAAGTGAAGAAAATGAAGATCAAATAAGAAATAGGAGTGTACATTTAATTCTCTAAGAAAAGAGAAAAATTAAATAGTGTGTCTCGTTATAATAGTTATATGGGTGATGATTACAAATATGAGGGGATACTGATTCCACCCGAACCTAACTAAGATGAACAGTGAGTGAACTTAGACTAAACTAAGATTAATTACATATCCAACAGGAAGATTTATATAGCCTCCCAAGCCTTCTCCAAACAGGTTACGTTGCTGCCTCCTACCTTTTGCAATTATTTTGACTAAACCCTGTCGAGCATGCCACTTATTTTCGACCTATAAATTTGATTCTCTGCAGAGATGGTAGCGAATTATCTACACGAGATTTGCAGAAAATGGTTCAGGCATTGCCACAATACACTGAGCAAGTGGAAAAGATTTCACTCCATGTGGAGGTGATTTATTCTATCTAACTTTCATCATCTTCTATTTTTCTTTATGGTTTGTCTAGGAATAGTATAGTATTTGATTTCATCTTGAGAATAATGGCAATGGAATGTGAGAGAACGAAATGACATACTTCTTGAGAAATGAGAACTCGTGATGGCTTTGACGCAAATGACATATCTCTTTCAACTTGATAAGTGTCGCACTGTAATAACAAAATAAATATATTTTTATATGCTGACCATTCTGCTTGATGAATTCAAAACAGATAGCTGGAAAGATCAACACAATTATCAGAGAAACAGACCTTAGAGAGCTTGGACAGTTGGAACAAGATCTTGTTTTTGGGGATGCAGGAGCGAAGGAAGTTATTAACTTTTTAAGAACAAAGCAGGTCTGGAAATGAAGAGATATCTGAATAGTGAATAGTATTTTATTATGAATACTTTCTTTATTAAATTTTTTTTTCCCGTGCAGAGTACAACTCCTGAATATAAGTTGCGTTTGTTGATGATTTATGCAATTGTCTATCCTGAAAAGTTTGAGGGTGATAAAGCTTCAAAGCTAATGCAGGTCATTGTCAACTCTTAACAAATTGTACATGTTTCTTGTATTCTCCGAATTTTTTTATTTATTGCACATGAACATAATTAATTTACAAACATATGCATGGTATTCCCATTTCTCATAACTTCAACGTTTGTTATACAAGATGCTCTATATTCTCATCAGATTCATATTCTTCAGAAGTTTACGTAAATTTGACTAAATTGAATCTGGGTGACTGTCCTAAATCTCGTTTATTATCAAATTAGTTTTGTAATACTTGATAGAGGCTGAATTCCTTAAAAACGGATTGGTGACTAATTAGGTGTCTAAGACGGACAAATTAGGCATCAAACCGGTTTTCAAGAAATTCAGCCACTATCAATTATTAAAAACGAATTAGAAAATTCTATACAAAAGACGTGTGTAAGTTGTGCCTAAGTAAAGTAGTTTTATATATTGATGATTCTGCTTATCTAATCAGTTGGCAAAACTATCACCTGATGACATGAAAGTTATCAGTAACATGCAACTGCTGGCGGGATCATCAAACAAGAAATCATCTACTGGTGGAGAAGGCGGTTTCTCACTCAAGTTCAGTAACCAGAAGGTAAACATACATATTCATTTCACAGTATCTTTGTATATCAAGGATTTTTGGTTTATATATATATGATAGATAAAAGAATAAGATGAGATAGGACAATGACATGGTAAGATAAGAGCAAAAAGACTATAATGGTGTTTGGTGTACACAGAAACAAAATAACAAAATTCAGGGAGAACTTTGGCTTCTTTGAATTTTTTTTATAATTACATATATATTTATATATAATATTAACATTAAAAATAATATTTATATTTTTTAAATCAAATCATAATATTTAAATTTTTTTATGATTTTTTTTATTGTTATTATAAAAGTAATTAATTGTATACTTTCAACATTTAAAATGAATATTCTATTTATTTTTTATAGTTTTATTATAGAAATAATTGTATTTATTTTCTTTCGAAAAAAATATTTAATATTATTTACTTTTTAATAGTAATCTTTTATCATCTTTTAGTTTAAGTATAAATAATTATATTTAGAAGACTTTATCAATTTTTTTGATATTACAGAATTTTATTATGTATGATTGACTATATTAACTTTTATCATTGTGGTAAATCTTTGTGTTCTTAGTCTCACCTCTCTAAATTAATCTTTGATTTAAATTTCTACGAGCCTCCACAACTCTATGATATTAGTCACACACCTTTATAGACAGGCTGCTTCTTCCTCCACCTCCATACCTTCTTCTCTCACCTCCATAGATTTTCGTATTTTCAAAAATGCCCCTCTGTAGTATTCTGGATTACATAATTCGAAAGTCATTTTTCAAATTTGTAATTAGTTTTCGGATTATATAATCTGGAAGTCTTTTTTCAAATGTATAATTACTTTATGAATTACATAATCTGGAAGTCTTTTTTAACTTCCGGATTATGTAGTCCGGAAGTCTTTTTTCAAATGCGTTTCCAGATTACATAATCCAGAAATTATTCTATGGAGGTGGCACAAGAAGGATAAAAATGTATTTTCATGTTGTGTATGGAGGTGCCAGAAGAAGAAGATATAGAGGTGCAGGAAGAAACAGTCTTATAGACAAACTTCTTATGCTTCTTATGCAAATTCAACCCAAAGCAAATTCGACCCAAAGTTCAACATAGCTAAAAAAACAATAAACAACCAATTACAACACAAAATCATACATCGTAGTTACGACTTACAGTAAAAATCAATATCTTTTTTACAAATAATCACCACAGCTATTTTATTTTATTTTTTTATGCTTAAAAGCCCACTCATTCTATAATCTAAATTTCTTGCAAAATCTCACCTATTCAATCAACCTACTTCAAAACCTTTGTAAAAAATTTGAAAACAACCAAAGATCTCTTTAATATAGATAAATCTAAATTTGGAATTAATTTAAAGCAAATTTTCCTTACCTCAACTTCCATATGCTCTAAGAAATTTGAACCTTTTGTTTCTCAAACTTCCAAAAAATAAATATTGGTTTTCACTATTTGTCAAAAAGTAATTTTAATCCATGATTTTTGTCCGTTTAGAAAATATTATTTTTTAACAGTTGTTAACTATTATAATCTTTTAGATAAATTTTACTAAAATTTGATAAATTTTTAGAAAATAACTAATGATTTAAAAAAATAGAATTAACCTATATATTAATTTTCATTATAAACTAATAATACGTATAAATCTAATGGTTAATATCTGTAAGAATGAATTTCTACAAGATTTAACTTATCTTATAATACTAATAATTAAGGTATGCAAATTTTTGGTAATGATTAACATTTTGGATATTTTAGTAAAAAATTGATGAATGCATATAGTTAGCTAATAAAACTGACCTTACAACCATTCTGGACGTATAGAAGATAACAAAATAAATAATAATAAAATATAATATAAATTATGTATAAATTTTATTTTTCATTAAAAATAAAAATACACTAAATTTTTATTTTTATTGTTTTATAAACTATAATAAATATAGTTTTAATTAAATAATACAAAATTACATTTTATTTATATAACTACTTTTTATTTATATAACGTTTTGAAATTATAATTAATAATTTAGTGGATAATATAATTTAAATTTTTGCCTCAAAAAAATTATAAATACATATAAGATAATATATTAAAAATTAAAAAATATAACATATATTATTATAAACTAAATTATATGTTTCTTAAAAATATAAATAAATTATAAGTTAAAGTGATAAAATAAGATTATATCATATGACACAACAAATAACATATTAGAATTTATTAAGATAGTTAGCTTATTATAGTTCACTCATCAAATTTGTCTTAACTAAAATATTTAAAAAGTGGGTTCCTTTTATTTAAATATCTCTTGCATGCCGTCCATAACTCTCTTTCACACCTAATATCTGTAAAAGGGTTCTTTTTTTCTTCATAGACAAAGCATGCAGCTCGCAAAGATCGAGCTGATGAAGAGGAAGAAACGTGGCAACTATTTCGATTTTTTCCCATGTTAGAGGTACGACTAAAGACTATGCAACCTTGCTTTTCAAAAAAAATTTGCGTACAAAATGCTACCTTCAGCTGATCTGATTTATTCTTTTTCCTTATTGTTGTTGGTTGGGTTGGGTTGGGGGAAAGACTCGAGTTAAAGAAAGAAATTAAGCTCTTCAGTCATTAGAATTTACTACCGAGAGAAGTAAAAGACAAGAAAATTTCCTGGCTTGGCAAAATAACTATGCCCATTCCAAATATTCAACATGTTTAATTTAGGCTCTCTCAATAAATTTCTCAATGAATGAATACTTATAAAATAAATAAATTTCTTTCATAAATTATGATTTATTTATCTCAACTTTTTGAAAATTTAATTAATAAGGTTTCTGCAAAAAATAAATACATAAATTAATTTTATTTTATGGAAAAAAGTTTAATATATTTTTTAATTTTTTTTCTATTATGAGTATTTAACATGAAGTTTATCTAAAAATGATCTTAGTTTCGGTTTGATCTCAACAGTCATATGTTGGAAAGATTTTTCCCTCTAGCTTGTTTCTTATCCAGCGTCGTAGTTCATTATTTTTGTGCTGAGAGTATCATATTTGATGAGTTGATAAAATTAGCTTCTCGAGTATTATTCTTTGTTGTCATATGGGTGCTAAGCACTAAGAAATCATTTTGTTTGCTTAAACATAGCATGATGATATTAGTATCAAATATTATTTGTTTTCTTTTATACGCTCAAATGTAAACTATATATGTCATTGTGTTTATTAGGAGCTCATCGAAAATCTCAATAAGGATAAATTGCCCAAGAATGAATATTCGTGTAAAAACGAGCCAAGTCAAAGTAGTGCCCAAGGGGGTTCAGCAAAAGACAGCAAAAAGGCAGCAGCAGCCCCAACAACTTCTCTTCCTTCAAATAGATCTAGGAGGACAGCAAACTGGGGAAGATCTCGTACTACTTCAGATGATGGATATTCAAGGTGACATGAACTATTATCTCACTCAAATTTGTTTCTTTACCAGAAACTAGTTGTGCTTTAATGGTACAGTTTCAAGTTTCAACACTGACTTTATAATTTTTCATACCTTCAATAGTGACTCCACGTTGAAGAATTGGACTACTGATCCCAAGAAGATGGGAAAGCGAATCTTTGTGTTTATTATTGGCGGGGCTACTCGATCCGAGGTAGAGTATGAGGCAAAAATAAACTTTATGAACTAATTAGTCTAGAATGTTTAAATTGTAATCTTAACTTGTACTACTTTATTTTTTTATTTTTTCAGCTGCGAGTTTGTCACAAGTTGACAACAAAATTAAAAAGGGAAGTAATCCTAGGTACTACATCCATGGATGATCCTCCACAATATCTTACGGTAATAAGCCCTTGTTCTCTTTTTCACATTTTTTTCTCAACATTTTTTTCTCACAATGAGAAGGGCTCTTATCGTGCAGATTTTAAGTTAAGCAAATGCCCTGATTTTGTAGATCATATTTTGTTTTTTGATGTTAAAGATTTCTTTTTTGAATTAAATTCTCTTACATAATTTCAATTAATATTTTCTAATTCAACTTAAGTCATTAATGTTAAGAATTTAAATGTGAGTGTAAGTCGATTTTACATCGAGTAAATATATAAGAAAGTTGAGCATAAGAAGAGTCACAACATTGTCTTAGGTTGGAGGTGTATGAATTTTTTTATGTAAATTTGGTACAGGTCAGGTTTCATTTATCTTAGAATCTTTTCAATGGATCTTCTTTGAGAAAGACCTATCAATTAAGTTTTTTAGAATTTTTTTTTATCAACAAAGAATTAATAAATTAAAAGGAACACTCCATAGGTGTCCAGCCCATATAAAAAAAACATACTCCTACTACATCTAGCTTTCAGCTAAAAATACACTGCAAGCTACTTCCAAAAGAAGAAGCATAACATTTGATAACATTGCTGCCTGCATAATTGAACAGCAGACTAAAAGGCGTGCATAATTGAACACAGAATTAGTAGTTAAGAAGAAGATCACTAAAGAACTAAGGACTCCATTCAACATCCAGCCAAGAATCAGGGGCCAGCTGAAAAGGGTGTCTTCTACTCCCTCTAGATATATAGAACGGGATACTTTAGGCAAAGTTTGGCAGAAACATCCTGATCAAAAACACCTAGAACGATTACTGGAAGTAAAGTGAAGAAGACATTGTAAAATGACATGTACCAATCATTGTAAGCAGCTTGACCAGAGAAAGAAGCATATGCCTCAGACCAAAAAACGTAAATCCAAATGCAACGTTTTTATAGAAAAATGGCATATCATCATTGATATACGCCGATAACACCAATGGGCCATGTTCCAACAACAAACGCTCCAGAAACCGGAATTGAGCGCAAAATCACTTGCCATTATAGCCCCTGCAATACTGAATAATTCTGCCTCACTTGAATAGAGTCCCTTGCACCTGGGCCAGCATCACCGTTTTGGTCTAATGATGTCCTGTCACAGACATCTTCTGCACCTATTCTCAGTTCCTATGCTAATTTGTTATTCTGTCCTTATGAAGATCATCAAAACTGCAGAATCTCCAGCACAATAATCATCAAAACCAGCGCATTATGCAGCAGAAAACAGAGTTACAAGCACTATAAAAGCAGCTAAAAACTCTTGATTCTGCCTCCAGAATCTTCTTCTGAATGTAGCTACTAGGCTTGTGAAGATGAACATTTGTTAGCCTCCCCACTAGTTACTATGCTCCACACTTCCATCATGCCTTCAATAAGCCTCCTAGACGATTACTTTAGTATAAAAACAAAGAAGAAAAAGATGTGGTTGACCCCAAATTCCTACACTGCAGGAAACCACGAGTTCTTGAGTACTAACCTAACCCGTATTATTTGGAACTCCATTTTAACCTTTTGGGATTTTGCTTTTTACTGAAAACCAAACAGCTTGTTAATTAACCTCAAGAAAATATTTAGACCATTTACAATGCAAAAACAACATAGATTGAAACATAGAAATATCGCAAATAGGAAATATAGAGGATGGAAATTCAGATCGACATCTTAATCAAAATATAGAGAATGTTATAACAGTAGTTAGCATGTTTCTACTACATCTGAATCACTTACATAGATACCTTTTGTGGCGTATGGAATTCAACACTATACCTAGGAAATAGGTTTCTGGAAGCCAATCTCACTCAGAAACTTTGGGCATGAAGTACGATATGTACTTGGATGTCTCTTAACACTCTCTTAGAAAAATACCAAAAAATCATGATAGACAGAGATTGTTGGGTAGGAAAAAGTGTATAATTGAAGTAGCTATAGCTGCTGATATTTATTGTTGTTCACATTATTGATTAATTTACATTTTCCTGCTATGGTGAATGTACAGAAATTAAAGTTATTGGGAGACAATGTTGCACCACCCATGGATGGCCTCGGCATATAACATTTTTCCGGAAACTGATAATTACCAGCAGCAGGTTGGTCAATATCCCTTTTGTATCAATTATAATCTATGATCATTCCTAATTGTTTAGACATTAGAAGGTTTATACTTTATACTCTCTTCACAAGGGATGAACACAGGGGCCCCTTTCAAGTTTTTTTTATATACAAATTTTGTTAAAACATCACACCACGCTCTCATACATATTCAAAGGACATCTTTTTTCTTTTCAGTGTTACTATGGACATTTTTGTTATAAACTATTAAAGTATATTTATTTTTCATGTCGATTTCAAGTGAAAGGATACCTTGATTTAGGATATAAATTATATTCGCCTCTTCCATATATTTTTTCTTAGTTACGTATAGCAATAAAAGATAAAGTTGAATTTTATGTTTTTTAAAGGTTGAATTTTGTAGGTTGTATCGAGAGTTTTTCTTTTTTTTTACTTCTGCGTTTCGTAAACTAGGTCTTAACGGCTAAAACGAGAGAAGCCTTCACTTGTGACTTTTAATATATCAATACATTGAAGATAATTTAAAATTCTTAAAGAACTCTCTTGTTTTATTATGACTTTTTCTTCGCATAAGAAAAAGTTTCACTCTATTTTCTATCCCATCTCCACACTTTTTTCTCCTTTACTTTAGGGAATAAAAAACTACACACCTTACTATTGTTTATGATTGAAAAGGAAATATTAATGAGATTAGTTTTGATAATTCAAAACCTAACTTTTAAGTAGAATCATAGAATTTTAACAATAAATTATTTTGATTAATTTGAAAAAATGCATTATCTTATAATTCACTGTCAGATTTGCTAAATGTTAGTTTACCTCTGCCCAAAGCCAAATTATTATATGACAGTATAGGTAGTCTTGTAATTTTATGGTTTGTATATATACATCCTGCAAAATACATTGCCTCTGGTTAGAAACTCTAGCTTTTCTCTCCCTCCAAGCTGAATTATTTTTATACCTAAGAACTTTAAGTTGTGTTTGATTTGGGGAATTTGCTAAATATTTAGGGAGGAAGAATTACAACAAATATTTGGAGGAGAATTGAAAAGACATGTAAAAATTTCAGACTGCACTATAATATATTTCCTCTCATTCCAATTCTAATTTATATGGAAAAAAATATATATTCACAGGTTGATTCAAAAAATATAATATAAAAATTAAAATAATAACAAAGGTTTTTTTTTAAAATAACATAATAAAAATATTATTTTTTTTACCCTTTTCCTTCGTTCATTCACATCGCTATTTTCTCTATCTCTTTTTTTTTCTTCTTATTTTATTCATTCAAACAACACATTTTCAATTTTTTTTATTTCTATCGCTTTCTTCTTTTTTCTTCCTTTCAGCTATGATCCAAAAGAAAGCCTTCAATTCGTCTTTCCATGCGTCGTTCAACCGTTAAGAATGCAGGAGAGGAAACTATTAAGGATTAACTAACAATAATTTTTTTACAGAATTATTTTCTTTAATGATTAATATATATATATATATATACTAATTATATTAATCCCATGATTGAAATTTTGATACGAACACGATGATGAAGCATACTGAGTTGTAGATAAATCAAACATTTACAATGTAATTTTATAATGAATATTTATTTATATTCAAGAAATTATACATTACATTATTTTTTTAAAATAAAAATCAAATCATTTATAATTATTAAATGATTTAATTTAATAGTTGAATTAATAAATGCGTGTATGATCCGAAAATCTCAAATAAAAAAATAGAAAATCAAGTTATTGGGTTAACGTTTTTCTTATCACACGCAATTACAAAGTAATAATATTGTTTAAATGAAGAATTTTAAGAGACTAACTTTTTTTTCAGAAAATTTAAAATATTATGCAGGGAAATGTTTTTGTAAATGAAAATTTTAAAATTTAGAAATTTATAAAAAAATTAATTAATTAAATTGTAAAATTTTAAATTATAAAAAATCATGTTTTCTCCTCTCTCTCTCTCTCTCTCAATATTCTATTTTTTAATTTTTAGATATTTTCTATATTATTTTAAAATTATTAGATATTTAAAATTTAGCTATAATATTTTTTCATAGAATTTACTATTAAAGTTATATTTTTAAATATACATTTAAAAAAATTACAAATTCATTACATTAAATTGTTTTATTTAAACTAAAAATTTGAAATTTAAACAAATTTAATTGATATATCCAAAAAAAATATTTAAGAAAATAATCGAGGGATACACTAAAGAGGGGATGCCTTTAATCTAGAGATCAAATGAAGAAAATGGCTTTTGCAATTAATGTGTCTTCTTACAACTTATTCGAGACTGAATATCCCCTATCGAGTTGTTTATGTCTTATTTTCAAATCCAATTGTCTTCCTTGTAGGTTTGAGAAGACGCTCAAGTTAGAGGAGGTCTATCTAATTGATTCAATCCAAAGTTTAAACAATCATTACCTTTCACCATAGTGATCTCCTCTTATTTATACTTTTCTATTAGGCCTTATGTTGTCAGGAGGATTAATATAGGTCCAATGATCATTTAATCATATTTTGCATCTCTTAATCAAGATTTATGTTGTTAACCTGTGTTTTGACATAGACGTTATTTTTGTCGAAAGGCCGTCAGGCTGTCTATGATGGTCGATCATTATGCCTCCTAGTCTCTAGTAGAACACTTGCCCCCCGGGCTTAAGCTTCAGTCATGAAGCAAAAAGTCGTAAACAATGTTGACACTTTTACTTCAACTTCTTTGCGGGCTTTCCGAGTTACTGAGCACCACTTGTGTTCCTGCCTAAACTATCGTTTGTGAATGGGGTGGTGTTTTATTATTCGTAATTTGACTCGAGGCTGATGTGTCACGTCAGTTGTGAACAGTCAGAAGATTTGAGTCATTCCTCTCGACTGGATTTAACTTTTGAAATTTGTGCGATGCTTGGCTTTCCATTCCCCTCCTAGTGCTATAAATAGTAAGGGGGTGGTCCCCTCATTTGTTTGTTCCTTTCTCTCACCTCTTTCTTCTCTGACTGACTTCAAAGCTAAAAGTTGAGGTAACCAATGTCGTCTTCCTTCTCTGATAGTTCTACCTTGAGGGTGTCTAAGCTTGTCGGCATTGTAATGCCTTGTGAGGTTGTCAACCTTTCGGATACTTATTCGTCCAGTTCCGAAAGTTCTTCAGAATCCTCCCGCATTAGCAGTAACGCTATTGCTCGTCGAAGACATTCGTCTTTTGGTTGACCTTGTTGTCTGCGCTGCCGAACAGGATGCCCCACCAACTCGAGTTGTAAGGTACGATTGAGTTGACTCTAGCGTTCGAGAACATACTTCTCGGTTTAGCACAACTGCCTCACTGAAGTCATTCAGCGCTAGTATAGATAGGTTGGATCCCGAAGCACCGGATGGAATCATTTCTCTCTGAAGGTGTTTGTTGTATGACGTTGTAGGTTTAGGTAGGGATCCAAACTTAGGTGATTCCTTTTTCTTTTATTTGTGTTTAATAACTGACATTCATGTCCGCTTTCCCTTGGACGAGTTTTCAATTGGTGTGTTACGGGCTTTGAATGTAGCGCCATCGCAACTTCATCTGAATAGTTGGGCTTACATTCAGGCTTTTCAGTTGTTGTGCATGTCACTATATTTAAAATCGACACCTCAAGTTTTCTTGTAAATGTATAGTATCCAGTCAAGTAATCGAGTAGGGCGGTTATCCTTGATTAGCTAGTCGAGGTCATGCTTGTTGGCTCCCTTTACTTCTTCTTATAAGAATTTTAAAGGAGGTTTCTTCAAGGTTGTGATCGGGGAGGAAGGTCGTCACTTTTTTTTATGATGGCGACACTCCTCGGTTTCCTTCTACTGGACTCACGAGCCGGCACGCTTCTGTGCATGGCCAAGGTCGTCATTAACCCGAGAAGACATGGAAACCATATCCATTTTAGACAAGCTTCCCCGAAAAATCCTTACTCAGTAGCTGTTGCAGGTTTTCTTTTCGTGACGTTGAAGGTATGTTTTCGTTTTTATCTTTGCCTTCGTCTTTGATTTGTTATGTTTGTTGACTTGTGCCTTTTGCAGCTATAATGACCTCCGTGACCTCGACATAAGGGAAACTCTTTTACAAAGAGTTGTTGAAGCAAAGATAGGCTATTGGCGAAAAATCTCCACCATTCTTGGTCGAGGCCGAGGCGGTGGAACCGTTGAATCCGTCGAAGAAGGTGTGATGGGAGAAGGAACACACAAAATCCTCTTGTTGTCATTTCGATAAGTTGTCTTCCACAAGATCTAATAAGAGGTTGCACGTTGAAGCTGGGTCGAGCCCTTCATGAGATTTTCTTGGTCGAGACATACGTCTTGGCAAAAACGTTTCGATTCCACTAAGCTCGGTAGAGAAGGAAGATTTTGTGTCGACAACGACTTCTAAGATGGCAGAGTCATTTTTAGAGTTGAGTGTTTGAGCTTTCGTCCTCGACAAACTGATGAGCACAATTCTCAAAGAGAAAGAGGGTGCCGACGTGGAGAACCTCAAGGCTCAACTAGCCGAGTTCGCTTCCTCCCTCCAATACGCCCTTGACACCAACACTACCTTGGTTAGTGAAAACAAATATTTAGTTGTCGTGTTAGCTCGAATGAAGTTGGACAATGACGCGCTACTGACTCATTGTCTTAGTGCCGAGGAGAAAGAGAGGATCATGTCGATCGAGAATGAAGAATTAAAGCAAAATCTAACCGACCTGACCGTTCACTCTCATTCTGAACAAAAGAAGATCGAGCAGTTGCAGGCGTTCTTGCGCAAGGAGGGTGAAGACCTTCGTCGCACGCAAGATTTTGTTCTCCACAAACATGAGCTCGGCTTCAACAAGGCTTTGGATCAAGCCGCATACTTATACAGCATCCCCCTTAATGAATGGAAGTTTGATGTGAATAAGGATTTTTACAAAGGGGAGCTTATGTTGGTTATTGATATACTGGATGACGACGGTGGAGAGGAGTTCGCTCAGTCAGCTACCCCTGGTCTTGATAATGCAGTCGGGAAGGCTTGAATTCAATGATTAAGTTAAGATTGTTTCTCGCAACCTTTTTGTGTGTCGTCTGGTGAAGTTGTTTTTTTATGTGATGGTTGTAATACCGTAAAGTTGGCGATTTTTTTGCTTTACTTAATTTATTACAGCTTTGACGATTTTGTAACCATCCTTTAATCATGACAGTTTAACTTCTCTTTTGTTAAAGTATACTTATTGTTGGCTTTATTTTAAGTTGTTACTCAGTGGTATGTTGCTTATTCGACGAACATTCTTTCATTTATCACTTTTGGTTTTTCTTTGTTGTCACTTTTTGGCTTCTTGGTTATTTACCTATTCAGTTGTTTTTTCACGTAAGGGATCCATTTTTGGATTCTTCCTTTGTTTATTATCTTATCGGTAGGGATCCATTTGCGAATTTGCCCTTAACCAATAAGTCTAAATGGGGACTTGTCGAAATGTTCATTTGTGCCTTGTTAAAACCCCTCCGGTTGTAGATTCATACCTGAAAAAACATCGGTAGTGGAAAGAGAACACTTTACAAAAAATTTAACTAAAATAAAACTTTAAATGACTAGAGTTCCACGTTCTTGGAATGTGTTGTCTGCCAAGCGTTTCTAGTTGATTTGTCCCATTGTTTAGATTCTTATTCACTCTAAAAGGTCCTTCCCAATTGGAGGCGAATTTCCCTTTGGTTCGATCTTTTTGGGCGTCTCCCTTCATCCTCCAGACGAGGTCTCCAGCTATGAATGATCTTGTCCTTGTTTTCGTGTTGTAACTCCGAGAGGCTCTCCTCTTGCATGTTTCTTCTCATATTTTGGCTTTGTCTCACAACTCTTAGAGCAAATCAAGTTATGTCTGCATGCACTCCTCATTCAGCTAGAAATCAGCTAACTGCTTGCGGATTGTCGGTTCTCCTACTTCTATCAGCAACATTGCATTCATCTCGTACGTTAGATTATACGGAGTTTCACCAGTTGAGAAATGGGGGGTGCATCTATACGCCCATAACACTTCTAACAACTCCTCAGTCCATCTTCCTTTAGTCGTTCCTAACCTCTTCTTCAGCTCGGTTAGGATGATTTTGTTAGCGGCGTCAGCCTCTCCATTTGTTTGAGGATGCTCGACTGATGTCACCTTATGCTTAATG
This sequence comes from Phaseolus vulgaris, assembly GCF_000499845.2. Classification (NCBI taxonomy): domain Eukaryota; kingdom Viridiplantae; phylum Streptophyta; class Magnoliopsida; order Fabales; family Fabaceae; genus Phaseolus; species Phaseolus vulgaris. The sequence goes on from NC_023750.2 coordinate 24,270,139, forward strand.
GTCAGCTCTATTAGGAAGTTTCCTAATTTCTTGTTAGTGAACTGTCGATCGTTATCTGTGATGATTGTATGGGGATGTCGAATCGACAAACAATGTTCTTCCAAATAAATTGTTGTACCTGAGTTGTCGTGATTCGAGCTAACGACTCAGCCTCAATCAATTTAGTGAAATAGTCCACGATCACCAACAGGAACTTCCTTTGTCCCAAAGCAAGAGGGAAAGGGCCAACAACATCCATCCCCCTAATCACGTAAGGTCATGGTGAGTTGATACTTTGGAGCTCTTGTGCCGGTAGGCGGATGAGTGGCCCGTTCTCCTGAACTCTTTTACATTTTTTACCAAAGTTTGCACAATTTGCTCGCAACTTTGGCCACAAGTAGTCGACCTTAAGAACTCAGCTAGTCATGCTTCGTTCTCTTGAGTGGGTTCCGCACACGCTATTGTGTATTCATCACATATTTGACTTCTATTTTGGTTAAGCACTTGAGGAGAGGAATGGAAAAACCTCTTTTGTAAAGATCTTGTCGCAACCTTCGAGTTGTATGTACTAGCACCAAAGCGACCTTCTCGATTGTTTGGTATCGAGTTTCCGAATCCTGCAGTACTCGACTGACAAAGTATATGTGTTTTTGTTCACTTCTTCCCTACGTGATTGTTGCGCTTATGGCCTCGGCTAATACGGCCAGGTACACGAGCATGGGTTCTCATTCTTTCAGCTTACTAAGGATGTCGGGTGTAGTCAATCCATGTTTCACGGCGGTTAAGGTGTCTTCACATGTTTCATTCCATTTGAATTTGTCGGCTCATCAACTTTAGTACTGGTTTTATTCTTTCTGCCAATATGGGCACAAATATGGATAATGAGGTTAGATGACCGACAAGCCTTTGTACTTCTTTCAAGTTTTAGGGGCTCCTCATGTCTTCCAAGGCTTTGCGTTTGTTGGGATTAGCTTCGATTCCTAAACTTGTGAGCAAAAATTCTAGGAACTTTCCTCCCTCTACCCCAAACACACACTTTTTGGGGTTGAGCTTCATGTCGAAATCACACAATCTTCCGAAGACTTCAAACAAGTCCTTGGCATGCTGCTCGGGGTTCTTGGACATGACAATCATGTTGTCAACGTAAACTTCTATGTTGTGGCCGATTTGCTCCTTAAATATTCGATCCATCAACCTCTGGTACGTGGCCCCTGCATTTTTTATACCTAACAACATTACCTCGTAACAGATGTTCGCCTTATTGGTCATAAAAGTTGTTTTAGGCTTGTCGGTTTCATGCTTGGGGATTTGGTTGTCTCCATAATAAGCATCTAAGAAGCTCATAACACTGTGTCCTGCCATGCACCATCTACTAACCTCTCTATATTAGTGAGAGGGTAAGCATCTTTAGGACACACTTTATTCAGATCTGTGTAATAGGTGCACATGCACACTGTCCATTATTCTTCTTCACCAGGATGACGTTAGCCAACCAGGTGGTATATTGTACTTCTCGTATGAACCCGACCTTCTTAAGCTTGCTCACTTCAGCATGGGCTGCCAACATTCTTTCTTTGCCTAGTCCTTTCTTGTTTTGTGCTACCAAATTTGAATCTCGGCAAATCACTAGTGTGTGCGACATCACTCGTGGATCAATTCCTGGCATGTTGGTTGTCGTCTAAGCGAATAGGTGTTTGTTATCGGCCAACACATCAATGATCTTTTCTTTGTCTTCTCCTTTCAAATTGGCATTGATTTGTGTATCCTGCCCACATTTTCCTACTTGTAAAGGAACAATTTCATCTTTTGGTTCCACTCGTGGCTTATCATTCGATCGTGGGTCGAAATCACCATTGTTGGCTATCGAGTTTACATCTTTCTTTCATAAGATATATCTCGGTAAGATTCTTAGGCTCGACGCATAACACTTCCTCGTGATTTTCTAGTGCACCCTCACTCTTGATACGCATCCATCATCGGCTGGAAACTTCATGGTTAAATGTGGCGTTGATAAGATGTCTCCCAGCCGGTTTAAGGACGCCCTTCCTGATGTGAGTTGATTTTAGGATTGTTCATTTTATGGTGTGACACTTTACTTAGATTGATATTTTAAGCAAGAATATGGTGAGAACTCTAAGAAGATCTCCACTGGACACGAACTTAACCAAGTGGTTAAGTAAGTGTGAATGTTCACTTCACAAGAGCAAAAGAAAAAGATAATTACAAGGTGAACATGATGCCAATAGGTGCGGAAATTAAAGAACATGAAAAGGAAAGCCAATAAGAATTGCCGAATGGAATAAGGAAACAAAACAAGAACATAATACAAAGAGTAAAACGGAATGACAAATGGAATAAGAGACGAAGGAAGGAGAAAGCTTATGTGATGGATTTGATAATGGGATCACGCCACTTGGAGTGTGATTGGCCTCTAAGATAAGTGTTGTTAGCCGCCACTTGAGAGCTCTCAATTACTCACAAGATAAGACCTAAATGCTAAGAGGAATCAAGCCTCACTAACACCTCAAACAATTTGTGCGGAGTAACTTTTCTTCTAACAATTTCAAGTTTTCGAATACACTAGGGAGGCCTCCTATTTATAAATGAAGGAGCCTTGGAAAAAAAGCTAAAGGGGTAGGATGGAAAAAGGCAAAAAATGGGCAGCCTTATCGCTTCCTAGGCTTGTCCTTCTAGAAACTAGGTCAAAATGCCTTCCAAAAGGACTAGGAACAAGCTAAAATGCTACCCACAACCCCTATTATGCTAAAGACACCTTATTCTAGCCTATCTTTACTATTTGGACCCCTAAAGTGAGCCCAAATTATTTACAACATGTTTTATTCTTAAGTAGACCAACAGGAAGAACTTGAGATGCTCTGGTCTTTGTCCATTTATCCCTTTGGTGAGGTCTTCACTTGAATGTTGAGATGACCTTTCATAGTGTGCATCCTTGGTCATCTTCTTGTTGTCTTGGTTTGTAACACTTCCTAACAGTACATTGTAAGAGGTGTCGACATCAACAATCAAGTATTGGATTTTAATTCTTTTTTGCTTCTTCGCTTCCCCAAACTTGGTGCATAGATATGTTAGAATGGATGGCTTTAAACTAGAGGGGGGGTGAATAGTTTAAAGAGGGTTTTCACAAACTTTTAAGTCAATAATGAAATTACTTCAAGAAAGAATTGATAAGGAATCCAGTTTGCCAAAACAACAAGCAAAAACAACAGCACTAGAAAAACAATTGGTTGTTTCGCAGAAACAATCAGTTGTTTATACCAGTCTGCAAATATCAAAATTGAATTTAAAGAGATTAAGGATAGAGAGAATGCACACAAATGTTTATACTGGTTCACTCTAAACCCAGAGCTACATCCAGTCTTCTCAGAAACCACTGAGGAATTCCACTAAGCAATCAAACCTAGATCACTTACAACACAACCAAGAAAGTGACCTTGATCCCCTCAAGACACACACTTCTCTTGGCCAACACACCAACACTAAGAATGTTGATCTTGATCCCCTCAAGAACACACAACACTTCTCATCAAACACACAAACAAACTTGTTTTAAAGAATACAAGGATTACACTTGTTACAGAAGCAAATCTGAAATCAATACAAGCAGAAATCCTATCTCACACTCTTTGATCAATCACAAACTCTAAGCAATCTCAACTCTTTGAAAAACTCAAAAACTTGTATTCAAAAGATTGTTACTGAAATCTGTTTTTCTGAATTTATTCAAAGATATTGTTTGTTATCAAATCTTAACAAACTTATTCATTGCTTTTAATGATTGGTCAAAGCATTTAAAGACTGGAGCGTAAACAGACAAAGCATTTAAAGCTTAGTCAAAGCTAAAACAGTTTTTTTGTTATGGTACCAAAACAAACAATCGGTTGTTTCCTCGAATCAATCGGTTGTTTTGGTTTCAACAGCTTAACCATTTGAAAAACAGTTTTCAATCTTTTCTCAAAACATCTAAGTATAAAACAATCGGTTGTTTCGACAAAACAATCGGTTGTTTTTCACTTAGTTTGAAAAACACTTTTCTTTTAAAAGATTGAGAATGTCTATGCTTTGGATTCAATCTAGAGTGGATTACAAAAGTCAAACTACCCCAGATCCTAACTAAGACAGCTCAGCAACAACAAGCACAACCAAGCCTTCAACATCCTTCAAAGGGTTTGGATTCTTCAAAGTTTGAACACCACTTGGTTCAACAAGATAAACGTAACTTCTTGTGTCTACCCTCTCTCCCAAGAACCCAACGATTTGTTCGTCATAAGGGACGACTACATCCGGAGAAAGCCCCAACTTTTTGAAGGTTTTAAGAAAAAGGGTGTCTATCAAACTCCCTTAATCGACTAGAGTTTTCATAACGGTGTAGTTCGCCACTTCGATTGTTATTAGCATGGGGTTGTTGATGGAGGAGGGCCAAGCACACCTACCCAAGGAAGCCAAGGCACAAGCCAAGGAGAGCGTCTAGACCAAGACCAAGACCAAGGTGAGCGTCTAGGACGTGAAAGTAAGCGTCTAGGACGTGAAGGTGAGCGTCTAGGCCGTGAAGGAGGGAGGCTATCCATGGAGCTAGACCGTCTAGGACCCCTTACAAGATCAATGGCCAAACATATTCAAACACAAGCAAATGAGGCCACGGATGGAAGAGAGAAGGCTTTGTATATGTTTGCATAAAGGCCCATTGGGGGTACTTAGTAGATAGGATAGTGTAGGAAGCATTTTTGATGGAAACCTTCTAGAAACTAGGTTAGTGTGGCCGGTCATGGATTGGCACATGGCTTAGCATTTAGTTTTAATTTTGGTTTTCTTTTCCTTGTAATGTAGCTTATCATTTACGTCCCAAACTAGCCTATAAATAGGAAGGCTAGCTCATTGTATTGAACAAGTTTATTTGAGTATTGTTATGCTGCCCATTTTGTGCACTAGCTTTACTTCTCCTAGAAATCTAGGCTATAAACTTCACTCCCTTCACCTTTCTTCATAGAGCTGGCCGAACCTCTCTAATCCATACTCATCATGCACCTTCAAAGCCATCACAACTCCTAGGAGGGCTTTGTTTCACTCACCCATTGCTTCCGCCCCATTTTTCACTACTTTGATTCAAGAAGAACACATGAAATGCCATCATTTGGTATCATGAGCTATTGGTTCTTCAAGATGAGTAGCTTGTCTTTTTAATTTCAGTTCTTCTTTATTTTCATCTTTGTCATTTCAATTCCTTACTTGTCTTGCTGTTTTTATATTTTAATTTGTTCTTGGTGTGCTTTGTGGAAGATCCAACCCAAGCACTCTTGTTCATTTGATCTTGAACAAGTTCTTGTGCAATTTGTGATAGGATTCCATACACCTTTGTGTTGCTATTTTGTTTTAGGCTTTGAGTCTTTATTGCTTTCATTATTTTGCTTCATATTATGCTTTGAGTCTTTAATTTTCTGAATCTATACATGTTTTGTCAAGTCATGTTCATCCATATTGTCATCAATTCTTAGTAGTCCTATTTTTTGGCTTGATTGTTTCTTGTTTTGGGTCTCTTTATATTGCTTTAATCTGCTGTTATTTTGATCCTTTGGTGCTTTTTATTTTTAGTTTGAGTTCCTAATTGTGTCTTAGTTCATACACAATTTCCATTCTCACTTTTCCATTGTGTTAATTTTGGTTATCTTGCTGTTTTCTTCCAGTTTTCCAGATTTCCCCTGTAACACCTCTCTGTTCTGGGCTGTTTTGTTTACCAAAATTTTTCCACCCATAGGAAAATTCTGAATTTCTGGAAAAAGCAAGTTTAAGGTGTTATAGAAAGGACAAAAAAAGAATGAGGTCAAAAGAAGCAACAGAAAAAAAATGATAAATCTCACAAAATCAGAGTGCGAATCTTGAGCGTTACAGCTGGCCTAACTGCACACCAAATTTGTAAAAATTATTAAAAAAAAATGGTGCATGCGTTTTAGGTGATTCCAAAGCCAAAATTTAGCTAAGATCCTGAATTTTCTTGTATCCAAATTTCAGAAACAAATTTTACAATTACAGCTCAGCATAAATCGGGGAACAAAACTGTTTTCTGGTCCACAACATTTTCCAGTGGTGCTGTTTTTTTTATTTTTTTATTTGGTCATCTAATCTAGTGCTTTTCTTTAGGAATTCCTTTTGTGTGCCAACTTTTATTGAGTACCTTTAATTGTTTGCTTTAATTTCTTGAATCTCTTTCTAAGTTGTCATATTATAAATCCTTTTGGTGGTACTGTTTTCTTTCAATTAAATTTGTTTCTTGCTTTTGTTTCTTGACCTCTCAATTTGGGTGCTGGAATTTAATTCTCTCTTGGTGCTTATGTGCATGGAATTTGACTTGGTTTAAGGTTAAGCCCTTGTGAATAGGTGCTGGAAATTGGAGAATTAAAGCCAACTTTCTAAGGAGGAGTCAAAGCTAAGGCGAAACAAGCTTCTTGAAACAAACACTACAAACACCTAGAAGATCAACAATCAAGACAACAATGAAAGTGCACTAACCAAAAAGAGGAACAACAAAGGGGGTTTTCTTATCTCCTTTACAACTTGGTTTATTGTTAATTACCTCTTTTAAATTACGTTTTAGACGGTGAGTGTGTCTTCAAGGGCTCAAAGTGTCCAAGAAGCCTCACCTAGGGCCGAATAGCATAGTCAATTTGCTTAGTAATTTGTTGCTTGTTTGAACTTGTATTTCTTTTGTTTTGGTAGAAACGTTTTGCATGTTTAGTATTGCTTAAATTTGTGCTATACCGACTAGTTTGCTGCATATCTAGCTTACATAGTTTTCTTGCTTTTTGATTTCTCAACTTCTTGTGTTCTAAGTGTTCTACTAAGAGAAAATTTTGTGTGAAGTCATTGGAGGAAAAGTTTTTGGCAAGGAAAAGGCTTGGTACTTAAGTAGTCCATTGTGACTCACCTCCCTTACCTGGAAAACTCCCTTCTCTAACTTTCCTAAACTTTCTCCAAGTAAAACACCTATATACACAAAGTTTTAGCCATGTCTTCTTCTTCTCACTCTCCAAAGTCTATAGAAAGTGAAGTAAAATCTTTGAAAACTCTTTTAAAAGAAGTATCCCAAGCGGTACAATTAATCTCTTTTAGACAATTGGAGAATGAAAACAAAATTAATGAGTTGGCTAAAGCTCAAGAAGAGAAGTCACAAAAATCACAAAAATCAAAAAAAACTCATGCATCCCATTCGCAAAGTATTGAATCTCTAGGGGAGGGAAGCCGTAGAATCAATGATTATTACCAACCACCCCCTAGAAGAACTAGGCAAAGGGAACAAGAGGTGCCAAGGGAAACAAGAGTAGACCTACCTCATTTCCATGGTAAGGAAAATGTAGAAGTATATATTGGGAGATGAAGGTAGAGCAACTTTTTGCTTGCCATAGGGTAAGTGAGGAACGAAAAGTACCCTTAGCCACCCTTAGTTTCCAAGGGAATGCCATGTATTGGTGGACCTCTCTTGAAAGAGATAGACGTCTTCATAGGGAACCTTCCATTACATATTGGAATGACCTTAGGGGAGCCCTAAGACGTCGACATATACCCTCTTACTACCATAGGGAGTTGATGGACAAGCTCCAAAGACTCCAACAAAGAAATATGAGCGTAGAGGAGTATAGACAAAAGATGGAGCTCTATATGATGAGAGCCTCTATTAGAGAGGAGGAGGAAACCACCATTGCTAGGTTCCTTAGTGGCCTATCACTTGAGATAAGAGATAGAGTAGAGCTCTTACCTTATCAAGACTTGAATGATTTGGTTCAACTTTGCATTAAAGTTGAGCAACAAAACTTGCGCAAAACCTCAAGTCAAAAGGTGAGCCCCTATTCTAGCTTTTATCCCAAGAAAGAGTTTAGAAGGGAGGGTAGTACATCCAAGGAAAAACCAAAAGAGCCTACCAAGCCCTTCACCAAAGAAACCTCAACCCCACCCATCCGAGCTAGAGATGTCAAGTGTTTTAAGTGCTATGGTAGGGGGCATGTGCAAGCACAATGTCCAAACCAAAGGACTTTGTTTTTAAAAGGTGTAGACGAGTACACTAGTGGCGAGGATGAGCCTAGTGAGAAAGAGGAAGGGGGAGAGGATGAGAGGGTAGCTCCACTAGAGGGAGAATTGCTTATGATTAGGAGAACCCTCAACAATCACCCTAGCACATCCATGGAAACACAAAGGGAGAACATCTTTCATACAAGATGCAATGTTTTAGAAAATATATGTTCTCTCATTGTGGATAGTGGATCTAGTTGTAATTGTTGTAGTGCTAGGATGGTTGAAAAGCTTAAGCTACAAGTAGTTCCTCACCCAAAACCTTACAAACTTCAATGGCTTAATGAAAATGGGGAACTACATGTAGACAAGCAAGTGGAAATCAAGTTTTCCATAGGGAACTACAAAGACAAAGTTTTATGTGATGTAGTGCCTATGGAAGCTTGCCATATCTTATTAGGGAGGCCATGGCAATTTGACAAGAAAACCTTGCATGATGGTCTCACTAACGAGATTTCCTTCACCCATAAATATAAGAAGTTTGTACTTAGTCCTTTACCACATTCTCAAGTGGTGAAAGACCAAATACAAATGAAACAAAAGAGGGATGAGGAAAACAAAAAAAAAAAGAGAGCTAGAAAAAGAGAAAATCCTTAGGGATAGAAAGGCGTGGGAGAAGAGTGTTCCTTCCCACAAGGTTGGTCAACAAGAAAAACCTCTTGAAAATGTTTTTGAAAACTTGCTTCTTGTTGAACAACCAAGCCTTATCTTTTGTAAAGGAGCACTTACATGCACTGCCACAAGTAGTGAACTCATGGTTTTACCTCCTCAAGTAGAAAACCTTTTGAGTGAATTTGAAGATCTATTCTCCCAAGAAGGACCCATTGGGCTTCCTCCTCTTAGGGGGATAGAACATCAAATTGACTTTATACCGGGGGCAAGCCTACCAAATAGGCCTGCTTATAGAACCAACCCCGAGGAAACAAAGGAGATAGAATCACAAGTTCAAGACTTGTTGGAGAAGGGTTGGGTTCAAAAGAGCCTAAGCCCTTGTGCTGTACCTGTCTTGTTGGTGCCAAAAAAAGATGGAAAATGGCGTATGTGTTGTGATTGTAGAGCAATCAACAACATCACCATCAAGTATAGGCATCCAATCCCGAGGCTTGATGATATGCTTGATGAATTACATGGGTCAACTCTATTCTCCAAGATTGACCTTAAAAGTGGATATCACCAAATTCGAATCAAGGAGGGTGATGAGTGGAAAACCGCTTTTAAGACCAAATTTGGATTATACGAGTGGTTGGTGATGCCCTTTGGGCTTACTAATGCTCCAAGCACATTCATGAGGCTTATGAATCACACCTTGAGAGATTGTATAGGTAAATATGTAGTAGTTTACTTTGATGATATCTTAGTCTATAGTAAAAGCCTAGAAGACCATCTAAGTCACCTTAGGGAAGTTCTTCTAGTTCTTAGGAAAAATAATCTTTTTGCCAATAGGGATAAGTGTACCTTTTGTGTAGATAGTGTAGTTTTCTTAGGTTTCATAGTTAACAAAAAGGGGGTACATGTAGATCCCGAGAAAATCAAAGCCATCCGCGAGTGGCCAACTCCACAAAATGTAAGTGATGTGAGAAGTTTTCATGGGTTAGCTAGCTTCTATAGAAGGTTTGTACCTAATTTTTCTAGTCTAGCTTCTCCTTTGAATGAACTTGTGAAAAAAGATGTTGCATTTTGTTGGAATGAAAAGCATGAGCAAGCCTTTCAAAGGCTCAAAGCTCAACTCACCAATGCACCCATTCTATCTCTTCCAAATTTTTCCAAAACTTTTGAGATAGAGTGTGATGCATCGGGGGTAGGCATAGGTGCGGTTTTGTTGCAAGGTGGACACCCCATTGCTTATTTTAGTGAAAAACTCCATGGTGCCACCCTCAACTACCCCACCTATGACAAAGAGCTCTATGCTCTTGTGCGAGCCCTAAAGACTTGGGAACACTACCTTGTGTCCAAAGAATTTGTTATCCATAGTGATCACGAGTCTTTAAAATATTTAAAGGGCCAACACAAGCTCAACAAGAGACATGCTAAATGGTTGGAATTTCTTGAACAATTTCCTTATGTAATCAAATACAAGAAAGGAAGCACCAATATAGTGGTCGATGCTCTTTCAAGACGGCACACTCTCTTTTCAAAACTAGGTGCCCAAATTCTTGGATTTGACCACATAAGAGAGCTTTACCAAGAAGATCAAGAACTCTCATCCATCTATGCCCAATGTCTACATAGAGCGCAAGGAGATTACTATGTGTCCGAGGGATATCTTTTTAAAGAAGGAAAACTTTGCATTCCCCAAGGAACACATAGAAAACTCCTTGTCAAAGAATCACATGAAGGGGGACTCATGGGCCATTTTGGAGTTGCTAAAACTCTAGATCTTTTAAAAGCAAAATTTTGTTGGCCACACATGAGGAAAGATGTCCAACGACATTGTTCTAGATGTATCTCATGTTTAAAAGCAAAATCTAGAACAATGCCGCATGGACTCTACACCCCATTGCCGATTGCAAATGCTCCTTGGGAAGACATTAGCATGGATTTCATTTTAGGACTTCCTAGGACTGCAAGAGGCCATGACTCTATCTTTGTGGTAGTGGACCGTTTTAGCAAAATGTCCCACTTTATTCCATGCCACAAAGTGGATGATGCTCAAAACATTTCTAAACTCTTCTTTAGAGAAGTGGTGAGACTCCATGGTCTCCCTAGAAGTATAGTGTCCGATCGAGATCCCAAGTTTATAAGCCACTTTTGGAAAACTCTTTGGGGTAAACTTGGAACAAGACTACAATTTTCAACTTCTTGTCATCCTCAAACGGATGGTCAAACCGAAGTAGTCAATAGATCTCTTGGAACTATGCTTAGGGCTATCATGAAGGGAAGCCACAAATCTTGGGATGAGTACCTTCCCCACATTGAATTTGCTTACAATAGAGTAGTTCACAAGACTGCTAATGCTTCTCCTTTTGAGGTAGTATATGGTTTTAATCCTCTCACGCCCATGGATTTGATACCCCTTCCTAATCCACAAGATTTTGTGCATAAGGAAGGAGTACTCAAAGCTGATTTTATCAAGAAAATGCATGAGAAGATTAAAATTCAAATACAACAACAAAATGAGAAGTACACAAAATACAACAACAAGGGGAAGAGAGAAATAATTTTTGAGGAAGGAGACTTAGTTTGGCTTCACCTTCGCAAAGATAGATTTCCAACTCAAAGGAAGTCCAAACTAAGTCCCCGAGGTGATGGACCTTTCCAAGTTCTCAAGCGAGTCAACAACAATGCTTATAAATTGGACCTACCTCTTGAATATGGAGTACATGACACTTTTAATGTAATTGATCTTTCTCCATTTGTAGGTACCAATGACGATGACGAGCTGGATTTGAGGACAAATCCTTTCCAAGGGGGAGGGGATGATGGAGGAGGGCCAAGCACACCTACCCAAGGAAGCCAAGGCACAAGCCAAGGAGAGCGTCTAGACCAAGACCAAGACCAAGGTGAGCATCTAGGACGTGAAAGTAAGCGTCTAGGACGTGAAGGTGAGCGTCTAGGCCGTGAAGGAGGGAGGCTATCCATGGAGCTAGACCGTCTAGGACCCCTTACAAGATCAATGGCCAAACATATTCAAACACAAGCAAATGAGGTCACGGATGGAAGAGAGAAGGCTTTGTATATGTTTGCATAAAGGCCCATTGGGGGTACTTAGTAGATAGGATAGTGTAGGAAGCATTTTTGATGGAAACCTTCTAGAAACTAGGTTAGTGTGGCCGGTCATGGATTGGCACATGGCTTAGCATTTAGTTTTAATTTTGGTTTTCTTTTCCTTGTAATGTAGCTTATCATTTACGTCCCAAACTAGCCTATAAATAGGAAGGCTAGCTCATTGTATTGAACAAGTTTATTTGAGTATTGTTATGCTGCCCATTTTGTGCACTAGCTTTACTTCTCCTAGAAATCTAGGCTATAAACTTCACTCCCTTCACCTTTCTTCATAGAGCTGGCCGAACCTCTCTAATCCATACTCATCATGCACCTTCAAAGCCATCACAACTCCTAGGAGGGCTTTGTTTCACTCACCCATTGCTTCCGCCCCATTTTTCACTACTTTGATTCAAGAAGAACACATGAAATGCCATCAGTTGTCCTGATTTGTGTCTCTTCCCCTTAAATCCTCATCAGTGAAGGTTATCAGCGACATTGTGCGTCCACCAATCCCAATGAAGTTAATAGAGCGAAGACTACGAATATGGTGTTTTCGGGACGGGTAAACAGTTCTTCCTCACGCGAACCCACCGACTATCGTGTTAATAATCCCCTTGGGTGGTACGCCTCTTCCTCTTTCCCTGTCGACCCTATGCTCTAGCGTTCGTGATCTCGACCATTAATCTCTTCGGTTGGTTTTGGGTTCTCGTCGATCATACTTTCTATCCTCCCTCCAATCATTTCTCACAATATTTTTCAAGTGACAGGCTTGCACTAATTCTTTGATTTTGTCTTTCAATACAATGCATTCTTTGGTTATGTGATCGAAATTTTGGTGGTACCAGTAATGTCGACTTTGGTCTGTGTTGGAGGGAGTAGGGGTTCTTTTGAAAGGTAGTATCAAGTCAGTTTTCAAATCTTCATCGAGGACTCTTGACCGTTCGACCTCAAGCGGGTGTATTGTGAAAATCTGATTGGTTTCATAAATTCCCTTTGTCTTCTCGATGGTCGTATTAGTTGGGGTACCTCTTCTAGTTATCGAACTCCCATATCTTTGGTGACCTTCATTTTGAATTTCCTAAGCTCTTCTAGTTGCATGAACTTCGCGGCCCGCTGTCTCAGCTCGTCCATACTACCAACCAGTCTTTTACATAGGCTATAGGAAAAAGGTTTCGGTCTGAGGGCGGTTACTAGTTGGTGCAGGGCTACTTCTGGGCTTAAGTTTTGAATACTGAGGGCTACCTTACCAAACCTCTCAATGAATGATCAGAGCATTTCAGATTTCTCTTGCTTGATGTTAACTAGGGTGAGGGAAGTCAAATGGTGAGGTTTACTTGTGGCGAATTGGGTTGAGAATTTTGACACAAGGGTGTCAAACATAGTCAATCGTGAGGGGTGGGAGACGGGTGAACCGATTCAACGCAACTTCTTTTAGCGAGGTAGGGAAGACACGACAGAGTAGGGCATCGTCTGTCGTGTATAGGCTAACCTGAGTAACGTAGGCGTCGACATGTTCGTCCGGGTCGCCACTGCCATCGTACTTATCAATCGCTGGACTCTTCCAACTATGCGGGAGCGATATCTACATGATTGATTCAGTGAAGGGGTGTCGACGTGCCGACGACCCATGGATCCACTAGAAGTGGTGTGTACCGTGCGGTGATGTGACTTGTTTTCTCCTTCCATTCTCGTCAACGTCTTACTTTCAGAGTGTTCATGGTTTCTTGATTCTTCCTGACCTGTCAACGTGTGCCCAAGCTCCAGTTTTTTCTTCATTACTTCATTCTCGGCCTTCAGGGTTTTTATTTCTTCCTTGTTCATCCGTTTCATGCTTTCAAGTTCCTTCTTCATAGCAACATCATAACTATCGAGTCCACGGATGGTTCTTTGTTCTTCCTGTCTTCCCCATCATGTTTCGGAGGTTACCATGCGATTTCTCAATAGGTTTTTCTTTCGGTCCCACGGTGAACGCCAAAATGTTCTTACGACTTATCCGAAACCAAATATCCCCAATCGAGTTGTTCTTGTCTTCTCTTCAAATCCAATTATCTTCCTTGTAGGTCCGAGAGGGTGGAGTACCTGCAAAGATACTTCAATGCTCAAGTTAGAGAAGATCTATCTAATTGGTTCAATTCAGAGTTTAAACAATCATTACCTTTCACCATGGGGTCTCCTCTTATTTATACTTTTCTATTGGGATTTATGTTGTCAAAAGGGTTAATACAGGCCCAATAATCATTTTATCATATTTTGCATCTCTTAATCAAGATTTAAGTTGCTAACCTGTGTTTTGATATGAACGTTGTTTTTGACGAAAGGTCGTCATACCGTCTAGGATGGTCAGGCATCCGGCCTCTCGATATCTAAGTAGAACAATGTGATTTTGTATATGAAAAAAAATGATTATATTGGAATGTTTCTAAAGTTATAAACATGCTTAAATGTTATTGACTAAATTTGACATTTGTTTTAATGTCTTGGATTGGTGTGTTTTTTCTATTGAAAATGTTTTACCTGTTTAATGTAAACTAAAAAAAAAAGTTATTAAATAAATTTTAATTTTAAAGAAAAAATACTAAGAAAAAAATAATTAATTACGACATGATTATATTATATATTATTTTATATATTTAAAATTTATTATTATTTAAAATAGTTTTTTAATTATTGGTATCCAATTTAGAAATATTTATAAGTTTTTATTAATAATAAAATTACTTTATATTATATATAATTTTTTATTTTTTAAATAATATTTAATTTAATTAATATAATAACTAATTATTTGTTTATTTTTAAATCAAATTATTTTAAAAAATATTTAAAAAATATTTTATTAAATATAATATAAATAATTATATTATATCAATAATATCAATAAAATTTTTTCATAAACTTTCTCTTCATTTTCAACTATTTTTCCTTTAGTTGTATTTGGACTAATAAGTGAAAGTGTAAGAATCTGATAGAGTGGATACGTGAAGTTTTGAGACAAAAGGAAGTGTTTTACTAGATTTGTGAGAAAAATTTATTGAACTTTGTGAGTGATGTGATATTGTGAGAATATATTTATTTTTCTTAAAGATGTAAAAGATATAAGATTACAAATTTACCCTTTTCTTTAAAAAAAACATAATAATTAAATATTAATTATTTTTGTGTAAATTTTGGCGAATTAAAATTATGTAAGTTATTTTTTATATAGTTGAATAATTAATTTTGGAAAAAATACGAGTTATTTTATGAAAAACAATTTACATGTAAAATTTTGAATATATGTAAAAATTGAAAATTGTTATTTATAAATAAATAATTTAAATATTCATAAATTTAAAAAATTATAATTAAAAAATTCTTTTGTATTAAATGTAAGTAGTATTATTATTATTTTTTATAATAATAAAAATTATTATATAACTTTTTTATTATAAATAACTATATATTTTTGTATTAAAATTTTATTTTATTATTAATTATTATCATTTCATTTTATTAAAATATTTGTGTTAGTTAAATTTATTTAATAACTAATATTTGTAATGAAGTCTACTTTTTATTAATGAAAAAAAAAAAAAATATCCATGTGCATAAAAAAAGGATAAAATAAAAAATACAATGTTGACTCGCTTTTCATAGGCTTGTCTTCATTTATGTCTTCATTTAAAGGAGAGAAAATATTGACTGTTGATAAATATATCCTCTCATCTTCTTTTGTTCAAAATCATAAGTGATATATCCTCAAATATTTGTTTGTGAAGAGTACATCTATATAAATAAAGAGACTCTTAATCCTATCAACCCCACATTCTACTCTATTTCTTTTCTTTTCTACTCCCTCAATCTATCCCTAGTCCAAACAAACCTTAGTGATTACTTATAATTTTTTTTCTTCATATCTATTATTTTTTTTCATATTCATATAAATCAACTGAAAAATAAATTTTATCATCTAAAAAATATTACCTTTCTCAAAATAAACATATAAAAAACTTAAAAAAATCTTGACTTAATAATGGATATTGTGATTCAAAAACTAAATATATCATAAATATAAACAGTGATTTATCTTTAAGTCATATTACGTATATAAGAACAAAATTTCATCCATGCATAACTAAAAAATAAAAAGAAAAATGTATAAAAAAAGAAAAAAAATTATGCTGACGAAAAATCTAATCAAATAATCTTGACCTAATTTTAAGATCTTCAAGATAGGATTATCAAATATAAAGAAAAGAATGAGAGTTTTTCAAAATTTTAGAAAAAATAAATTTAAAAGAGATAACTACTTTTAGTAAATGACAAAAAATATTTAATTTTCTATTTCTAATATTTTTAAATAAAATATTAATTTTCCATTTATTTTAAAACTTTTCTCTTTATATTATATAAAAAACTATATTTACGCTATGAGTTTTTTTTAAACCTTTGGGTAGTTCAACGAATGAAATTAAATGTTCTTTTTAAAATATATATAAAATATTTTCTTCATCTAAATCAAATATTATTATTCATAAACGGGTCTGACAATACACGTGTGTTTCCATTTTCTATCACGTTATTTTATTTTAACAAAATACAACTTAATATTTACATTAATTTAATATATTTAAAATAAAATAAAATAATTTTAAAATTTAAAATTTAAAATTAAAAAGAACTGATCACATACTATACGATATAAATCTCCTACCTTCAATGCTATATAATAGTGATGTTATAAATAAAGATAAAAGAGCATTATTTGTGTTCATGTACACAAAATTTCTCTTATTATACATAGAATAACATATAAAATACGGAACAAATATTTACTTTATAAAATTAAAATCTATAACAAATAAATATTTTAAATGTGTAAAGTGTATTTTAAATTAAAATAAATAGTTTATATCGTGTTACAATGTTCTTTCTAATTATTTAAAAATAAAATTTAATTTAGAATTAGAATTAGAGATGACAAAGATAGAAAAAAATTATCAAGAAAAATGTATAATAATGATAAAATAAAGTGGTTTTTGAAATCATCAAAACGACATAATTTGCCCAGCGTATTAACCTATTTGCTGCACTCTGAAAAAAATACAGAAGAAGCAAGTTCTTCCCAGCCCCTTACCGCCGTGCGCCGCCGTCAAATTCCAACGAAGCTCCCTGCCGCCGCCTTCCATTTCACCTAAATCTGTTGCACGTGACACACTCACACGTCATTGCAGGTTAGCCACACTATTTTCCCGATTCCCGAATTCTGTAGTGATTTGAAATTCTTAATCAAAATTGTGATTCTATCGAAATTCCAATAGCTTTTTGAATGCTTGTTAGTTTCATAGATCTAGAAGTAAAGAAATAGGCTATCTTTGCAGTTCTGCTGCCTGATGTCTGAGTAGCCCGTTTGAGAACAAAGAAAATGTTTTTTTTTCGTAATTATCTGTCTTAATTCATTTTGCATGGAATTCCTCTGCTGTGTAGGGAAGCACTGGTTTCTGAGCATAGCAAAATGGAAACTTGGGTAAGCTCTGGAGATGTTACTGAAATCAATCCTCAAAGGTAAAATTACCCCCTTTTTGTGGAAGCTGCAAACTGAGGCAAACCACCTTTTTTTTAATGCGTCTTTAAATGACCTGCATGTTTATCTTTTGGCTAGTTTGGGAGATGGTGATAGTAATGCATTTATTTTGCCTGCGAAGAGGATGAAGAAAAAGAAAGGGAAGGAACAGGTAGAGACACTTGAATTGAACATGCTATTTTGTTTATTCAATTTTGTATGTTTACAAACTTTGTCTGATCAAAGTTCTGTTTGTTTAGCATCATGGAAAAACTCAATCAAATAAGAAACAGAAATTGAGCAAACCTCAGAAGAGGAAGAGGAAGTTTGAGGTTTGTTGGGTAGACAAGAAGTGAATGCTTTTCATTCTCTTCTCTTCTGTTATTAGTCTCAGTTTGTTTGGTTGCCTATGTAGGATGACAGGGATAAACAACTTCTGCAGGAAAAAGCTATTAAGACAATGAAGTATGTGAATGACTTATTATTCAGTTACAGTTTTTTCTTTGATGTTGTTTTCTGTGGGTCGTTGATAAAAGCTTGAAGTATTTTTTTCCAGCGAGAACACACTTCCAGAGTATGCATATCATCTTTTGCAGTCCTCATGCAATATAAATCGGGTATGTATTGTTGAAACAGTGATAGATTTATGGTAAAATTAGTTAGTGTTGAGACTGATTGTTTACTGGTGCTGTCATATATTTAAAGAACGAGACTATGAAGGAAAAGCGTAGGAGGACTGTTCATTTATTGAAAGAAGGATTGAAGGTTTCATATAATGGGTTGTCTAAGAAACCTCTGATGGACGAGATTCATTTAGCACAAGATGATGAATTCGAAGAAAATGACATTCAAATTCAACCCATTAGATCTGAAGAAGTCTTAAATACAACCTCAACATCTTTGGAGTCCTCTGAAGAACTGGTTCATGGCAATGAGGTTGAAGATTATAAATGTGTTTCTGAAAATCCTGCTGATATTTCCACTGTCAAACAACTTTATGAAATCAGAAGTTCTCCGTTGTCTTGTTCGATTGATGAAATAGAAAACTCCAATTTAAAGGTATAGTGCCTAATTAAATTGCAAGTTAGTGTGGGTAATCATGGCACAAGATATAATTCAATTGTTTCATTTGGACCATTGGAATAATACCCCACATATATAACACTTAGTTCTTATATTCATCACTTTACCTTTTTATTTGCGTATGTAAAAATTACACATGCTTTCAAAATTTTGTTTTCTATTGGTAATTAGGGGAGAAATGATCTTGTGTAGACACTACACTATGCTTATATACCTGTGTAGTTAGTTAATATCTCATATTTTGTTATTAATTGATGACCTAATTTTTTAGATCCCTTTCTTTAAGTTGCTTTAATGCTTTTTGGCACTTGTTTGTTAACATGGGACAGGATAGAACAGATGAGAATCATAACTCCAATGAATTGAACAACCTTCTTGATTCTTCTGCACCAAGGCCTTCAAATGTTCCTACTGTTGTGCATGTATATAGACCAAGTGAAGTTGAAGACAAAAGAAAGGATTTGCCTATAGTTATGATGGAGCAAGAGATAATGGAAGCTATAAATGACTGTTCCAGCGTTATCATATGTGGAGAAACTGGGTGTGGTAAAACAACTCAAGTTCCTCAGGTGAGTTTGTCTGATGCCTGATTATGGTGATAGCATAGCATCCTTAATTTTATTTAGCTTACCTACTGATTATTTTCTTTTTGTTTTTTAAATTTACCAGTTTCTTTTTGAAGCTGGTTACGGTTCAAGTAAGGGTATCATTGGTGTTACTCAACCACGTCGAGTGGCTGTTCTTGCAACAGCTAAGCGTGTGGCATATGAGCTTGGGCTTCATTTAGGGAAGGGGGTTGGTTTTCAAGTCAGATACGACAAGAAGATTGGTGAAAATTGTTCTATCAAGTTTATGACTGATGGAATTTTGCTACGAGAAGTTCAGGTTGTTATTACCCCTACTACCAACAATTTTTAATATTGAGAACTCCTTCTATCATATAATCACATGAACGTAGGAACTTTTTTTTATTAAGAAACAAGGATCCTTGTATATTACTTAAAACTTAATGCATGATAGGATCTATTAATGTATTATTTATTGTGTAACATCTTAATCATTCCAAGTCAAACCACTTGAGAACATGTATTCATTTGTGATATATTTGAGAACATTACTATTTGTATGTGAATGTGAGCACATTTTAGGATGATCCATATTCCATGTCACTTTAGATTGGAAACTGAAAATTGATTTATTAAATTTTTCCTGTCATTTGCTATTATTTTAGTAATGTTGTTATGATGACTCCATTCTATAGTTACACTAAAACAAAATTTGTAAGAGATTTACAGAATTGTATGTACTTATGTTGTTTAATGGAATAACTGGTGCAGAATGATATTTTGTTGAGACGTTATTCTGTCTTAATTCTTGATGAGGCCCATGAGAGGAGCTTGAACACGGACATTTTGATTGGGATGCTCTCACGTGTAATTAAAACTCGCCAAATGGTTAGCATGAAAGTTCTTTATTTTACAAATGAAATATTCTCTATATATATTAATTGTGCCTCTGACATTCTAATCAAGATGGTCTTTTATTTTGCTATGATGACAGATTTATAATGAACAACAGAAGATGATACTTTCAGGAGAAATTATAAGTCCTGAAAAAATAATTTTTCCATTAAAACTTGTGCTTATGAGTGCCACCTTGCGAGTACAAGACTTCACTTCTGGGAAGTTATTCCATACTGCTCCACCTGTGATAGAAGTTCCTACGAGGCAATTTCCAGTAGCAGTATACTTCTCAAAGAAAACAGAGAAAACAGATTACATTGGAGAAGCATATAAGAAGGTCTTGGCAATTCACAAGAGGTTGCCATCTGGGGGCATACTTGTCTTTGTTACTGGGCAAAGGGAAGTAGAGGACTTGTGCAGGAAATTACGGAAAGCATCAAGGGAGTTTATCAAGAAAAAAGTTGAAGGGTCTGTGCAAACTGCTAGCACTGTGGTCAATGAAACAAACTCTGTTGAGGGAGTAAATATTAGCGAGATCAATGAAGCATTTGAGGTTCATGGAAGTTCATCCATCCAGCAAACTGATAGATTTAGTGGTTATGATGAAGATGAGGATAATGCAAATGAGAATGAATCTGATTTTTCTTATGACACTGAAACAGAGAGTGAACTGGAATTTGATGATGATAATCTTGAGCTTCCGGAGAACAATAGTAATATTGTGGATGCCTTAGGACAGGCGGGAAGTCTTGCTTCACTAAAGGCTGCTTTTGAAAAATTGTCTTGGCAAGCCGCATTAAGCTCCTCAAATGAACAGAAGACATTTCTTGCTAACACAGAAGGTAATTTAGACCAATCAAAAGTTCTCAGGGAGAAAAAAACAAAAGAAAATTGCAGTCCTCCAGGTGCACTCTGTGTTCTACCTCTGTATGCCATGCTTCCTGCAGCAGCTCAACTTTGTGTATTTGAAGAAGTTGGGGAGGGAGAGCGGCTTGTAGTTGTTGCAACAAATGTTGCTGAAACATCTTTAACCATCCCAGGGATAAAGTATGTGGTTGATACTGGAAGAGAAAAGGTGAAGAATTATGACCCCTCTAATGGCATGGAGACATACGAAATACAATGGATAAGTAAGGCATCTGCTGCACAGCGTGCAGGCAGATCAGGAAGAACTGGACCTGGACACTGTTACCGTCTCTATTCTTCTGCAGCCTTTAATAATGAATTTCCTGAGCACTCTCCTGCAGAAGTTGAGAAAGTACCTGTTCATGGTGTTGTCCTTCTCTTGAAATCCATGCATATTAAAAAGGTAGATTAAGTGTATTACTTAATCGGTTGAGGTTTCATTGCATTTCCTTTTTTTTATGTCTGGTGCTATCATTAGAAGGTATGGTAGGAAGTAGTTCATTATGTACTCCTTTCAGCTTGGCTATTTATCATGGGCTGAGTGAGGAAATGGAATCCTTCATAAGCGCAATGGTCTTACTCAACATATATCATTTAGAAGATTGCATTCGTTTAGATTGTTGCTGTTTGGCTCTAAAGCATTCTAATCTCAAATTTTCTCCTGCTTTGTCAATTGTGTTATATTTGGTAAAATTTATCAAGTTTTGCAAATGTCTGGCTATGTGATCTATTCATTTCCTACCAGTCAAATTGGAGTTTCCTTTATTTTCTATTCTGTTTTTTAGGTTGAGGTATTTGTTTACTCATTAATTTTGCTTCTCTCATCCAGGTTGCAAACTTCCCATTTCCTACTTCTCTTAAAGCTGCTTCTTTGCTCGAAGCTGAAAATTGCTTGAAATCTCTTGAAGCACTTGATAGCAAGGATGAACTTACGCTGTTGGGAAAAGCCATGGCACATTATCCCTTGAGTCCTCGTCATTCTAGAATGCTCCTGACTGTTATTAAAAATACGAGACATGAGCTTAAACGTAATTCAAATTTGCTTTTGGCATATGCTGTTGCAGCTGCTGCAGCGTTGAGCTTGTCAAATCCTTTTATAATGCAATATGAAGATGATAACAGCAGAGATTCAAATATTTCTGAGAAATCTAGAATGGGAGATGGTGAGAAAGACTTTGATAAAAAGGGAAAGTCAAGCAGAAAGAAACTAAAAGCAACAGCGAAAGTTGCCCGCGAGAAATTTCGAGTTATCACAAGTGATGCCCTCACCATAGCTTATGCTTTACAGTGTTTTGAACATTCACAGAAATCAGTAGAATTCTGTGATGACTATGCATTGCATTTCAAAACCATGGATGAAATGTCCAAACTTCGGCAACAGCTACTTAAACTGGTCTTTCATCAGAGTGATAAAGGTGGTCTTGAAGAAGAGTACTCATGGATCCATGGAACATTAGAGGATGTTGAGTGTGCATGGCAGGTTTCTTCTGAAAAGTACCCACTTTCTCTTGTTGAGGAAAGGCTTATCTGTCAAGCAATATGTGCTGGCTGGGCAGATAGGGTTGCTAAACGTATTACATCTTTCTCTAGGGCCTCCGATGGAGAGAAATCCTCCCGTGCTTTAAGGTATCAATCATGCATGGTTGATGAGAGTGTTTTACTTCATCGTTGGTCATCACTTTCCACTGTAGGCCCTGAGTATGTGGTCTACAATGAACTATTAGAGACCAAAAGACCAAATAAAGAAGGGATAACAAGTACGAGAGCATATATGCATGGAGTAACAAGTGTTGAGCCCGCTTGGCTTGTTGAGCATGCAAAGTCTTCATGCGTCTTCTCTACTCCCCTGAAGGATCCTAGACCTTATTATGATGCTCAGACTGACCAAGTAAAATGTTGGGTAACCCCAACCTTTGGCCGTTTCTCTTGGAAGTTTCCAATGCATTCATTGCCAATTAGCAATGATGAAGATCGGGTGCAAGTGTTTGCCTATGCTTTGCTTGAAGGCCAGGTGTGTCCCTGTTTAAGATCTGTTCGAAAATATATGTCAGCTCCCCCTGAAAGTATCATGAAGAAAGAAGCATTTGGTCAGAAAAGGGTTGGAAACCTTTTAAGCAAGTTAAATAGCAGGTTGATTGATTCCTCTGCTGTGCTAAGAATGGTGTGGAAGGAGAATCCAAGGGAACTATTTCCAGAAATTTTGGATTGGTTTCAGCAGAGTTTTCACCGGCGCTTTGAAGCTTTATGGTCAGAAATGCTTAACGAACTGCTTATGGAGACACAAGAAGGCCCTCAGCATAAAAGTTCTAGAAAAAAGAAAGTAAAATCTAAAGCACTATCATAATTGCTCAACATTGAAGGTAAAACGTGCATTATTTAATTGTGTGTAATCCAGGTTACTAATGCACTTCCTGTATCAATTGTAATTTTTTCAACTCTCTTACATGTATGGTTTTCTTGTTTTCGGTAGCATTAGAAGATTAAAAAAATAACTTGAGAAATTTCATGAAGAGTTTGATATATAATTTGGGAAGGAGGACCAACATGTTTGGCTGTTGTGAATGTTTTGGGTGGAAGGTTTTGAGCCGTTATTATAATTTGGTGCACAGCCTCGATTGCATCTTCTCCAATCTAGCATATCAATTTTTGATCTTGAATATATTATGTTGCATTCTGCAGGAAAAGAATGCATCCCAGTTTTAGGCACAACATTGGTGAAC
Organism: Phaseolus vulgaris; assembly: GCF_000499845.2. Taxonomy (NCBI): domain Eukaryota; kingdom Viridiplantae; phylum Streptophyta; class Magnoliopsida; order Fabales; family Fabaceae; genus Phaseolus; species Phaseolus vulgaris. The sequence continues at coordinate 24,293,613 of NC_023750.2, forward strand.
AAGAAAATAGTGGGAAGCTCCATCACTGTATTCCTAAACTACCTCAAATGCTCTAGCATGGTCAAGCACATAGCTGAACTGATTTATTTGCACGACGGATGCTTCAGAAATTGTGCTTTTCTTTCATCATCCTCTTTGGGAGGCTTTGTGGAAGCCATGGGGAAAAAAGTGAGAAAATTACTTGTTTGAAATTGGTAGTAATTTAATTTGAGCTTCATTAGTCTTGTATCTTTCTGAATTTATAGGCTAACAATTTTGTAGTGAGTGTTACTTGATTTTGGTTGCTAATGAGCCAAATTTGAAGTTTGGTGAAGCAAAGAGTTTAGGCTATTTTTGAATTGTACTTTAGCATATTTCACTTAAATATACACCTCTTAAGAAGTTATTTTACACTCCAAGTTTAGCATATTTCAGATTTGATTCCAGCTTCTTGATTACAGAATCCTAGTGCGTAATTTATAACAACAATAATAAAGGCTCTTGAAAGTTTTGGTGTGTATATTTTCTTGGATAAAACTATCCTTTAAACGCACACTCAATTTTTATTTAACCTCCCCTTGCATTTGTATAAATAGTTCCTTCCCTTATTTCATTCAATATATTAAAAACTAGACTCCATTTTTCAGATTTCTATGTATGTTGGTTATATTTAGAATTAAGATTATATTTTCTATTTGTATTCTTTTGAAGTAAAAGATTAGTAAAATTATGTCAAAGATTAGTATTTTTTTGGTTAGAAAATTTTACTTGTTTTAAATTTTAAAAATAATCCGTGCGCTAGTTAAATTGACAAAGATTACTCATGTACACAAAGGTCTAAAATAAGCTTGAAAAAACTAAAAAAAATGAAAAATCTCCATATTGTTTGAGTACAAATATGATTAAAATATTTAAAACACAGCATAGAAAACCTCTTTCAAATTAACAAATATGGCATTGAGAAACAAAGGAAGTCACTCATTTCATTTTCAGAAGAAAAAATTATTTCGCCCACCGTGGGGCTCGAACCCACGACCACAAGGTTAAGAGCCTTGCGCTCTACCAACTGAGCTAGGCTTATGATTTATTATGATATAATAATGTACATAATTCATTCTTCATTGAATATATATAATGAATACACTATTATACACGCTGTTAACTTTAATTGAAATAATACTTGATGATCTTAATTAACCTAAAACTGATGATAGATAATTTCTTTTCAATTTACACATTTATTCACTTTAAAAAAAGAGTTAAAATATTAAACTACACATTACATATTCATATAAAATGTTAGCAATATTATTTTTTTATAGCTTTGTAGACTGTTTAAACAGTTCTGCATAAACAAAAAGTTTGACTCTATACTTTTGATATTGAGCGTGGCATAAGTACTGTAGTGATATATTTGAAGAACCAAACCATTGAACTGAAGGAAACCCAGTTTCAACTTTCAACTGATGAAGTTGTTGTGAGGCATACACATGAGATAAGTTTGCCAAGTACAAGCATATTTATAAGAAGGCCTTGTGTTGTGACAACTGTTTAATTTGCATGGTAACTCCACAGCCAAAATAAAATAGAAATTTCAGATTCTCAGGCAGTCAAGGTTTGTGAATGAAGGCCTCATGTTGTCTTTGGGGTGATGAGGCTTGAAACTCTGGCAAAGCTTTGTATGTTTCATATAATCTACTCAGGGCAGGGAATTTGGACTGCAAAAACTCACAAAATTGTAAATGTTCAAAATATGTACATGGTTTATAATTTCTTCTCTCTGGCAGAAGCATTTATTGTGATTGAAAAAGAATTTTATGGAGAATGAGGATAAGAAATACTTTATATTAAGAGAGAATTGAGCATAAATTATGAGTGTAATGCATGTAGAGTAGCATGTCAATCTTTGAATATCTACCACCATAGACATCCCCTTAAGCTAAAAGAGCCATGAAAGTTATAGCATTTCTTTCCAACCATATACCAAACTATTTCAAACTGAGAACACCACCAAAGCCTTTTAGCATCCATACATTGGTGTCAAAGCCTCTAAAATTAAGAGAAGTAGTCTAAATAAAATATTTTGTCTTAGAGGAAAGAGTTGATTTCTAAATTGGCTTATGCAGCAGAAAAGATTGTCAAGAAAAATTGAGAAATTGGAAATAAGATTTGCATGAAAAGAATCCTGAAGAATCAAGAGACCAATTCCTCCTGTCTTGGTTGCACTGAGAGATCAATAAAATCTTCCTACCCCTCAACAGCAGAAGAATACCAAACCTCCTTGACAATTAACAAGAAAGAAGCTAACAAACCTACACCTTTTCAAATTTCAAAGAAGTATAGTCCCATTTAACCGCGGCTGCAAAACAACAGAGAAGTTGATAGGACTCAACTGATGGAATGGATAGTTTTGGAGAGAAGAATAAGGCAAAGAGACAGTATTTTATTAAATTACTATTGATCAATGTGACCTATATAAGATGTATTCGATAGACCTCTCCTCTCCTTTCTGAAATGATTCTTAACTGCCAACTACCACCCCTTATCCTCCTATTTATAAGCTTCTCAATTACTGCTGTTTAACCTCTATTAGCCCTTACATACACTCTCTTAACCACTGGTCTCCTATCAGAAGTGATTAGAAACTGTTTTTTGTAGTGTTTCTAGTGTAAGATCAAGGGAAGCTTCCTCTCAAACACTAGTGAAAAGAAATCTGTCCAAATGATATGAAACCACAGGTCCTAGTTACAGTCCAGGTAAGGCAAGCATGTGAAAGAGTAAAATCTCTCTAACAAAGTTATCAAAGCTTCTCATTCCCTAGTGTTTTCTTGAGATCTCTGAGAAAGTTGAAATCTCCTCCCATGCTCCAACTAGAACCACAAAAACCAAACATGAACCCAAAAGAAAGGTTGGAGATTTGGAACAAAATGATATAAACACAGTTGTTTGTTAAGGCTTTAGAGTCACCAGTAATTTTATAGTTCTTTATAAAATAAAATCATCCTAGAATACTTCAGAAAGTTGGAACTGCTATTTGCTAAAGCTATTTCTAGTGAAAGTTAACATGATTTTCTCAAGTGCCAACTGCATTCTCCAATCTGTTACGCAATTATTCACCATTTTTATAAATCATCCCATATATTTTAAGACCATCTTACTTTAAAAATAAGTAAAATTATTAGGACCCTCTAATGTTAAATTCTAATATTAGGGGAATTTTAACACCTTTAATTTAATTCTTAGGTCCTAATATAAGTAAGCTTTATTTGGTAAAAGTGACACTTCATTCAAAGATACATCACCAAATGATACAACCATTATATTACGTGTTTATTAAAAAAAAATAAAAGACAATAGAAGAGAGTGAAGAAAAGAGATGAGAAGAATTCTATATCCACTCCCAACCACTCAGGCTTATGAATCAATATTTGTATATAATGAAATATATTAAGAAAATGTAAGAACTATACTTTACCATATCGATATCAAACCTCTGAACTGCCTGTTCTATCTGTGGTGCCAAAAATACATCAGCCTGCATAATGCAGCGTTTACTTTGTTATATATGCCTTTCCAGGTTGGAAGTATAAGTGTTTAACTTCAAAATATTTTTCACATTAGATATCAATGTCATTACATTGTTCATTTGAGTATAGTAAACATTTTAAGTGAAAAGATGGACATGAAAGTTACAATAAGGAATATGATCCTTTGAAGATTATGAATATACAACAAGGGCCCTTAGCTGCAGAGAAAGTTAAAGTTCACTTCCAAAAGAGCAAGAGTCTCAAAATAGAAAGAATTAGATAATGCTTGAAACTCATTTTGGTAGCAGACTAAAATTTCAAAATCTATGTTGGAGAAACCCACCATAACAGTTTAAAAAGGTAAAATTGGAGGGGGAATTTTTTTCTGCCAGACTAAGGTAAAGAAAGTTCCATTTTCAATTTTTCCTTTCTCCATTTAATAAATAGAGATCAAGAAATATTTCAGGAATTGACATTGACCACAACATGGAACAGATTCAAAATAAGGCTTCCCATCATATTGGAGCAAACCATTATATTAAGTAAAAAGTGAAAGAAGGCTTTGGGGCAACAAGATTATACCATATAGATACATTCCCCTGTGGCATATGTTCCAGCAAAATTCTTCAGCAGCTTTTCAAGAGCTGGACATTTTCCAAGTGAAAGTAAGAGAGCTGAATAGATATAAAAAAAATTCAGAAAACAAGGAAATAATAGTATAGAATATGTTGTACCTGAGAAACCTTTGTCAATGGTAAATTGAGCCCACGGTTTTGATTCTGCACCAAACATTTTCTCCATATCTTTCTGTAGAAAAATATGTGTAAAAAATCCAAAATATTTGAGCATTATGCGAATCCAAGCATTTCAGATCAAAATAATTAGAACGTACCAGAACAGCAAGCATGTTAAGAGGCTGTATACTGGAGTGAACAATACTTGCTACCTGTAAAATAAGATAATCATCAAATAGTAGCCAAGCTACAGAAAGATTTGGGGTCACACATGATCTAGCTCCTTCTCATTTCCAAAGCACAATTATTTGAGCCTGATACAAATGTTCAAATTACATATTGGACAGGAGAATCATTTTATAGTGTACAAACTCTTAATTTGCAGTCCTTTTATATATCTTCTATGATGCACATATATAATATGTGTATTCAACATGCATGACAATAAAATTCTTCTAACAATAGATTAGATATTATATGTGTAAGTGCAAGATTTATATTTATGTATAGATATGTATGTATACAAATTCATAAGCAATGATCAATATATAATTGCAATTCTACAAAATCCAAACTAAGAACATAATTTCTTAGACACTTCTAAGGACAATAAAAAATATAAATATTTATCATAAATCATGGCCAATTGTCTACAAATAAGAATAATATCAATCTCATACCTTTCTTGAAATCTTCTATATAGAGGGCAGCTTTCCTATTTGGTTCATTAAGGGACAGATTTCTATGCTTTTATATTATACATGATTTTTTGTCTCATACTTAGCTGTATTGGATTTTCATTACTTTCTTTAAAGGCTTTCACAAATATGTGTTGATCAATTATAAGAGTGTTAGCATTAGATACGAATACGTGAGGCAAATTACCATCATTATCAGATATTTGGAACCCTCTATATAATATCAAGCATAAGAATTCATAACAAGGTTAGCTTTTTCCCACTGAATTCCTTCAGAAGATACCAAACCAGTAGGATTAGCAGTTAGAATCAATCTTGATTCAATACATTCATGATGCAAATCCAAATCAATCATCTTGAATTTTACCTGAAGATTGAGAGCTCTGAGCTGTGGATCAACTGGCAACAGTGGCTTCTGAGTATATTTTTCCTCCAAATGCTAACCATAAAGGTAAAAGTGAAACACATAAAGTTGCAATTTGAATAACAGAATACCAAACCAAATCAGTGAGATGCATGATTGTAAAGAAACTCAAGCATCAGAATTCTGAACAACTTGGTAACAATTCCCACTGAATTCCATCTTTAAATAACCCATGTCACCAAGAAATACACCCTTAAGACTGGTATAATCAGATGATAGAAAATTAGAAGTTTTTTATCAACAAATATTATTTGTTACTATGTTAGTTTTTATTAATGGGAGACTCAAACTCACGACCTCTCCCTCTCTTGTTGCTAATATTACCACAAAGTCAACCTTATATCCCCAAAAAATTAGTAGTTTTTCAGGTGGAATTGGGTAGAGTACTCAATATTTTCAGTGTTCGTAGCATTAGACTTACCAGAAATATTGCATAAGAATCTGAAACCACAACATTATTATCAACTAATACTGGAACATAGTGCAGAGGATTCAGTCTCTCGAATTCTGAAATTTAAGCAGAAATGGAAGATTTTTCAGTCAAACTAACTTTCCTAACCACTATTAAGTTTGGTTCCTAAAGCACTGCATATATATCATTGAGCTCTGAATTCACCTGGACTGTACTGCTCTCCTTTTGCTAGGTCCACTTCTTTGTACTCATATGGAATTCCTAGTCATATCAGATCAAAAGAAAAGAAACCAAAAATTTCTTGATTCCAATCCAACATTTTCTGTAGTTATACTCCCATATTAACTGTAGTTATTCTTAATTGAAAACAAAATAAAAGAACCAATGATGTGATGGAGTTGTTCAAGCAAAATTTCAAAATAAAATCCCAAAAATGGAATATAACTAATTCCATAGGTGTGTTTGGTTGTTCTCCCATTAGAATTGAGTTTACTTTACTCTTCTGCATTGATATTTAATGAAACCTTCATTAAGAAGATTATTGAAAATCTGATTGAGCAACAGTACCATAATCTGATTGAACAACAGTACCAAAAGCATTGTCATGAAAAAAGGGGTGAGGAAGGAACCTTTGAGGCATAAAGCAAAGCGGATACGCCATGAGCAAGAGCCATGGCAGTAAGAATAGAGCTGAAGATTGGATGAAAATGATGCATTGCTGCAGTGGCCACTTTTCTGCAGTGCAAGCAAGTTCAACAACAATAAAATAATTCAATTCTATTCATTTTCCAAAATTGAAAACATGACAGTGATTAGTGTTGGATGAAAACAAAGAACACAAATCAAAGAAGGATTACCGGCTTATCTAGGTCCATGTCTGATTCAGGTGCTAAATCTTATGTTTTCAATTGCAACAGTGTTCTTTACATTTCAACCAACCACTTCTTCTTTAAGGAAATAAACTAGTTTAATTATATTTTCAAAATGCAATATTATTAATAGGGAGGCTATTTCAATTTGCATTTCCTAGATTTTAAAATAATATGTAAGAATATAATAATATTCTAAATATCTTTTATGATTAGAATTTTATAATTTAGATTTTAAAGGATCTATAAAATGATTTGGATTTATCTCATTCCAAAATTCTCCTGTATCGAATTTGAGTAATTTAATATTTAATAACTTATAGTTAAGTCGACTTGAGTAATTTTATTAGTTAAGTAACTCCAATTAAGTAATTTTATTAGTTAAATAATTCCAATTAAGTAACGTTTAACACAACCAACAATTTGAATATATTTTCTATTATTCAATTTAATTTACGCAAGTTAAAAGTTTACAAGTATAATAGTTAATTAAAGAACCTATTCACTTAATTTTGTTTGATATTTATTATTTTTAATATTTGGCATAACAACCAAAATTTAACTTATAAGGAGTTAATTTTTCAACTATATTTCACTTTTTTAATAAAAATATTTTGTGTCTATTACGGGATTTGGTTAATTTTTTTATATTTTTTACTAGAAATCAAATATCATATTTTCCTCTTCAAATGGTGAGACAAATTAAGAATGATAAAACAACATAATTGTTGTCATGTAGTAGTCTAATGTAGTATTCTAGTGAAGAAAATATAAGAGTCAAGCTTGTCAATAATTTAAAACTTGCCAAATTTTTGTTTAATCACTCATGTTTATAGTTTTTACTAGAAATCAAATACCATATTTTTTTCTTCTAAAGGTGAGATAAATTCGTCATCATTCTTTCAAAAGAATCATGAAACAATATAATTCTAGTCATGTAGTAGTCTAATGAAGAAAAATGTAGTAGTCTAATGAAGAAAACATAAGAGTTAAGCTTGTCAATGATTTAAAACTTGTGTGAGAATAACATCAAATTAACCTTTAGTCCCACTGATGGAAACCGTCCAGCCACAAACACTTACAAAATAAGGAGGATGAAGACCTAGAGTTTGTCTAAGTTTTTACTAGCACATGTGAGCCTAATGAGACTTTTGTAGGCACAGTAAAGAGAACAACTCTAGGATGAAGAAAGATATAAAACATATCCAAGAAGACATCAAAGCCATCCAAACATCAATTAGAGTGTTGGTAAAAAAAACACAGGAAGAATGAGTCTCAACTGACTTTAAAAGAGACAAGTCAACATCATTTTGAGCCAAACTTTTGTTTTATTAATTGTATAAAATAGTTTAGTATTTCTTCGGTCATGTATTGGGCCTAATATAATAGAATATTTGGGCCAAGTAGTGTAGGATTTGGGCCTTGTATTTGGACCAAGAGTATAATAGAGTTAGAATAAGGTTTTTTCTTCCTGCACTCCCACGTTTTTAAATATCCCAAAACTGACCTTGACCTATTCTCTGAAAAGGGGCATCGTGTTGAACTCTCTTTGCCATTGTTCATCTTCATAATTGAATATCAACTGTTGGTGGAGGGCTTTTGTAGTTGTTCGGAGCAAGGTGGAGGAGTAGGGTACATTGCAAAAGTGTTGCTTGGGTTATAGAGGTAAGAATTAAGTTTTTTTTTAGCATTGGTGGTTATGGAGATTTTGTGGTTATCGGAAATCGGGATCTGGTAATGTGTTATGGATTCATGAATCCGTAATTGATTAAATTTTGTTTTCTAGATGAGGGGGTGTTATAGATTCTTGATTTCCGGATTGTTAAATCCGGAAGCCTAATTTGTGTTACGGATTAGTGGATCCAAAATGTCTATTTTGTATTATGGATTTTTGAATCCGAAATGCGTAATTTGAATTACGGATTTGTGGATCCAGAATGCATATTTTGAGTTATGGATTTCTGCATCCAGAATGGTTCTTCTGAATTATGGATTATTGGATCCGGAATGAATTGTTTGACTTATGGACTCATGGATCCAGAATGCAATGATTTAGTTTCATTTTTTATTTGTAGAAGCATGGACAATAGTGAAGAATTTGAACAAGAACTATATGATAGGGTTGATGTGTGGGATGGTCTACATGATGATGATATTGAGAAGTCATTATGGAACAAAAAAATAGACAATATATCGAAGGGATATGAATGTACAAATGTGTTTACTACAAATGAGGTAAAGTTAAGTTTGTAAAGTATGTTTAGGTTGTTTGTTAATTGGTAAATGAAATAATTTGTTATGATAATTATTGTAGGTATTTCGTAGTCGGGATGAGCTCTTGATGTGGGTTAGAAAAGTTGTGTTTCACTTTGGTTTTGTTATTGTGATATTGAGATCGGATACTTCAACTGGCCAACGACGAAGGAAAACATTTGTATTATTAGGTTGTGAGAGAGGAGGTAAATACAAATGATATAAGAAGGATTTATAGGTTACTGAGAGTTGGAACTAGGAATCATCTCCCAACTGCTCATATATGTGGGTCAAAGTAGTTGTTGAGTATCCCCCGGTGTGCCTCAAATCTACAAATAATCCCAAGTAGGATACATTAACTGACGTAGCACTCTTATCTGCAAAGATGGTGCAACCTACTAGGTGTAGCAAATATGCCCGTGCAACCATGGTCCACTGTCTTCTGGTACATGCGTCCTCATACACCTCCCTCAACCAACTTAGATGCACATGTCCACCTTGAAAATGACGAGTCTCAGCAATTGCTACTCCATGATCTACACGAAGTGAATCAACAAGCAAATCGGTCGCTGCAGCTGCATCTAAGCTCGGGTATGTGCAAAATTGTCCGATAATAGGGAGGTGTAACAAATTTGACACATCATCCAATGTGATTGTCAACTCATCTACAGGCAAATGAAAAGAATTTGTCTCTTCGTGCCACCTTTTTACAAAGGCACACAATAATCCTTTGTCTATCGTGTCAGCTTGCCCCAACAAGCCTAGTTAAACCTGACAACTCCATTGCAGGTAGTATCTCAGGATGAGGAGCACCCATCTTATTCATTTTTCGGCCATGAGACACCAATTTTAACTCCCCTTGATCCTAATTTAACCAACCAATATACAATTTAATCAACCAAAATCATATCACATTAACAATGAACAAGTATCATATTACAACATATTTACTTACCAAACCATTCCATAATTGCATGGCCATATGGTCTTCATAACCTGTGAACAGTGTCCCATCCAGTGGACCTCAGGGATAACCTTCACCTTCTACTTCAGGTGCGCCTTCATCCTCCACCTCCATTTGGGTTCAACTTCTTCAGATTTAACATGTTCTGCATCTTCATGTTCAACATGTTCTTCATCTTCATTAGCATGTCTTCTTCTTCTTCTTCTTCTTCTTCTTCTAACAGAGGTTGGGACGTAGATGTTCACCTTGTGAACCTCCTCCTCTAGTCTTCACCATTTCTGTTCAATTACACGAATCAAGTTAAACCAAATTACAAACTAATGAACGAGTGCATACTAACCCAACCCCGCAACTCCTCTAGTTTGAGATTGAGCCAACACAAACACGAATTTGAGCCAACACAAACACGAAACAACAAATTAGTATTCCAGAAACATCAATTCGGAACAATCCCAGAACAAAAAATCTGGAACAATCCCGAAACAAAAAATCTGGAACATTCCCAAAACCACAAATTCGGGATTTTACCAGAAGCTTAAATTCAGGATTTTACCGGATTTCAAAAGCCGAAATTCATCTGTATTCTATAATTCGAAAGTTTACCAAATTCTATAAGCTGGAATGTGAACAAGCAATTACGGAAACAAAAATCCATAAAAAAACGGATTTACAGATCCAAAAACAAAAATATTTACTTACCTTTGCCAAGAGCACTCTAAATCACAAAGAGATGTGTAGGATTGAGAGGAGGATGCACTTTTCTAATTTGGAGGTGTCGCTGCAAGAAGGAGATCAAAACGACTGCGCAAGAAGAAAATAACTTTGCAGTTTCTAGGTTTTTATTAGGGTAGGGTATTTTTGGAATTTTAAAAACTAATAAGGGCAATTTAGTCTTTGCATAAGAGTGTGGGAGTGCGGGAAGAAAAACATGGGGGTGCAAAAAGAAACTGCCTAAGAGTGATGAAACAACATAATTGCAGTCATGTAGTAGTCTAATGAAGAAAACATAAGAGTTAAGCTTGCCAATGATTTAAAACTTGTGTGACAATAACATCAAATTAACCTCTAGTCCTACTGATGGAAACTGTCCAGCCACAAACACTTACAAAATAAGGAGGATGAAGACCTAGAGTTTGTCTAAGCTTTTACTAACACATATGAGCCTAATGAGACTTTTGTAGGCACACTAAAGAGAACAACTCTAGGATGAAGGAAGATATAAAACATATCCAATAAGACATCCAAGCCATCCAAACATCAATTAGAGTGTTGGTAAAAAAAAATACAAGAAGAATGAGTCTCAGTTGACTTTAGAGGAGACAAGTCAACATCATTTTGAGCCAAACTTTTGTTTTATTAATTGTATAAAGTAGTTTAGTATTTCTTGGGTCATGTATTGGGCCTAATAGAATAGAATAATTGGGCCAAGTAGTGTAGGATTTTGGCTTCGTATTTGGACCAAGAGTAGGCTAATTCTCCTTGCACCAGATCAATTTTGATCTGCACCCATCATTTATTTTTAAACCCCAAATTGCCCTTGTCATCTTTTTCGGAATTTCACATGGAATGAAAAAAAAAAGCTTCTAGATTTTAGCATTCAGAAGACATTATTATGCTGCGGATTTTCATATCCGAAAGGCACATTATAGTTCTGAATTTGTATATCTGGAACTGTCTTATTTGTGTTGCGGATATAAGTATCCGAAAAAATAAGGGTAAAACAGACATTTTCTTTGCAGTGTTGGGTGTAGGTCATAATTGGTCTGGTGCAGGGAGAATTAGTTCCAAGAGTATAATAGAGATAGAATAAAGTAACATAAGCCATCTAGGATTGCAATTGAGTTTCCTTAACCAAATGCGGACGTCCAAAAAGGAGAGGTCACAACATTGAAGCTGCAACTAAAGCATTTAGCATGTGCTACACATGAAGGACAACATAGAAGGTGTGACTATACACATGGTACATCTTCATTGGCTCTTCTAGATCTAGGATTTGAATTTTTCAGATTTTGGCTATCTTTGGGCAACTTCTAGCACTATAAATAAGTGTGATAACTTCATGTATTCTCAGCTTATGTATGAGTAGTGTTATGCTATCCAAATTTAGTCCAAACACTTGTGTAAGCTCTATCTCTAGGGTAGTATTCCTCTTAGCATCCCTTAGAACCTTTCTTAGTGAATTGACCTAACCTTTCACTAGGCATCTTCCACATCTCTACTTCAAAAAATCATGGTTCATATCAACTCTTTCTCCACAAAAGTCCAGAAGCTTCCTTCATCTAATTCCACATTAACTCAAGAAATCGCATAAGGATGGAGAAGAAGGCCATCACTTACGTTACAAGTTCCAGAGGTTACATCACCAACAACACAACAAATTCCAAATTATACATAACCAACTGAGCATATCAATTCACGACTAACAACCTCAATGAAGATCCATGGTCCTTAGAACACTAAAGACGAACAACACAACAATGATCCTAGATACATCGAGCATGTTCCTAAATCACGGGTCTGAGAAGATGCCCACACCTTAAAACAACTTATTAAGTGTGACAAACTTCCAACACAAATTCTCATTAAAGAAGAAAAGGAATCCAAACAACAAAGGGGTAGTTTTCGCTTCCCACACCATGGAAACTCGACCAACTACCCTTGTAGGTAAAAATGTCAAACATATCATCCTTTTACTCCCAAAATTACAGTTGTGAGTCTTCCACCCAAGTGAAAGTGTCTGAGCATTAAGAGATATGACAAATTGAACGATCAAAATTAACATTTGAAGGCTTAGATAACTCAGATCAATATCTTCTCGAATGACCTCGTCATTCATTGAAAAAAATTTCAGTCCACTAAAACAATATTTTAATCAACCAAATCAACCAAAATCATTTAAAAAGGGGTCTTTATTGATTTTAATTGATTAAAAGTGTGCACATCTTTATTGGTTGCTCTTTGTTTATGATTTTTTATTTTTAGCAATGTAAGGTGAGAATCCAAAGAAAATCCCCATTGAACACGAACTTAACCTAGTGGCTAAGTAAGTGTGAAAGTTCACTTCTAGAGGGCAAAGAGAAAAACACAATTATATGGTGACAATGATGCAATGATGCGGAATTGAATATAAGAAGGCCAAGATAACCAACAATTTAAGAGACAAATATGAAAGTATAAAGAGGAATGTAATGGAGGGCGCAAAGAAAGATAAAAAGAGGAAGAGATGAAGAGAGCTTATGGAAGAAAGAAAGATGTCACGCCACTTGGAGAAGAGAGGACTCCAAGATGAGTGGTGCAAAGGGCCGCCAATTGAGATTTTACCCACCAAAGATAAGACCAAAAAATGAGAGCTCATAAGTCTCACAAAATCACTCTTGCAGAGTTTCTTTAGTATTCAATTTCAATGTGAAAATACATGAGGCAAAATACTCAATTTATAAGAATGGGTGCCTTGGCGGGCAAGATGGGGGGAGGGTAGAAATGAAATAAGAAAAGGGCGACCTAGGGGCTGACCTATGTCAAAGCCACCCCTTATTCCTAGCTTCTAGAAGCTAGAGCTACCTCCTAACCTTAATGGACTTGGCACAAGCCCAATTTGATAAATACACCCCCTATTATGCTATATGAATCCTACTCTACTGAAATTAAAAACAAAGAGACTAGTTGGTGCTTAACTCCCATGGCTTGGGCTCTGTTCCTAGTGATCCTCTAAGGAATGATGGGATCTGAGGCACTGGCTAGTGGTTGGTCCTGACCTAGCCTTGAATCTTGTGTCATACTCCGGGTAATCCTTTTAGAAGGTTGGACTTGGTCAAGGGATGCTCTATCTCTCAGGTCTTCATCATGCTCTCTGGGTGGGAGAGATTTCGTCCACTAATTTGCAACACCTGCAGAGAAAGGAGTTAGATCACTAACATTAAAAGAATGACTCCCTAGATACGTGTCAAGTAAATCTAACTCATAAGCATTATCATTGATCCTTTTGATGATTTGGTAGGGGTCATCACCACGTGGTAGGAGTTTGGATTTCCTTTGAGTATGAAAGCGATCATTCCTCAAATGAAGCCAAACTCAATCCCCCCAAGTTCAAAGAAGATCAATGTTTTGCACCCCTTATTGGTGTGTTGCGCATACTTGCACACCTTCCTTTCAATTTGACGTTTGATGTGTTGTTGCAAGTTTTTAATAAAAGATGCTTAACTGCATATTATTTATTTATAATTTTCCACATTTTTATGAATTTTTTCATTAAACTCACAATTTCACGAATTTTATTATCTAAATTTAAAAAATAGATTCATTTTACTCTTTTATTAATTAATCATCAAATTACTAACGTGTAATGACGTGACAATTGTAAGTATGTTTTAGTCCAGGATGAAATATATGTATCATATTTTGAATTTCGTATTTTGCCAGTAAACTTCTACAAATTTTATTACAAAATTTTTAATTTTGAAAACTTTACTACATTATTTTTTAAACTTTACGAATTTTACATTTATATTTTAATTTTATCAATTTCACTTTTGAACTTCATTATTCCATTAATCAATATGAGGATGCCATCAATAACACTTTATTCTTATAAAAAATGAAGTAAATAAAAAGATACATTATCTATTAATTTTTGTGTGTGTTATTTTTTAATCGAACAATTTTATATTTATTTATTTGATAAAATAAATAAATTTTAAATAATTATTATAAAAAAATGATATTATTTTTATAAATTTATATATATTTTGATTTTTTTAAAATTAACTATTTATAAAAATAATAAAATTATATTTTAATGTGATAAAAATGTAAATACTCGTAAATAAAGTTTATTAAAATAATAATTTTCTTAATAAAAACTTTGTTAAGAAATGCTTTAGCCTAACGGTAACACACTGCTGTCATCTCTTCTATCTTATCTCATCTCTCTCGTGCGCGTAGCCTCCACCGCGCCGCCACCTCCGCCGCCGCGAGGAAGAAGACGCAGTGACGTCGTAGAAAGACTAGTCTCCGCCGCGATCAATGAAGCCCTTCCCTCCATCGGTTTGAATTTACAGATCCAAGGGTCCTGAATAAACCTAGAGACACAGCGATCTGCTTCCCTTTCTCACCAACTCATCTTGTTTCTTCAACTTTCCCTTTGTTGGGGAATCACCGAAGAGAGGTTGCGCATTCCATTTCCCTGTCTTCCAATTGCGGTTCCTCACCAGGTATGTCTCACGCCTATTTTTATCTCACCCAGTGCTTTTCTTCCTCCCTGTGTTAATTTTTTTTGTAATTACCTTAGGCTCTTTTTAGATAAAAAAAAGTTCCTTTGTTTGGTATATAGAATTGAAGATGGAAGATATGCTCTAGTGGAAGTTTTCTACTGTTTAAATTTTTTAACTTCCAAAATGGATTCTCCTAAATTAGGGGAGTGGGCGTGTGTGTTGTTACTAATGGGGCATGTAGGATGATAGTGATTTTGATTATTGTTTCTGGTTCTGTTGTAATAAACTGTCTCATCTCATATGGCTAGGGCTTGGGGCTCAATTTGTTAGAGTGGACCAAGTTTTGCTTCACCATTATGTTTCTTTGCTTTAATTGTTTCTTTTGTTTGTCTTTGTATCAGCATGCTCCGTAATATATACAAATATGAACTGTATGCAGCTGTTTAAGATGTTTGTGTGGGGGATTGAAAAAGAGAATTGTAGGGTGAGGTTGAAGAGAAAATCTTTTGGTAAGAGTCATTGCGTAATTTAAGAATAATCAAGGGTTGTGAGGAAGAAAACATATAGTAGTGGTATCAGCCATGAGCTTGAGAACAGCAGTACCCATCTCTTAGTTTTTTACGATGAAAAAAAGAAAAAAAAATATAGTCACTTTAAAGTTAGGGTAGTGCAAAATATTAATTATATATAAACTTTTACTGGTTTTACACAAAAACTAAAAATGATTTTTTAATGAATTGTTATTAAAGGCCCCTCTAATTTTGAGTTACATTGCGTTTTGCCACATTTGTTGCAAATTGCGGCCAATTTGTTGGTTATTCATGTCAGCATATGTTATTGGATTACCATGTACATATTGTATGTTGAGTTTGTCACAAGTGGGGAATATGGCAATATGTTGTCATACTATCCGCCACCCTGCCTGTACAGTTATGTGTGTATTATGTATATATAACGCACGTTCCTCTGTGTGTATTTGGAAGATCGTTGGTGAAATTGATTTTCCTTAAAATTGATTTTGAAGTGATGTGAATGATGTTTGGATATTTTTAATATATAAGCAAGTTAATAAACTATATAAAATATTTGATCCGATACCAAAGCAACCTAGAGTTGCTTCAACTTGTAATCAATTCTTCAAAGCAAAACCAAAAGGGGAAAAATGGTTGCCTTGGTGTGCTCTGGTGGTCGACATTGGCTATGTTGAGCATGTAATTCTTTAGAGGACCTGGATCCTTTATATTAACTAACTAAATGGGAAACTTTGGTTGGGCTGGTGTACTCTGGTTGTGAGGTTGATCTTTTTGTTGAGTTAATGTATCTTAAGGAAATTGTTTTATTTATTTTTTGACATTGGTTTATACAATTTGTAAATATAGATTCATAAATATGATATGGTCTTATTCCTAATTAGGATTTGGATGTTTATCTGTGTCAGCTGTATAAATCATTCTAATTATGGAAGATTCTGACCAACCTGCTAAGTCTGCTGAAAACCAGCAAACTGACCAAGGTATGCCGGATTATTTGATCTATAATTTGTTAATTTCTGCCTCTGCATTGGACCCAAACGTCCAATCTTGTTTGCATTTTGTTCTCTGGATTAGGAGTTTCTTAGTTAGTACTCTGTATTATTTAATATTTTTTTTTTCAGTTTGTAGTTTTTTCAGAAAACCGATAAATAAAAAGAATATAAGGAAACGGACTATTGGTGATGAAGATAATGAGGAGGACTCAAACAAAGAAACTTCTCTGTTGCATATTCAAAAGAAAACCTTAAAGCCTGACAATAAGTTGTACTTTTCCACTGGCTCTTCAAAAAGTTCTGTATCTGCTGAACCCAGTGTAGAGTCAGGAAAACCAGTCTTTCAATTTGAGTCTTCAAAAGAGATTCAAGTTCAACATGATAGCAAAGCAACAGCAACTCTGGAGACTGAGACTGAGTTCTCGAAAGATGCCCGTGCCATCCGTGAAAGAGCTCTCAAGCAAGCATCAGAGAGTCTGAAAGGGAAAAGTGCAAGGTCTGAGGATGAAAAATTATATAAGGGGATGAACAGTTACAAAGACTACAAGGCTGGCTTTCGTAGAGAACAAACAATTGCTAGTGAAAAAGCTGGTGGAGCACATGGTCCTCTTAGGGCTTCAGCTCATATAAGAGTTTCAGCAAGGTTTGATTATCAGCCTGACATATGTAAGGACTATAAGGAAACTGGTTACTGTGGATATGGTGATTCATGTAAGTTTATGCATGATCGAGGGGATTACAAGTCTGGGTGGCAGTTGGAGAAGGAATGGGATGAAGCTGAGAAAGCAAGGAAGATGAGATTGGCTGCAGGTGAGGATGCAGGTGAGGAGGAGGGTGCTAATTTGACTGATGAAGATGATGAGGATTCGTTACCTTTTGCATGTTTCATCTGTAGAAACCCTTTTGTGGATCCTGTTGTAACCAAGTGCAAGCACTACTTCTGCGAGCATTGTGCATTGAAGGTATAGATTTATAGTTATTTAGTGTTGTGCACCTGATTAAATATTTTTAGTGTTCATTTTAGTTTGGTATATTAGGTTGCAGTTGTTACATGACTGCTGATTAGGTCCTATGCTTGGTTAAATGATTCTGCTCTGAAAGAATTGATTGATTAAGCATACATGTTATTAATGAATACTCTTTCTGTTCCTTTAGTAACACTAAATATCTTGCCATTGAGTTATGTCTAACTTGCTATTTGTTTTATTTACAGCATCATGCAAAGAATAAGAAGTGTTTTGTCTGCAACCAGCCAACACTTGGCATTTTTAATGTTGCTCATGAGATACGCAGGAGGATGGCCGAGGAAAAATAAGTATTCTCTGTTGAATTCATGGATCTCTTTGCTTTAAGGAACTTTTCTTTAACCTCCCATTTTAGTTTCGTGTTAAGAAGTGATTATATGTGATGAGTTCAAAACATTCAAATGTCTAGACAGTGGGTTAGGTATTTTTTTCATTTTGCTGTATTTCTTTTACATATAGATCTCAGAATACCTAACGGTTAGAGACATTTACCCATTTGTATATAGCACCTCTGTTGTTGTTACTGATTTTTTTTATATTTTTTTTTGCTTTAGTTTGTTTCTAAATTAATTTTTGTCCCAAATAAATTACCTGTTTGAATTTGCATATAATAATGCATAGTACTAGTGATTACCCTTTTAGAGAATTTGTGTAAAGGGTACTGTTTTGACGACTTTGTTTAATTTTAAAATCATTTTAAAATAAATTTTCGGATTTAGAATCTGCTTTTGGAAGCAATTTTACAAGGGCAGTTACTTCCTACGCCTTCCGGCGACTTCTCTAACCTTTGTTTAGGTTTGAACCATTGCGATCGGACATTGTCGGAATAGTTTCTTGGAGTTGTCGTTGGAGATGAGTTATATTTTCTTCCACAAGTTAATTTGAAGGAGAGTATGGATTGACAATAAGGTGACTCTCTTCTTCCACACTCTTATAGTTATAGTTTCTTCTTGCATCTCTATTGAGTGTTAAAAGTTATAGTGTTAAAAAGATTTTAATTGTTCACAAGTCTGGTTTTTGGACTGCATGATCTAAAAACATATCTTGTATTGCACAATCCCAAATACATTTTTAATTCTGGCAATGCGTTTTCAATTAAGTAATTTACACGATTCAGAAAGTATTTTTTAAATTTGGAAATGTATCATAGATCGTACAATTTGAAATGTTATTTTTGCATCATGTAATTTGAAATCATATTTTGAATTGTACACTTCAAAATATATTTTGAATGATTTCCTTCCTATCACTACTTTCAAAAGTGACTTTGTTCCTTTAAATTTGGACTTTGACTTAATAATTAAGTTTTTTGTATTTTTTTCAAGATCATCATTGTATAACATATAGTGAAAGTTAGGAAGAGGTAGAAAGTTAAAATGGGAAGATATGTTGTCAACCACTCTATTAAATGAAAATTCAATGTGGCACGCACTATTAACCTTGTGATATATAATAAAAGGGGTCATTCTTAAAAATTTGTTCATAACTACAAAGATTTGGAATCATGACCCCTTGCTTATAATTTGAAGCCAAGTACAAAATGCATCGATATATAAAGTCCATGGGTTAAACTTTAGATTTGATTTTTTAACATGTAATGAATTTTTCACAAATAATTTAAAAATGATTTTTCATGTGTGGCCAAAAGAAATTATCATTTAGGACTTTTAAAAAAATTTCAAAGCCCATAAATGTCCCATTATTCTACCAATATGTGTTTATTTTATAAGTGGTTATTTTAAAGAAACTTCAGGTATGCCTTGTCTTTAAAAATGTATCCATCTTGTTGAAAATAGTTCTTCTGGAGCGTTTTGGAGTACTCATTAAAAACTTGAGAGAAATCGTCATCATTTTGATGCTAACTTCTTTATAATGATTAAACCCAAAAAAAAATAAAAATTGTTTCAAGAATAGTAACATGTTTTCTTGAAAGGGCATTGCAACCACATTTTATTTTTCTTACATATGTTTCATCATGTAAGAGAGTTGTTCAATAAATTTTACATGTATATTATTAAATCACGCATTGACCTTTCAAATATTTAAGAGATTCATGATCTCTCTTTATCATAAATTTCTTATGAAAACATAACGTTTCAATTTTGCAAGACACTAATAAGAGTATAAAGTTCATTATCATAGTTAGAGTAACTACCCTTCAGATTCTCACTCAAATGAGTTATAAATTGTTTATCATAGTTAGAGTGACCATCCTTGAATTGTCTAAAGTAAGACAACTCAATGTCACATTGGATCATCACATTCAACCCAAAAAATTTGATGAAGTTGGGAAGTGCTAGAATAGATGCATTTTGATAGAGTGTTCTTTAAATCTTTGAAAAAAATTATCTTGATTTATTCAAATTGAAACACTATATCCTTCTTATTATCTTATTTAAAGGGCTGACAATTATGCTAAATCTTTGACAAATCTCCTGTAGAAACTAATCAATTCATGAAAATGTGTACCTTCATTAATATTTGTAGGATTGGATAATCTCTTATTGTCATCACCTTTTCCTCATTGAATGAACTCTTTTAGAGCTCAACACGAATCCTAAAAGGACAACATAGTTCACACCAATGCATTTTTCTTTATTAGCATTCAATATTTTTTTTCCAAAAAAATTTAAGCACATATTTTATATGATGCACATGTTCATTCATATTCAAATTCTATATCAAAATATTATTAAATTAAATCACAAAAAACTTGTCTATAAAAAGATGAAGCACATGAATATGAAATATTAGTTATGACTAATGATAAGTGTTAAATTTCAGTAATATTTCACATTAAAATATAGATATTTATGAGTATTAATTGCTAAAATAATTATAAAATAACCCTTAATTAATGATTTTATACATTTTTACATATTTTGTGATTTGTAATTGAATATGAACGATTTATTCTCAAATTTGGTATTAATTCCAAGATTCTAGGAAAGAATAAAGATGATTAGGCAAAATGAAAATATACAAAGCCAAAAAGAGAAAGTTGGATTGCATCAACACTCAGCAAAGCGGCCCAAACGCACAAAAAGCATCAACTGCCACCATGGGAGCTCGCTGAAGTGAGATAGCACCAATGAAGTTGGGTTGGACGTCGTTTTGCTTACTCAAGCGAGCCCATTCTCGCTTGAGTGAGAATACACTTAAGCCAATGAAAATTAGGTTAAATAGGGGGCTTGAGGCACAACCCTAGTGAGCCAAATTGAGAGAAAAATACCATTGAGTGAATTGTAATCCAATTGGGAGAATAGAAAAGTGTGACAAACATTAGAGGAGGCAACCGTCAAGGAGAAATATCCTGAATCTTTTTTTCATGTCATCCATGCTTGTAACGGTTATCATGTGTGTGGCTAGTCCTACCCTTTGGGATTGGGAGTAATTTATTCAAACTCTGATGTATTGAGGTGATATTTTTAAATATAATATTCTGTTCTTATTGATTATTGGTATTATTGTTTTGCTCCTAATGCATTGATCTAGAATCTTAAATCTTACTAGGAAGTATTTTTATGATTCTGACTTAAACATTAATACTTAACATATTTGTCATAGGAATAAACTTGAAATGTTAATTGTTATCAACGTTTGATCTTGATACTAAGTTGTTTTTATAAATATGTGATGAATCGATATAAATGAATTTTATACGGGTATCAATAACAATCAGAAGAGCATAATATTATAATGCTAATCAAAATACAAAAGAGTGAGAAAGATGAAACTCAATCCCTATTTTTCCAACTGAAAACCACTATTTGATTTGTTTTCTTTTTAATTCTTGCCATTATAACAATTCTTCAACCAACTTTTATTATTCTTTTTTATATTTAGCGAATCTTTTACTTGAATATTCAACTTTTCCTTGTGGATTCGATATCCGTCTTTATGAATACATTATTACTTCTGATAACGCAATGCACTTGCCGTAAAAAGTTATCAACTAACCTAAGACATACCATTAGCTCTAGAAAGGAGGGATGTTTGAATATAACTTAAAATAGTTGGATTTTTTTTGCAATAAGGCATATCAAATGTTGGTAAGGGGTAGTCCAATAGTTTCTTGAATAAGTTTAAAACAATTTCCACAAACATAAAAATGATGGACAAGAGTAGAAAAACCTATGTAATAGACATCAACAATGAAAACATTGGTTTATACTATAGTACACAAAACTTGAGTTAGTTCCATTTTTCCTTTGTAAATCATAAAGGATTTCACTAATCAATCAATTATTACAAGTATTATCATTGACACTTTTGGATTATAATGAGTACACAAGACCAGTTTTGGATATCTATTAATCTTTCCCTAAGATTGAGCACAAAGTACACAATGTATCTCATGCCAAGTATACAAAATTTCTTAAGACTATAAAATATTAAAGTTATTTACAAGGTAACTCGTTAGAGGAAATAAACCTAATAATGCTATTTGCTTCCATTTAACTTTAACTTTCAAAACTCGTTGAGGTGAAAGAAACTATTTTAAAAGTTCAAGATGAATTATAACTTCCTTTTCAACATATGTTTCACAAATATAATCAGGAAATTAAAAATCCAAAGAAAAATTAATGATAAACTCTTCCTACTTCTTAATCATATTAATGCTATTTGCTTCCATTTAACTTTAACTTTCAAAACTCGTTGAGGTGAAAGAAACTATTTTAAAAGTTCAAGATGAATTATAACTTCCTTTTCAACATATGTTTCACAAATATAATCAGGAAATTAAAAATCCAAAGAAAAATTAATGATAAACTCTTCCTACTTCTTAATCATATTTAAAACTTAAAATTCTATGAATATTCCAACAATAATTGTTTTTCCATAATTTTGTAAATGAAAACTACATAAGGCTAATGATTCCTAGACTTTTATGTTATTTACAATAAAATGTATATAATTTATATATTATAAGTTGGTTATAATATAAAATTGAGTTGTTGTATAAATTTAGAAATGTTTTTTTAAATATTTCTTCGCTATATCGTCTTTATCTCAAAAGTATCTTTATTCTTTTTATTACATAATGGTTGGTTATTATGCCCTTTTGGAAGACAAAGTTAGAATATTAAAGAAAAAATAATTTGGACATAGATAGTTCTCAATATGAGTGGTTTGAAAGTACCTTTCTTTTTAAAATTCTAAGAGATATAACTTTATTAGTCATTCTTTACTTTTCTTATAATAAATAAAAATTAACTATTTTTGAAATACATGGAATGAGATGCAACGTTATGTAAAATAACACTGACTTACAAGTTTTAAAGTAAACTAAAAGAAAGGTAAATTTATGTTATGAATAATTTTAGAGTTGTAGCAAATGGTGATGATGAAAAAACATGTTGATAATTAAACTCTGCTCTCTAATTGAAATTATTGTTTAATTTACATTATTCTTAACAATCTCTTGAAGACATAATTCAAAAGTAAAATATTAAAAATATTATGAGTAAACATATGTAGATAAGCAAGGTACTAAATGAATTAGTGAATACATGTTTCATTAATTTGGTTGATACATGTTGGTCAATTTGTTCCATTTTGAATGATTGAATGAATTATAAATATATCAATTAATAAAGAATTCATTGATGAAAGCGTTTGAGACTCAACCTGTTCTTTTCTTTATTGTTTTTCATCGTCTATTTTATTTCTTCTGCTAAACATCCTTAAATCTCCTTTAATCTTTATAGTTATTTCTAATTTTTATTTCTTGTGGATGAATTACAACTGATTAACTGAATCTACTATTGGGGTTAAATGACCAAAATTTTACTATCATCTTTTCGGTGGTAGATGGTCTAACACTACGTTAGATGGTTTATACTGAATCTATTTTTGTTTAATTTGATTGTGAAACGACAACGATCAATTACACACTAATTTTTTTATACGAAACTAATGTTCAATATGTTTTAGACTTATATATTACTAGGGATCTTTGTATCACTGTTCTTTTTTATGAGATTATATTATATTTCTAAATTTTAATACTTTATTTTTATTTGGTTTGTATTTGTAAAAATTTACTATTTTTTTAAAAATTTAATAATTCAATTTTATATAAGATTTTCATTGTTTTGTTGATTTTATTGGGATCCTTATTATATTTGTTATTGAAAAAGAATTGTGTCACACATGAGATAAACTAAAGAACATCACTTAAGGATAAATAATAAAGATGGAAGATCACCATTTCTTGACCAATATATAAGAAATGGCAGGAATGTTGCCACTTGAGGTATTACTCACTCAAGATAAGAACACTCCAAGAAAAAAAAATTTCTAATTCTTATTAGCTTATATGAACTCTTCTTATATAGAAAGTGTAATGGGAAGGGATTCACCAAATACTTCCCTTCCCCATCCTTATATCAAAACAAAGTATATAATAGACTAACATTAGATATATAATTAGCTCATTCATGCTACAATAACAACAAAAGGAATACACCTTTATTTTTATTTTTAGGATCAAATCATATATAATGTTAAGTTGGAGTGATCTTTATTTTTCTCTTTTGTGGATGAGTTAAATGCATTTCTATCTTTGGGAGACATTTTCAATTCAATTATTGTAGTTCATATTACTAAGATAAAATATATAAGGTTGGAAGTGGGCATGAAATTTCACGCTCATGTTGTGTAGAAGTTGTTATCCTTTGGTTGACTTCAAACTCGATGAACTATCATGCATAAAATATAACACATCAACCTACTTAGAATAAGAAGATTCATGTTTAGTAGATCTTGTACATTTATTAGTACACTTTTTTGTAAACATTTTGTTTTGACCTTGTCCAAAGACATACATAGTGATGTTAGATTCGGGGTATGCAATTTCATGCAATTTACTTTTTTTTGTTACCTTGCTTCAAGATAACACTAAATTCCCATTAAATAGATAACTATTTGAAAGAAAAACTTAGTCTTTTCCAAACTACATGCATAAGAGAGTGATATGCTCTTCATATCATATCTAGTTAATTCACATGCACAAGAAATACCATTGATATATCTCAGTGAGCAAACATAATGATCATGGTTGGTCGTAACATACTTATAATAATTTTCAATGCATATTTTGAGATAAAACTCCACAATCTTTTGTACAATATGTTAAAAGTATGACTCATAACATGATGACTTTTCTAAAATGAAAATTTAAGTTCATTATATTACAACATTTTCATATTGTTTATTACATCCTAACAATTCCTTAACTCTCCACACTACTTTGAAGCAACATATTTAGGTTTAATGGACAAGTTCAACCCTACATATTACAATCAAAAGTAACTATAGAAAAATCATAATGAGTAATAAATGCAATTAAATAAATAAATATGATATACATTAACATACTTGTTATTTGTTGTGTTCCCCAAGCATCACCTTATCTCTTTGTGCAAAATTAACCATGCATCATTCACACAAAAAGATAGTCAATGTTGAACAAATAATTTTAAAGTTAAGAGTGATCTTCAAAAACATCAACACTTGAAAACTCCATAATACTTCCCAAAACTCCATCACTTGTCCCATGTGTCTCTAGGATGCACAAATATTTTAGAATTTGCTTTGACATTTTTTTATTACGACATAGAGGATTGCATGCCTCAGGAAACACAATTCTACTTGCATTCATCGATGTTACATCTCTATAAGAATGAATTAACTCAAAAAAAGAGTCATCTAAATCTTTCAAGAGTCCACACAAAGTTGTTTCCATATTCAAATCCCAATATTATAGATGCCACAAAGTGCAACATTCCAACATCAACAATCTCAAGTTAAGGAAACTTATTTATGTTAGTTTTGTATGCATTATATATCAACAATACTACATGAAAGACATTAAATAATTTCACTAAATCAAGATGTGTCTAAAAAGTATATATCACAACTCCTAAGTTGTTATTCAATCTATGTCAGAGGACGTTGGTTCATTGTTCGATATGCATACCTTGCATTGTAGACTTTCTTTACATTTATCACATTTTTTTTTCATTATGATCCTTCAATATTAGTAGAATGTTTATAGTCTTCATTATGTTCTTTATTATATTAATAAGCATTCTTATTATATTTTAACCGCCTAATATATGCATTGATGGAGGAGGGCCCAAGCTCACCACACGATGAAAGCCAAGCCTCCAAGACTAGACGGTCTAGCCTATGATGAGGAGCGTCTAGACTCAAAAAGGAGCATCTAGCCCATGAAGAGGAGCGTCTAGGCCATGATGAGGAGTGGCTACATAAGGAGCGTCTAGGCCATGATGAGGATTCCTTCTAGACCGTCTAGCTTCACATACACATGGGTCAAAGCTACGGTTTTGGGAAGAGAAGACCTTTGTAATTGTTACATAAAGGCCCAATAGGGGTGCTTAGTAATTAGAGTAGTGTAGAAAGCATATTTGTGTGAACATTCTAGAAAGACCATGGAGGGGGGTGAGCATAAAAACTAGACACACCCCTCCCCATGTGCTCATTTGTGCACCCATGTGCCATGTGCACCCATGTGCTTCACATTTACATTTCATTTGGCTAGCATTAGGGTTGCATTATGGTCCTCCTTAGCCTATAAAAGGAGGAGCCTACACCTTGTATTTTCAAGTTTATTGTGAGTAAAGTTATGCTGCCAATTTGTGCTCAACTTTGCTTCTCCCTAGAATCCTAGGCTCTAAACTTCAATTCCTTCATCTTTTCCCTTGAGCTGGCCGAACCACTCAATACCCACACTTATCATGCACCTACAAGGCCAACACAACTCCTAGGAGGGTCTTGATCATCTCACCCATTGCTTCCGCACCTTATTTTTCTACTTTGATTCAAGAAGAACACATGAAAATGCCATCATTTGGTATCATGAGCTTTTGGTTCTTCAAGATGAGTAGCTTGGTCTTTTAAATTTTCAGTTCTTCTTTATTTCATATTGTCATTTAAATTCCATACTTGTCTTGCTGTTTTTTACTTTTTAAATTGTTCTTGGTGTGCTTATGGAAGATCCAACCGAAGCACAATTGTTCAATTGATCTTGAACAAATTCTGTGCAGCTTGTGATAGGATTCCTTACACCATTGAGTGGCTGTTTTCTTTTAGGAATTTGAGTCCTTATTGCTTTCTTAATTTTGCTTCATTTTATGCTTTGAGTTTTTATTTTCTGAATCTATAAATGTTGTGTCAAGTCATGTGAATCCATATTTGTCAACAATTCTTAGTAGTCCTATTATTGGCTTGATTGTTTCTTGCTTTTGGGTCTCTTTAATTTGTTTGAATCTGTTGTTCTTTGATCCTTTGGTGCCTTTTTTATTTTTAGTTTGAGTTCATATTGTGTTTAGATCATACACAATTCTATTTCACAAATTTCTATTGTGTCTAAACTTTGGTATCTTGCTGTTTTTGTTTCCAGTTTTCAGATTCCCCTGTTTACACCTTCTCTGTTTTGGTTGTTTTAACCCAGAAAAATATTTCCACCCATAGGAAAATTCTGATTTTCTGGAAAATGCAAGTTTAAAGTGTTATAGAAAAGACAAAAAAAGAATTAGGTCAAAAGAAGCAACAGAAAAAAAATGATAAATCTTTTAACATCAGAGTGCAAATCTGAAGCGCTCCAGCTGGCATAACCGAACACCAATTTTGCAAAATTTATTAAAAAAAAATGGTGCATCCGTTTTGAGTGAATCCAAAGCCAGATTTTAGATAAGATCCTGAATATCTTGCATAACAAATTTCAGAGCCAAATTCCAAAAATACAGATCAGCATAAATCGGGGAACAAACACGTTTTCTGGCCCACAACATTTTCCAGTGGTGCTGTTTTTTTTATTTGGTCATCTAATCTAGTGCTTTTCTTTAGGAATTCTTTTGTGTGCCAACCTTTTATTGAGTACCTTTAATTGTTTGCTTTAATTTCTTGAATCTCTTTCTAAGTTGTCATATTATAAATCCTTTTGGTGGTACTGTTTTCTTTCAATTAAATTTGTTTCTTGCTTTTGTTCCTTGACCTCTCTTTTTGGGTGCTGGAATTTAATTTCTCCCTTGGTGCTTATGTGCATGGAATTTGACTTGGTTTAAGGTTTAGCCCTTGTGAATAGGTGCTGGAAATTGGAGAATTAAAGCCAACATTCTAAGGAGGAGACAAAGCCAAAGCCGAAACAAGCTTTCTTGAAACAAACACTTAGGAGATCAACAATCAAGACAACAAAGAAGTGCACTAACCAAAAGGAGGAACAACAAAGGGAGTTCTCTTATTTTCCTTTGCAACTTGATTTATTGTTAATTACCTTGTTAACTACGCTTTAGACGGTGAGTGTGTCTTCAAGGGCTCAAAGTGTCCAAGAAGCCTCACCTAGGGCCGAATAGTATATCATTCTTGATTAGTAATTGTTACTTGTTTGTAATTGCTTTTCTTTTGTTTTCATAGCTACGCTTTGCATGTTTAATTTTGTTTAAGTTTTGTTAAAAACCGTCTAGCTTTGTTAATTAGTTAGCATGCATTGTTTTCTTGCATTAAAATCTGATTTCTCAACTTAATTGTGTTCCAAGTGGTTTACTAAGAGAAAGCTTTGTGTGAAGACATTGAGGGATAGTTTTTGGCTAAGGCAAAGACTTGGTATTTAAGTAGTCCACTGTGACTCACCTCCCTTACCTGGAAAACTACCTTCTTTGACTTTCCTAAGTTTTCTCAAGGTAAAATACTTGTATACACAAAGCTTTAGCCATGTCTTCTTCTTCTCATTCTACAAAGTCTATTGGAAGTGAATTAAAATCTTTAAAAACTCTTTTGAAAGAAGTTTCACAAACTGTGCAATCAATTGCATATAGACAATTGGAGAGTGAGACTAAACTTAATGTTTTGACTAAAGCAAAGAATGAGAAGTCTCAATTTTCAAAAAAATTACATTCTCATGCATCTAGCTCTAAACATCATGATTATCTTGGGGAAGAAAGTCTTAGGAAAAATGAATATCATCAACAATTCCCTAGGAGAGCTAGGAAAGAGAGACAAGAAAACCTAACCAAGCATATCTCTCACACTCAAGCTAGAGAAATTCCATGTTTAGAATACCTTGGCAATGATCAATTAGCATCTCAATGTTTCAATGAAAGATCTATGATCTTAAGGGACAAAGATGAGAATAGTAGCCAAGAAAAAGAAGCTAGTGAGAGTAAAGAAAATGTAAAAATAGAAAAGCAAGAGAAAACCCTTGGAAAACAAAAGGCGTGGGAGAAGAGTGTTCCTTCCCACAAGGTCATTCAACAAGAAGGAAAAGTTGAAAATACATTTGAAAATATACCTCTTGTTGAACAACCTAGCCTTACCTTTTGTAAAGGAACACTTGCAAGCCTAGAAAAAAAAGAAGAATCCTTAAAAAAGGCTTGCATAGATAAAAATATAGTAGATTATTTTACATACATGCCAAGATATCACCAAGTGAAGGTCAAGTCATCTATAGGCATCTACAAAGACAATTTTTTATGTGAAGTAGTGCCTAAAGAAACTTGTCATGTCTTATTGAGACAACCTTTGCAAAGAATTGAAATTTCCATGAACAAAGGTTGTATCAACGAGACTACCTTCACACATAAAAGAGAAATTCTTCATGAAGGAGAACTCATGGGACAAATTAGAGTTGATAAAACTCTAGAGCTTTTAAAAGGAAAACTTTTGTCCCCCATGAGAAAAGAAGTTCAAAGACATTACCTTAGGTACAATTCTTGTTTTCAAACTACGCCCAAGGCAATGTCTCATGAACTTTATACTCCTTCACCTTTTGCAAATGATCCTTGGGGAGATATAAATTTCATATTAAAACTCCCTAGGACAACAAAAGGTTGTGATTCAATCTTCATGGAAGTGGATAAACTCTTCTTAAGAAAAGTGACAAGCCTCCATGATTTATTTTCAAAAATAAGGGATAGAGCTCCAAAATTTGAAAACATAGCTCTCCCTTCTATGCTTCATGAAATCATGAGGGACACCCACAATTCTTGGGATAAGAATCCTTTTCCTTTTATGCATGCATACAATGGAGTAGTCCACAAGATTACTCATATCTCTCCATTTGAAGTTGTATGTAAACATAGTCCTCTTGCCTTTTTAAAGTTGTCACCATTTCCTAAAGGGATTATGCCTAAGGAAAAAGTAACTACTTTTGGAAATTTTAGAAAACATAAGAGGATTAGAGGGCACCTACAACCATCAAAAGGGAAGCATTGTAAGAAGTTGACCAAAACAAGAAAAAAACAAAGATGGCAACTTCACACAATTAATTGTTCTCCAAATACTCACTCTAACTCCTTTGCTTTGTTTCAAGATTCTCATAGGTTGATATTTGATCCGGGAGGACACACCTTGACGAAGCAAGAGGCTGCTATACGAGATCAAGTTAGCAAATCTGAGGATAGATCTTTTCCCGAAGGAGGAGATGATGGACACCATCCAGCCACAACAATCCCCTTCAAAAGCAAAAGCTTTGGATTTGAGGACAAATCCTTTTCAAGAGGGAGGGGATGATGGAGGAGGGCCCAAGCTCACCACACGATGAAAGCCAAGCCTCCAAGACTAGACGGTCTAGCCTATGATGAGGAGCGTCTAGACTCAAAAAGGAGCGTCTAGCCCATGAAGAGGAGCGTCTAGGCCATGATGAGGAGTGGCTACATAAGGAGCGTCTAGGCCATGATGAGGATTCCTTCTAGACCGTCTAGCTTCACATACACATGGGTCAAAGCTACGGTTTTGGGAAGAGAAGACCTTTGTAATTGTTACATAAAGGCCCAATAGGGGTGCTTAGTAATTAGAGTAGTGTAGAAAGCATATTTGTGTGAACATTCTAGAAAGACCATGGAGGGGGGTGAGCATAAAAACTAGACACACCCCTCCCCATGTGCTCATTTGTGCACCCATGTGCCATGTGCACCCATATGCTTCACATTTACATTTCATTTGGCTAGCATTAGGGTTGCATTATGGTCCTCCTTAGCCTATAAAAGGAGGAGCCTACACCTTGTATTTTCAAGTTTATTGTGAGTAAAGTTATGCTGCCAATTTGTGCTCAACTTTGCTTCTCCCTAGAATCCTAGGCTCTAAACTTCAATTCCTTCATCTTTTCCCTTGAGCTGGCCGAACCACTCAATACCCACACTTATCATGCACCTACAAGGCCAACACAACTCCTAGGAGGGTCTTGATCATCTCACCCATTGCTTCCGCACCTTATTTTTCTACTTTGATTCAAGAAGAACACATGAAAATGCCATCATGCATGACCTAGTAATAATATATCTTTCAAGTCGTGATTATGATTTCCACAAGTTAACTAATAACCCACCCTTCATCATCATTTAATAATTTTCCTCGTCTCACATTTTCTAGTTCTAGTAATAACTTCCTTTAAATCCTTCTTGCATTACCTATATTGAGTGTCTATCTCACATATTAACAACATGCATTCTTTATTTGTTATTTGATGAATTTAACTTTAATATGACAATAACAAAGTCAAACTTAAAAACATTCTCCATACTCATCATATATAAAAAAAACACTTTCAAAATAATTATATATAACTTTATTAATATATGAAACTAATTATTTCAACTCTATATACTCTGAAATCGTATTGATAATATTATAATTGAATTTATATTGACATAATAGTCAACTCCATACAAAAATGTTGAAAATATTTTCTTTGTCTAATAATTTAGATAAATAAGCTTGTATAGTACAATTGTTTGAAAGGAAAAGTATAATATATATTATAAAGAGGAATTATTTTTTATACTTTTGGAATAAGGAATTCAAACACTTTTTTATTGCATCCAAGAGAATGCAATCGAGAAGAATATAAATACCTTTCTCAATACTAATTTAACAACAAATACTATAAAACTATCATTGAATAATTTCAGAATACTTGTTACATAGGTGATTTTCACAAACTTCCAGAAAATGTGTTCTTGAATTGTTTTTCATGACCTTTTAAATTGAATTTTAAATTAATTTTTTAATATAAATCTGACTTTAAATCAATCACTCCAAATTAATATATCGAAAAAATACAATTTTCTTTTTAAAATTAATCATATTGATGGATTGATTTAATTTTAATTTCTTCAAAATCATGTTCATACCCATTTTGAAGAGATTTGATCTTAGTGCTATAAATAGGCTAAAATTACAAAGAGTGGATTCCTTTTCAAGAAAACTTAATGGTATGTTTAACATTGGAGGAATGGGGAAGAACTTGAAAAATAATTTGTCAAACCATCGCTATCATTGACTCCTATAATAAAAGTTTTTATTTTTATTTTCTTTTAAATTTCCTTCTATAGGTTGCCCCAAATTCAATATGGGTGAAGCTTTAAAGGGAAGCCTATTCATGTATGAATTTCTAGGTTTCATACCTAAGTTTGTGAAAACCCTAATTTTCTAGATAACTTACACTTTTTTTCTTCAATGTATCTATAAGTGGTTTTTAACTGTCTTCAACTAACCCTTTATATTAACTTCTGAATATTTTATATGAAAATAACTTAGTTCTATTTTTTCTTTGATTAAAGAAATTACTTCTATATAAGTAATTACATGATAAAAATATTCAATAGGTGCTCAATTAATGTTTTTTTTATCCAAAGTACTCAATACTTTAAGAAATTACTTAATGTTTATTTTCTATGCCAAATTAACTATTAAGTTAACATAATCGAGTTTGAAAACTAAGTGTAAGTTAGTTTTATCTGCATTTAAGAACATATTTTATATTTTTTTTTATAAAACTGAATATTTCAAGTAATTTATGCTTGACTTAAATGTATGACATGCCATGTACCTCAAAAAAAGTGTATAAACTGTGTATTCAATTTAATTTCACTTTCACTAGTTAAAAAAAATTGATACTTAACACATAATTTATTAATTTTACCAACAATAATTCATAAACTAATTATAAAGTCACCTTCCAAGAACCATCTTATCCATTCTGCTTGAATAATTCAGTGATAATATGAATCTTTTAAGTCCTGTCTCACCTTCTAGATATTTGACCAAAACAATGTAGCTGTTAGATATTCTATCACCCATTTATTTATTAATTACTGATAATAGTATCAATTAACAACTAATTAATGAATCCACAGTTTAATTTGGTATTAATAGTAATTATTAAAAAAAAATTAGCAATAATTTATCCAAAAAAATCTCCAGCAGATACTACAATCACAACCCTATTAGCTAAAATCACACCTTAGCACTTTTCAAAAACCTTGTCTCAATTCTTGTAATAGATTCTTTTTAAAAAAGAGTGAAATATTATTGTATTGAAGAAAAAGAAACAAGGCAAACATAAGATAAAACAGAAACTAAAATTAGAAATAAAAAACAAAACCAGTATTTTGATTCCTCTCGGTGCTGTGTTCACTTCCTTCTTCTTTTTCTTCTGCACCCAAAAATCAAAATCTCCCCTTTTCAACCCAATTTTCTCCATAAACCCTAGATTCACCGAATCCACCGACAAAGAAGGAACCCAGAGACTCAAAACAGAGTTTTCCCGCTCCGAGGTTGTCGCGTGGGGGCATCGCCATGTGTTTCCTTCCAGGAAATTGAAGATTTTGCAGAACATAAGGTCTTGTTTCGTTTGTGGGATCAACGTGAAGGAGGAAAAGTAGCGAGCTTTGGGGCTGAATCGTGGTGGGTGTGTCGAGTATGCATAGATCTGGAGCTACGATGGCGTGGAACGTGTTCAAGTTCTGCACTGCTCTTCGAGGATTGGGCTCGATCATGATTCTGTTGGTTCTTGGGGTCGTTGGTGTCACTTATTATGCTGTTGTTTTGACCAATTATGGCCCTGCTTTGTCTGCTGGAGGACTTGATTCTCTTGTTGCCTTGCTAGTGTTGATCTTGTTTCATAGCTTGGTAAGCTTCTAGAGCCGTTTTTTGTTTTTGAATTTTGTGATCTTAGGTTTTTCAATTTTTTGATTTGTTTTATGGGAAATTTAGTGGAAGTATGAGAGATGTTTGTCAATTTGTTAGACCTTAGCTTGTTATAGCTGCAAATAGTTGTTAGTTAATAGTTAGGATTGTGATCCTTTATTTGGTTTATATGATGAACAAGAGTTTGTTGCTTTAACGATGATACTAAAAGAGTGAGATTTTTTAGAAGCAATTGAGCATGATGTTTGAAATGTGTACGTGGGAATTCATTTTGACTTTGGCCTTTTGTCGGATGCTGGAATGCGATTTAAAGTTATAGTTAGTTTTGAGGGTTGATGAAGTTTGGTTTTTTAAGGCATGACATTATAATTTGGAAATTTTCATTTGGTTGAGCAGTTGGTTATGCTGTTGTGGAGTTACTTTTCTGTTGTTTTTACTGATCCTGGGAGCGTTCCTCCGAACTGGAGGCCTACAATTGATGAGGAAAGAGGAGAGGCTGATCCGTTGGTTGGGACGGAGTTTAGTAACGTGCAGACTGATCCTAATCAACGGATTCGGTACTGTCGGAAGTGCAATCAGCTCAAGCCACCTCGATGCCACCATTGCTCAGTTTGTGAGTTTTACTGATGGCAAAAGTTTCCATTTTTTGTATTGCCACGTTAAGATAAGTCAGCAAAATTTTGATGTTTTTTGGGCTTTATACCAGGTGGGCGCTGTGTTTTGAAGATGGACCACCATTGTGTGTGGGTAGTCAACTGTGTTGGGGCTCTAAATTACAAGTATTTCCTTCTCTTCTTGGTATGGATGCCTTAGCTGTAGTTATTGTTTAATTATCTAGTTAATACTTGTGTGAATTGTATTATTTCTGACTTACAATGATTTGTTTTGATGTCTCTGATTCGCTGAAGACTTTGCTAATAATTTTGTGAAGTAAACTATTTTTTTTACGCACTGGGTTCAGATATTTTTAAGTTGGAAAGTAAAATCACGCACATACTAAATTACTTCTAACCTGGTTTAAAATTTCCTCTTCTGTATTGTGCAGTGTGCTTAAATATTGCCATTAGCCATGCTACTGAATTTTGAATTGCAGATTAAACTTATTTCTTTTCAAATTTTGAATTCGATGGGAGCTCTGAATTTGGACTATCCTAATGGTGTTATACTAGTAGATTTGGATTTAAGGGGAACTTATTTATGACAACACTGAGTGAGTAAGCTTAAAAAGTGATTATTGTTGACTATTGTCACGTTTCATGCGTGGGCTAAGCTATACTATTATTAATATAATTGAGCCACAAGGAGCTTTTTTTTAGGACCTGATGTATTATGTAACCCTAATTATGATACTTGTTTCATTGCTTTAGATTTGTCACCTTGGGTGGCATAATGGATGATAAAGCTGGCTTCTTCTGTCTAAAGAAGCAAAGAACTGATACTATGTAATTGTAATCCCTGTGGACATATTAATATGAATTCATTGTAGGTCCTAGAATTATTTGTTTGGTGTTTTCCAAGTGACCTGTGTTAAGGCTAATTAATCAGTAACCTTTTTTATGGAATTTATACTTTTAAAAGATGTTATATAGCTTTGATTGTGTTTACACTATAACAAATATCACATTAATATGAAGTATATGATTAGACATACAGAAGTCTTCATATTTTTCCTGTTACTATTTGAAAGTTTATTCGTCTTATATAAATTGCAGCTTATACAAAACACCCACCTTTGTTAATATGATTTGATTGAATCTTAGTGCAGTTCTACACTTTTCTTGAGACGACTCTGGTGACTGCATCCTTACTGCCACATTTTATAGCATTCTTTAGTGATGGAGAAATCCCTGGAACACCTGGCTCTCTTGCTACAACTTTTCTTGCTTTCGGTAGGGTCTCAGAACATGGTTCAAGCTGTTGGTTCCATCTTTGAATTTCTATAACAGTGTTGGATTGCCTGCAGTTTTAAACCTGGCCTTTGCACTAAGTGTCCTGGGATTTCTCATCATGCACATATCTTTGGTGGCTGCTAATACTACCACTATTGAGGTAAACTTTTGTCTAAAAATAAGCTAGAGAAAATTTTGTTACCTGTCTCGCTTCTCTGTAGTAGATCCTGAATACTTTTTCTTAGTTTTAGCTTAAGAAAATTGTTCTGCTTGATACTTTCATGTGCTTTTCCTTGTGGTATAGCTAATGTTGAGTAGGAACTGATCAAATTTATTTTCTTGTGAACAGGCTTATGAGAAGAAAACTACTCCAAAATGGCGTTATGACCTTGGTCGTCGAAAAAATTTTGAGCAGGTCTGTGTGTGGGATTATATACTCAATTGTTTCAATTGTTCCTTTATGGTTGAATTTGATATTGGCTGCAAAAGTAATGTTTGATAAATGGTCTCACTTGAATAAAACCTGTTAACCCTAAACAATCTAAGCACTAAAGAACAAGGGAAAATTATCATCAAGAGTTATGACAAATGACTGAGCGTGTGTTTAAAACTTACACAGATCTAAACACACTCAATTGCTGTTCAAGATGTCAGTTTGCATTTATAAATTTGAAACCTAATTTAGTTTTCAAAGTATCCAATACATGACCGTACCACTTTGAATTATTGAAACTTTGGAGGGACTATGCCGTATCATTGAAACTAATGTTGGAAACAGAATTTCATTCATATTCATAGGCCTAGCTCTTTCAAAATAGAGTGCTTTAAGCAATGACTTAAACTATATATTATTGCCATTTTGTTGATATTCACATGAAAGAACAACTCTTTTATTATTTTCTGAGAAATATAATGTAATTCTAGTCTTGTTGCCTAGGAAGTATAGACACTGTTGTATCCTTTAATTGTTGTTATTTCTTCAACTATTGTACTGTTATAGGTCACATTGTGTCTACAATGAATAATACTAGTTCTTGAAAATTGAGGGACAGCTTGATAACCCTCCAAATTGGTTTAGAATTGTTTAAAGGTAAAAACTAGTTGGTTTTTCGTAATTTTCTTAACTAGTTTTCCTTTATTCTTAGTTTAGTTGAAATTTGTCTTAGAACAGTGTAATTCAAATTTATTTACTAATTTAAATATTTAGAGAGAAATAGAACATAGACAAGATTTAAATCTTAAGAAAAAGTTAAAGGGATAATATTAAAAAAAAACTATTCATAATTTATGAAGCTCAGACACTCTGCTGAAGAGTTAAATTTAAGAAAAAGTCCTTTAGTGTCTCCAACATGGTTCTAACAACATTAATGAGAGCAGAGAGTAGGATTTTTTTTAGAAGTTCTCAGAAACTTTTTTGTAAGCTTCTATTATAATTACAGAAATAAGGAGCAAATTTTATATAATCAAGAATATCTAGATTATATATGTATTATTAGGAATGTTTTTATTTATTCTCGTATCATATCTTTATATAATGTGAAATTCTTTAAAGTTGTTAATTTGTCTTTAGATGGATCTTAACTAATATCTTTTTCAATGATGATGGGGTAAAATGTCTTGAATGAATTAGATCCTCTCTTTGCTTTTTGGACTTTGGATATGGATTATATTCATTTTAAATTCCGCAACAATATGTTCAGATTGCTACATTTAACTTACTTTTTTCAATATATTATATTAGTGTTGCCGTGTCCTATATTTTAGAGATTATAAGTGTTGCAATGTCTGGTATCCATGTGTGCTTCATATGGAATACTACAAAACCAGCTTTACATTGTTATTTATTTTGAACTAGTTTAACATGAAATGAAACAGATGAGAAGAAACACTTTTAAAAATTGGCTAGCACCACCTTAATGTCTGTTTTAATATTTTCACTTCAGTACATGTGCTTGGAATGACTAATGTTTAAATACTGATTCTTGTGCAGGAATTGTGTTTGTATCTTAAATATATCTCTAAGATTAATTTGTTAAGCTTTTGAAATATTTGTTCATGAAATGAAATGGTCTTGAGTTTGATTCTTGCTGTCTCCATTTTTAAATAAAAAGTTACATTTCTGTTAAAGATAAGGTGGGGGTACATTGTCTACAGTTCAAGCCAAATAGGCTCTGGCGTGAGGGGGGCTTATTAGAGATATAAAAGTATAAATGGTAGACCCTATAACAGGTTACCTGAGAAAAGTTGTATGCCTCTTTCTAAAATGACCGTATCTTGTTATTTAGTGCGTTTAGGTGAGTGTTTGCAAAAATGATTCTGAATAGAATTGATTTTGAAGTGATGTGTGATTTATGTTTGAGTGTTTTTATTCTAAAAGCAAGTCATCAATTTAACTGTATAAAATTTCTGATCTAACATAAAAGTTACCTGAAGCTGTTTAAACTCAATCAGTTTTAGATCTAGTACCAATTTTTTACCAATGGACTAAACATATGAACATTTACATAAAATTATTTAAGTTGGTATTTCAACGTGATTATGGGTGTTTTAACATAAAATCAAACACACTTAATATCTGGAGAGCAATCCAATCTTTTTTGGGATAGTTGGTACATGACAAATGTGCTAGTAGATCATGTGAGTTTGTGATTATAAAATGGATGCTGTGGTGCTCCTATTCTGGTATTATTATTTACTAATACATGTGGTTACATTATGATTGATGTTTGGATATCAGGTTTTTGGAATGGATAAGAAGTACTGGTTCATCCCTGCTTATTCAGATGAGGATATCCGAAAGATGCCAGCTCTACAAGGTCTTGACTATCCTTCAAAACCTGACTTTGATTCCCAATAGTTCTGAAAGCTAATATATATATATATATATATATATATATATATATATATATATATATATATATATATATATTCACTTCATGTAACAAAAGACATGGAGAGACTCCACAATCCTCTACTTCCACTCTCTAACACAATGTAGCGTGTAAGTAAATGTGGCCCCCTCACGATTCATCTACACAGACACCTATGATGGTTTGTTTTGTTTTTTGTTTTTTTAAATTGTTTCTTAAAGGTGCTTGTGTCATGTTGAAATGAAGGAAGCAATGGGGGCAAAGGTGGTGTGATGCAGGTTTCTGGGGCTAATGTGTTTATGTTCCCATAATGATAGGAACTTTTTTCCCAAGCAATGCAATATTCTTCTTACCTTTCCTTTTTATTCAGGTTGAGTGAAATAGCAATCCTCTTTTGTGCTGGAATTTACTCTCTAGTTGCAGACTAGTTTCTGAACTAAAATTTTGAAGTTCAATAAAAATTGTTCATAATAGTTTCTGAAAAGAACTGTTGAAAGAGGCTCTTACATTGTTTTTCATCTATTTTTTATTGCAAAACCAAACAAGTTTCTAAAAAGAACTATGGTTCATGAAACTAAGGTAGTTGTTTCTTTCACCTTTAACAATTTTTTACCTTTCAGATTGACTGGGATGAAATGTTAAAAAAATATTCTGGTTGGTGTGAGAAGAAACTTTTAGGTATGGGAAGCAGCTTTCTGAAACTATTGTTCATTACCAGGCACAAAACACCTAAGTGTTGGGTTTAGTGTTTAAATGTCTGTTATTAATTGAAAAATAAAATAAATTGTTTAACAAAATTAAACTTTTTATTTAGAACACTATTATTCATTACTTGCATTTGTAATAATTAATCAATATTAATAAAAAATTATTAATTACTCAATGATACAAATTCAGGCTCAAAGATTAAGGGTATCTGTTTTCCTCAACAAACATTGATAAAAAGAGGGAAAAAATGGATCTTCTCTGTTCCAGAACCTAACAAAATAGAATAATCTACATGTATTTCGAAAAAGGTTGTTCTTAAAAAGTTTCTGAAATTGTCATTCTGAAACATTAATATTACTATTTGAGAATGTATTTTCTGAAAGTATAAAAAACCTTCTATCTGAAAAGCAATTTTTCTTCTCAATTATGTGTTTCAAAAGCTTCTGTTTCGGAATTAATGATCTGGAAAACGTTGATTCAACCATTAAAATAAATGAAAAATCCAATCATACCTATTTACACCATTTCCATGTGCTCAAAGCTATTCAACTCACCACCATCACCAAAGCTCACAAGGGTTTATACTTAGAACCACAATGGAGAAAACAACATAACAAAACTCTTAGGCCTTGTTTGGTTTTGGGGGTGATATTGTTGTCGACGACGGAAGTCTCAGTACCACCCCATTTGCTTCTAGCGTTCAATGCAGGTGAGGGAGGAAGTGCAGAGAAAGTGGAGTGGGTTTAGGCTCTTCTCCAAGATGAAGAGAAAGTAGGGATCATCAGAGCGAGTGGCACATCACAGCTAGGAAGTTACCCTTATGCCCTTGCTTTTCTCCTCTCCATTCCAGGACAAACCACTGTCCCTTGCATGCATGCCACATCAAAGCGTGAGATTCCTGACTTGGCTCAGGAATCGTTTGACCATTGAAGGTTGTGAATGCAGTGGGTGAGGAGTAGGTGTGCATTAAGTTGGTTGTTCAGTATATAAGACCATGCATGGCTGTTTCACTGATCAAAGAAACCGAAGCTTGTCCTCATATGTATTGAGTTCTACTAGGGTTGGAGAGATTAATAAGACATCAGAGTGTGTGGTAGGGGTTCACTAACGTTGTGTTTGGTTCATCTCAGGTGCTTGGGTGATCTCAGATGAGCATATGGCTTTGCTTCAATGATGCTTAATCGATTATGGCTGAAAAAGCACTGGCCACATAATTGATTATGTGTTAAAACTCAAGACATAATCGATTATCTGAAGCATTCATAAATGGTGATAATCGATTATGGCTTTTGATAATCGATTAAGCCTGTTTTTTGCCTGGTTCAATAATCGGTTATGCTTGATTTTTTTGGATAATCGATTATCTTTTGTTTGTAACTAATGGGATAATCGATTGTGTTCTAATTTTTTGTGAGCTTTGTGAAATTTTCTGGATTGCTTAATTTGCTTAATTTTTAGGCACTCTTCTGGTGTGTTCTTCATCCCTATTGTTCTCTCTATTGTGTTGTTCTTTAGTGCTTTTTTAATTTTTCGTGTTAACTTTTTGTTTTTAATTTTTGTTTTATATTTATGTTTGGATGATTATTGTTTTGTAATATAATTTGTTTAGGGTTTAGTTTAGTTAATTAGGTTAATGAGTTAGTAAATTAATGTTGTTTCTAATTTCTTTATTTGATTTTTTTTAATATTTGTAGATAGTTATTATTTTTTTAACATTTAAGAAAAATATTTATTTGTATAAAATTAATGATTTACAGAATGGAAATAGAAATTTGTAAAGTTTAGGTTTTTTTATATTTAACATAAATTATTAATGTTATAATTAAAACAATTAAAAAAATGTTGTAGTAATTAAAGAAAACTGAAAAAGTTTAGATAAATATTGTTTATATTTTTAATAATAAATGTACATAGTTATTTTTTTTAACATTTAATTGTTTATAAGAGAATAAATTTATTTAAAATGAATATTTGTATTTTGTAGGGTTATTTTTTATTTTACATAAATTATTGATGTTAGAATTAAATGTTATAAAAATTGTTATAGTAATTTAAAAAGGCAGAAAAAGTTTAGAGAAGAAATTTGAATTTGTAATAATAAATGTAGATAATTATTAGTTTTTAAAAATTAAATTGTTTATAAGAAATAGTTTTTTATTTGTAAATAATAGTTTTACAGAATGGAAATAAAATTTGATAATGTTTAGTTAATATTTTTTTAGATTTGACATAAATTATTAATGTTATCATTAAAAACATTAAAAAAGAATGTTTTAATAATTTTTGTTATAAGAAAAAAATTTATTTATTTAAAATGACAAGTGAAAATAGAAATTTGTAATTTATAGGGTTTTTTTTATGTGACATAAATTGTTAATGTTATAATTAAAAACTTTATAAAAAATGTTGTATTAATTAAAAAAAATCAGTAAAACTTTTGAGAAGAAATCTGATATTTTAATAATAAATGTAGAAAGTAATTATTTATTTAAAATTGAATTGTTTATAAAAAAATATTTAAAAAAAATTATTTTTGACAGAATGGAATTCAAAATTTATAATGTTTAGGGTTTCATTTTTGTAGATTTAACATAATTTATTAATGTTTTAATTAAAAACATTATAAAAATGTTGTAGTAATTAAGAAAAGCAGTAAAAGTTTAGAGTAAAAATATGATTTTGACTTTTATTTTTTTAAATTTGAATTCTTTTTAAAAAAATGAATTTTTTATTTATAAATAAAATTTTGACAGAATGGAAAAAATAATTTCTAATGTTTAGGGTTTTTTTAATTTTATTTGACATAAATGGTTAATGTTATAATTAAAAACATTATACAATGATATAGTAATTAAAATAAATAGTAAAAATTTAGACATAAATGAAATAGAATTTTTAAATTTTTAGGTTTTTTTTATAAATTTGACATAAATATCTTAAATTTGAATATATAGTTATATTTGTTATGATAGTTCATTAATTTTAGGTTATTGTTTATTTTGTTTGTTTATATTAGTTTGATTAAATTATGTGATTGAAAAATATAATATATGTATATATTTATATAATTTTTGTTATATTATAAAAATTAAATGATATAGTAATTTATAATAAAATTTTCATTAAAATTAATTAAAAATACGTTTTAGGGTCACTGTATTGGTGTACTTTTACACCGAAACGGTAACCGTGTTCGGTATGAATTTAGAAAGACATTATGACGAGGCAGAGATGGTACACTTTGAGGAAACAGGTACAATTTATGACGATCTTGTTGCGGCGAACATGAATTTAATTTCACAAATCGAAGAACAAATAAAAAATAATAATGAAGGTGCATTAGTCATGATCCTTTGTATGATTGCTTTTGGATTGAATTTGTTACGCACGGTGCCTACTAGAAGCAACTGTATGAGTGAGTCCCAACCACAAAAAGAGCGTCGCAAACAAGAATTGATGGAGTACTTGGTTCACAGTGAACAATCTCGTGATATTATTCGCATGGGACCGGAAGTTTTCATTAAATTATGTGAACGAATACGGGCAACTGGACTTGTTAAAGATGCATATCGATCAACCGTGTAAGAACAAGGAGCTCTGCACATTATTGGGCATAATGTGAAGAATCGAAGTGTGTCATTCTTTTTCCATCGGTCTGGAGAAACAATTTCCCGTCACTTTCATAATGTTTTGACTGCAATTTTAAGGTTGGAGGGGGAATTCTTAATTCAACCAAATGGAACGGTTGTAGAACCACACATCCTTAAGAACAATCGATTTTCCCCCTACTTTAAGGTTTGTTGATGATAACATTACTTGAAATTATGTCTAATGTCTTATTTATTTTGTGTTCAATTAAAGTTATGAAATTTTGTTTACATTAGGATTGTTTAGGGGCCATAGATGGGAGTCATGTACGTGTTAAGGTTGCACATTCTGATGCACCTTGTTTTCGAGGGAGAAAAGATTGGCCAACCCAAAACATATTCGTAGGTTCTGACTTTGACATGAAGTTCACATATGTCCTAGCCGGTTGGGAAGGAACTGCCTCCGATTCAAGGATATTGAAAGATGCTTTGGTACGAGACGATCCTTTGGTTATTCCAGAAGGTTAGTTATAGGGGATTGGGTGTGCAGAAGAATTAAAAGGTTGTAGTACTATATACTAACCCAACTTTCCACAATCTTTGTAGGAAAATACTATCTTGGTGATGTAGGTTTTTTGTTAAAACGAAATATAATAACACCTTATCGTGGGGTGAGATACCATTTGAAAAAATATTCGCGAAGGGGCCACAAAATGCAAAAGAGTTGTTTAATCATCGACATTCGTCACTTAGAAATGTAATTGAGAAAACTTTTGGGGTGCTCAAAAAACGTTTTCCAATTATAGCCAGTGGGACTGAGCCACATTATGATGTGGATAATATGACACAAATTGTTTTAGCTTGTTGTATTCTACATAACTTTCTACGCGGGGTCGGCAATGATGAGTCTCTGCTTGAAGAGGTAGATAATGAATTGTTACAAGAAGATGTCCAACCAAGCACCACCCAGAACATGACTATAGGCTAGGGTGTCATATTAGGGACACTATAGCAAACAAAATGTGGCAAGATTATGTAAACAATTAATTTCATGAAATAATATACTTTGTCCTATTTTTCAATGTTTGTCATCCTAACTTTATTTAAGTTAATTAGATGGATCACGGGAAAAATGTTGCTTCAAATTCATCAGGTTCTTATCGAGAGTTCACGAAGTGGACGGCGGAGATGGACCTAATTTTGCTCAATGCAATGATTGATGAGGTACGAAAATGGTGTACAATTGATGGTAGCTTGACCACTCAAGGATACACCAACATAGTTATGGCTTTAAATGAGGCTGGTTTATCGGGTATTAAGAAAAATCATGTGAAGAACCTCCAGAAAAGCCTCAAGGACAGGTGGAGGGAAGTCCATGATTTGTTTGGTGGATTGAGTGGTTTCGCATGGAACCAGACCACCAAATTTTTTGAAGCCGAGGACGAAGTTTGGAGTGAGCTGATTAAGGTACAATGATAAGTATTTTTTATTTAACAAATACATTTGACTTCATATTTGGCATAAAATACTAATATGTGACATCTTTGTAGGTTAAACCATTTGCAGCGAAATGGCGTGTGAATCCCATTCGCCATTATGACCTCATGGAGGAGTTGTGGTCTAATGATAGAGCCACGGGAAGTCGGGTCAGGACAGCCCGTGACATCAATTCACCTCCTGACATGAGCAATTTCAGTGTCAACCTTGGGGACAATAATATGGATTATATTCCCGAGCAACCGAACTATGAGGAGGCAGATGACTACGTCCCACAATCACCTGCTCCTCAATTCCAATCTAGTGACAGTCCTTCAGACACACCGTCAAACACTCCTTCTATGTCATCTGTTGGCTCTGCGGGCACATCCTCATCTCGAGGATCAAAGAGAAAAGGCCCTACTATGGACGACATTGATGAACATTTTGCAATGTTGAATACTAATCTTCAACAATGCGTGTCATCAATGAAGGATGGAAATGAAAATGCCTCTCAGTTGGTGAATATTGCTCGTGCACAGGCAACGACAACTCAAGATATAGCTGCCGAAATTAGACGAAGAAACGACCTATATGTTGAGCATGTACACCACCATCGACGCCATGCCACATACCAGTACTCAGAGTCTGATATTTGGGCAATGCTCGTGGAGCTTAACATTCAAGATGAACAACTCATGGATCAATGCTACAAGTTTTTATGTGACCATCCCGGAAGAGTTAAGCAACTATTTGGGATGCCATATGAGCGTCACATAACAAAGTTGTTTGGATTTATGACTAGGCGTTGATTTCATATCTCTACGTAAGCGTTACCTTTAATTATTGGATATGTAATATTTGACTGTGTTTGTTTATTTTTGGACATGTAA
The DNA here is from genome assembly GCF_000499845.2 of Phaseolus vulgaris. NCBI lineage: Eukaryota > Viridiplantae > Streptophyta > Magnoliopsida > Fabales > Fabaceae > Phaseolus > Phaseolus vulgaris. Next base: position 24,338,610 of record NC_023750.2, read on the forward strand.
TATTTTGCTTTGTGAACTTGTACTATTGGATATGAAAAGACCTACCATTATGTTTATGATATTATGTTAACTTCTGTTTAGTTATTTACTGTAGTAATTGCATTATACATGACATCATCATCCCAGAAACGTAACAGAACCCATAAGGGTAAATCTTCAGCATAAGATGTTGTCGTTCCTCCTCAGCCAGCAACGAGGATTGAACAAGTTCTTGATTATTCAAGATACTTTAGTACAAGACATCAAATGGTGGTGTTTGAAAAAAAGTTTCACGCAAGACCTGTATTACCACCAAAAGTTATGCATACTCCATTGTTTGCTGCTCCAGGATTTGAATTCCAAAATGTTCTGAATTGGCAAGGTTTACAACCTTTCTTTGGAATTAATCTTCCGTATTATGAGGACTTGGTAAGAGTATTTTATACAAATGTAAAAATCACACCTGTTGGTCACCTTGCCATTGAGATTTGCGGAAGGATGATACACATTAAAGAAATGTATTGGATGACCATTGCTCATCTACAGTATGACGGTCTTAGGTTAACCCCTGGGACAATCCCTGAGGAACTGAATTTTGATCAAGCACTGACATTATCGTCCATGATTCGTAAAGATGTTGAAGGTGAAAATCTCAGAGTCTAAAAATGAATGACCGAGTGCATATCTTGTGCCCTCGTGGAAGCAACTTTGCACAACTACTGAATGAAGATATTATCATGTTGTGGTTAATAAAAAATAATGTACTCATTAATTGGCCTCATTACATCATGCAACACATCATCAAATGTCGGGATAACAAGATGCCTCTCCCATATGCAAATTTGATAACGAGGATCTTGCAAGTGTATGGCTTCGACTTGTTGAATGAACAAACAATAATGCTAGGCTGGAATCATTACTTTGGGAAAAAAAAGTATGACAAAATTAAATATATTCCAGGTCAATGGCGTAAGGAAACTTGGTAGGCCTCACCATGCACACGAAGAAGATGATGAAGAGGATGAATTGCCAGCACAAGATGTTGAAGGTGGTCAACTTGAGGCGGCAATCCCCAATCAAACCGAATTGTTAACCCAAATTTTGTCCGGGATACGAAACATGAATACCCGCATTGACAGGGTTGATCAAAGGATAGACCGAGTTAAGGATACTCTGAATGACATTCGACGTCATCAAGGCCATTGATCGTGTTATCATTATGTTATTGTCATTGTTATTTTTATTTCTAATTTTCATGTTGAACATTAATGAATTGTTATTGTTATTTTTTACGTTGACCATTGACAAATTGTTATTTAATATTAAGGTTTTATGCTACTTTTCATGCTACTTATTTACATAATCATATTGTTTTGAATGCAACTTTTTTACCATTTTATTTCTATTATGCATAAATCCTATTTGTGTTCCTAAACCCTAATACGAAACTTCGACAACATTGGTTAAGTGCCATTCAATGTCTGCGTATCAGAACACGTCGTCATCTAGTTGTACTGGTTGTAGTGTGCAAATACGTGGTACTTTTACCCATGCTACTGGGAGCATAAGTGCCTTCGTTGCTCCTATTTGTGATTGTGGACAGTTTTTTGTTTTGAGAATAACGACAACAGAAAAAAATGTTGGAAAAATTTTTTGGGGTTGTCCCAACTACAAGGTAAAATTTATTCAATTAGGTTTGATACAAACTTAAGAATGCTATTTTATACTTATTCATTGTTCAATTTTATTGTTTTCTTGAAAACAAATTAGAAGTGGCATGGTTCTAGGTTGTAATTTTTTCAAATGGTGCATTGAAGACGTTGCCGATGAAAAAGATGCAATTATTATCATACAACGGAATAAGATATGTCTTCTAGAAAACCGTTTGAAGATCTCCACAAGAAGGATTAAAATGTTATTACTGGGGATGTCTTTTCTTTTTCTAATTAATATTATTATGTTCTTCATTTTTACATAATTTCAAAATTACAAACAAATTAGCATGTTTTTATATCTCTTTCCGGATTAAATGTAATGACTTTTATATTATATATTTTGACAACTACTTAATATTCATGTTATATTCTAAATATCTATTTTCTTTTTAAAATATATTCATTTTGCTATTCATAATAATGAAAATCATTATTAAAATTAATTTGATATATATTTGTATATATATAACATAACATAATTTAAAAATTCATATATAATATTAAAATTATGTAAATAAATTCAATTAAGTAAAAAATAAAATAAAAATAAATAAATGTTAAATAATCAAATTATACTTAAATTTAATAATTCATGATTTCTTTCAATTTTACATTTTTTTATTTATAAATGAAGCTTAAAATTATTTTAATTAACTAAAATATGAAAAATGATTCATCATTATTTATTCTTCTTTTATATACAAGGGTAAATTTGTAATCTTACAAAAAATTTACTATTCAAAATAATTTATAATATTCTTACAACCATCACATCACCCACAAATTTCAATAAACTTTTCTCATACATCTGTTCTAACATACCCCAATCCAAACAACCTCAACTTTCGTCACACTTCCACTCCCCCCTCACCCTCTAATCCAATGGGAGAGTGAGAGTGTGAGAAGAAAGTGTGAAAAAAGTGGGTATGTTAGAGTGGATGTGTGAAGAAAGTTGATTGAGATACGTGATTGATGTGATGGTTGTAAGGGTATTTTATATTATTTTGAATAGTGTAAATTGTAAGATTACAAATTTACCCTTATATATAAAAAAAGAATAAATAATTATTAATTTTGTGCATATTTTAATTAATTAAAATAATTTAAAGTTTCATTTATAAATAAAAGAAAAAAAAATATAAAATTCAAAGAAATAATTAAATATAATTTTAAATGTAAGTATAATTTTATTATTTTTCACTTTATTAATTTAAATTAATTTTGTTACTTAAGTTAATTTATTTAGATAATTTTAATATTATTTATGATTCTTTAAATTATGTTATGTTATATACAAAATTATTATTAATATTATTGTATGAAGGGCACTATGGTCTTTTCATCTCATTTCACTCTTCTTTCTCTTCAATTATGAGAAGATCCTAAATATCCTCAACTTTCCACTCACTCTCTCCCTCAATATCCCCCTCTCATAGAAGCAAATAAGGGTGACACCCATTCACCTCCACCCTCAACCTCCATCTCCCCCAAAAGCAAACATACCCTTAACAAAGGAGGAACCAACTTTCAAATAAAAGATGGGTAAGCCCCTGTTTGGATTGGGGGGTGGCACTGTAGCCGCAGACGGATGTAGGGTGCCACCCCCGTTTGGATCCAGTCATTGTGGAGGGTGTGGGTGAGGGTGAGTTGAAAGTTGGGCCAAATGAGAGAGCTTTCAGAAGTGAAAAGAAAGGAGAGGGTGAGGGAGTGAGTGCCACGTAGGATAAGAGAAAAGTCATGTGTGCCCTTCACTTGGACGTATCTGGCCATGCATGAGGAAGTATTTTGTTTGAAGCTTTTCAGCAAAAGCATGCATGCACATCAGCAACAAGCACATGAGATTCCTCACCATTGTTCAGGAATCTCTTTGACCAAGTTCAAAGCTCAATGAATGCATGGTAAGTTGGTGAGAGAGTGGATGAGCGTAATAAAAGCTTCAACAACAATATATATGTCCTAACCAACCTCACAAAGCAGAGACAATTCACTTGTTCACAAAGCACAGACCTAGAGAGCTTGGAGGGTCGTGAGTAAGGATAGTGGTAGGAGAGTGCGGTTGGTTCTCGGTTTGTGACCTGAGGTGAGTTTCAGTGAATTTAGTTTCGTTCTTAACCGATTATGAGTGAAAATGAACGTCTGCCATAATCGATTATGTGGGAAAAAATAGTTGATAATCGATTATGCTCATGACATAATCAATTATCTGTAAAAAAAATTGGTGAGATAATCGGTTATGGTGTTTTTTGAACTTAAAGCATAATCGATTATGTGGTATAAACTTGTGGATAATCGATTATGTGGTAATTTACACAAAGGTGATAATCGATTATGTTTCTTAATTTTCCAGATTTTTGGATTTCTATTTTTTGAACTAATTTTTGAATGATTTTTTTTTCAAGCACACTTGGATAAATCTTAGTTGCATTGCATTGTGTTGTGGTTTTGTTCTGCTTTCTTGAGGTATGTGTGTTTTTTTTTTAATTGTGTTTGGATGTTTAGTTTTATTTTGAATTTAATTTGTTTTAATTATTTTAAAGTACTTGTTAATTAGTTTATAATTTTAGATGTGAATGTTTAGGAAACTTGATTATCTAAAATTGTATACTATTAATGTAAAAATTTGCTGAAATTTGAATATGTTATTTTTGTGATATGAATTGAATTGAATTTATTATAGATTGAAATTAGAGATTTATTATTTTAAAATGCCTTTATTAAAAAGATTACAAAAATTGTTGAAGTAATTTAAAAACGGAAAAACTAAATATACAGAAGATTTTTTTAACATTTAACAATGTTAATAAATAAATTTATGAATGTATACATATTAATTTTATTTTTTTTAACTTTGAACCTGTTAAGAAATAAATTTTTTTATTTAAATTTACATAATAGATTATTTTTTAGAAATTATTATTTTTACAGAATGTAAATATAACTTTTTAATGTTATTTTTTAAAACAAATATTGTATTAATAAAAAAAACAGAAAAAGATTACATAATAAATTAGAATTTGTAATAATATGTGTACATAGTTACTATTTTTTAAACATTTAATTATTTATAAAAAAAATATTTATTTATTTGAAATGATTATTTTTACTTAATGGAAATAGAAATTTTGAATGCTATATTTTATAATTTTGGACATTTTACATATACATACCATAAAATACATATAATTTATTTGTCATAGTTTACCTAAATTGTTAATGTTATTATGAAAAAATTAAAACAAATATTGTAGTAATTAAAAAGAACAGAAAAAGATTACATAATAAATTCGATTTTTAATAATATATGTAGATATTTAATATTTTTTTAACATTTAATGTTTTATAAAAAAATCATTTATTTATTTGAAATTATTATTTTTACAGAATGTAAATATAAATTTTAATGTTATTTTTTAAAACAAATATTGTATTAATTAAAAAAACAGAAAAAAATTACATAATAAATTAGAATTTGTAATAATATGTGTATATAGTTACTATTTTTTGAACATTTAATTCTTTATAAAGAAATATATTTATTTATTTGAAATGATTATTTTTACTTAATGGAAATAGAAATTTTGAATGCTATATTTTATATTTTTGGATATTTTACATACACATACCATAAAATACATATAATTTATTTGTCATAGTTTACATAAAAAATATTTATTTGAAAATTATTATTTTTATAGAATGAAAATACAAATTTTGAATGTTATATTTATAATTTTTTTTCATTTTACCTAGACATACCATAATGTTGTGAACTATTTGCATTATAGATGGCATCCCAGAAACGCCACAAAACCCGTAAGGGTAAAGAGCCAGTAGAAGGTCATGCCGTTAATCCTCCACCAGCAACGAGGATTGAAGAAATATTTGATTATTCAAGATACTTTACTTCAAAATGGCAAATGATGGTGTTTGAAAATATGTTTCATGGAAGACCAGTCATAACTCCGAAAGCAATGCATTCTCCTTTTTTTTGCTGCACCAGGGTTTGAATTTCAAAAGCTTCTAAACTTCCAGCACTTACAAACTTTCCTTGGAATGAAACTTCCCTATTATGAGGAATTGGTGCGAGTGTTTTATACAAATCTGAAGATCACACCTCGTGGTGAACTTGCCATTGAGATTTGTGGCAAGCGGATACACATCAATGAAATGGATTGGATGAATATTGCTGATTTGAGGTATGGCGGTGTTAAGTTAACACTTAGGACGATCCCAGAGGACTGTAATTTTGATCGAGCCTTATCATTATCGTCCATGCTTTGTGAAGATGTTCAGGGACAAAATGGCAGAAATGTCAGTAGTCTAACAATGAATGACCGACTACTACATTACACATGAGTGCATATGTTGTGCCCTTGTGGAAGCAACTTCGCACAAGTATTAAATGAAGATATTTTCATGCTCTGGTGCATAAAAAATAACATAATGATTAATTGGCCACATTACATCATGCAACACATGATGAAATGTCGGGATAACAACATGTCGCTGCCCTATGCAATTTTGATAACACGCATCTTGCAGGTGTATGGCTTCGACTTGGAAAATGAACAAGCGGTAATGCTTGGATGAAATCATTATTTCGCCAAAAAGAGTATGACCAAATTAAATATATTCCAGGTCAATGGTGTATGACAACTTGGTAGGCCTCAAGTGGAGGACGAAGGAGATGATGAAGAGGATCAATTGCCGGAACAACAGCTTCAAGGTGCTCAACCTCAACCCGCAATCCCCAGTCAAACTGAAATGTTAACCCAAATTTGGACGGGGATGCAAGACATGAAAGAAAGCATGAGGAACGTTAACATTCGTTTTGACAGGCTTGATGAAAGGATGAAGCGGAATGATCAAAGGATGGACAGAATGGAGGATACTCTGAATCAGATTCATCGTCATCAAGGCCATTGATTGTCTTTTGGCATTATGTTATTGTGATTTATTTTAATTCTATTTTTCATGTTGAACATTATTATTGATATTTTTGTTGTTTTTGTTATTTTTCACCTTCAACAGAATAAGATATGCCTTCTAGAAACACGTTTGAAGGTTTCCACAAGAAATGTTAAAATGTTATTACTGGGGATGTTTTTTCTTTTTCTAATTAACATTATTATGTTTTTAAGTTTTGTATAATTTCAAATTAAGATGTATTTATCTCTCTCTACATCAAATGTAATGAATTTAATAATATTAAATTTATCAACAAACAAAAATTTAACTAATACAAATTTTTTCAATTAATAAAATTAAAAATGAAGAAATCATATTTCATTTCTATATTCTATTTTTTAATTAATTTCAATTTTATATTATTTTTTAAGTTATAATTGAAACTTACAATTATTTTAATTATCAAAATTATGTACAAAATTAATAATCATTTTATTTTTATTTTTTTACACACATGGACAAAAGTGTACTTTATTATTATATATAACATAATGTAATAGAAATTAAATAATATAATACTAATTATTTTAATTAACTTAAATTTCCTTTAAACTAATTAATATTTCATTTATTTATTTATATATAAGGGTAATTTTGTAATCTTACCATTTACACTATTCAAAATATATTAAAATACTCTCACAACTATCACATCATTCACACTTTCCAATAAACTTTCTTCACACACATCCCTCAATCCAAACACCCTCAACTTTCTCTACACTTTCTTCACACTTCCGCTCACTCACACCCTCAACTTTCCACTCACCCAAAACCCCTAATCCAAACAAAGCATAAAAATTATGGAGGTGCAATGAACAATTATGGGGTGCAGGAAGAACAAATATTTAAGGTATAAATAGGCTTGTCAGAATGGGCCCAATAACTTTGATTTTTCTCTTTATTAACAAAGGTGTAGGAAGAAAACATGACCATGTACAAAGTAAGGATGTTTCTTCCTAAATACTTTTATTCTTTTTCATTTTGGAATGGATCATCTGGAAAAACTTTGGATTCTTTAATCCATAAAGGATTTTTTTTTTAAAACAATATATTCTAAATTATAGAATCTAGAAAGTATTTTTATATTACAGAATTTAAAAGGTATTTTTAGATTATAGAATCAGAAAATATTTTTTTAAACAAAAAATATTATGAATAGTAAAATAAAAAATACAGTATAGATTCTATACTTCGGGAGGTATAAATAGAAAAAAAAAATACTTTTTCAGATTGTAAAATCTGTAATATATTTTTTAAGGATAAAATGGTTTTACCTATAGGATGTTAGGAAAATTTATGAGGTGCAGGAAGAAACAACCACAAAATAATAGGCTAAATTTTGGATTGAGTGATATAAGTTTTTTTTAATTATACAATTTGAAAGTTAAAATTGGGTGTTGTTATCTTGAATAACACATGAAATAAATTTTCAAATTAATAATTCAAAAATACATTGTAAATATAAAATGTGACAGGAAATTGAATATGGATAACAATTTTTGCATGGCTTAAGCTTCTCAAATGGGAAAAAAAATAATATTAAACAATTTCTCACGTCTCGCATGGCAGCAAAAAAGAGAACCTTCTTTTTTAACCTAATCTACAATATTCATAGTAATTTATTATTCAATCTTCTAAGTTGGCCAATGGGCATTTATGGAAACTTAAGGTTTGAAATAAGTTAAGGATTAATGTGATGGTAATTAAAATTGATTATGATTCTCTATTATTTTTTTTTTACTTTCTCCATTTGATAGGTACAACTTCAACTCTATTTAATTAGATGTAGAATATTTCTTTGATATTTTTGGACACTCCTCTTAAATGGCGTGTTGGTGTTCGATACTCGTATCAGACACCAACACTTGTATGACACCTATAGGACACGTATCCGTGAAGTGTCCAATTCAAAAAGTAGTTGTTAGATTTATGACAATTCTAGCACAGTTCTAACACAATTTTAAAAAGAGAAAATACATTAATTTTCTAAAATTCAAATTTTATTGTATAAATTGTTATTATGATTATAAGAATAAGAAACAAATCTTTGTGAACCAGTCATGAAAAAATCTTTCTGTTCCAAAAAATAATCTGGAACATACTTGTGTACATAAATCTTTATTGTCAATTTATATAATTCATAATTATATAATATATAGATTTGTGTCCCCGTATTCTATATTTTAGAGATTTTACGTATCTCCGTGTCCGTATCATATCAGTGTCCGTGTCTGCGCTACATAGAGAATGAGTGAACATGTAACTTTTGAATTAGTTCATACTAAGTTTTTATTTCTAAATTATTCAATTTAGAAAGAAGTATCCAATGAATGTTAGAAAAATATTTTGGTTGTGTATGCGCCAAGTTAGTCCACTGCAATTATGGATTAGGAAGGACAACAAGTCTATTGCAAGTTTGATTATACAATTTCTTATTTTAAAAAAATCATAATCATCTCTTCTTTATCCTCATCAATGAAAAAAGTGACTGAAAAAATCCTAAATAAGACTGGCTTAATATAAAAAAAAGTATGATAATAGTTATTTAAATATAGTATTCATAAATTATTAAAAAATTTCAGAATCGTAAACAGTACTCCTATACATAAGACTTATTTAAGGCAAATTGCTCCTTTTATCCAATTATTTTGAACATGCACTCAATTTTTAAAATTCCAGAATTAAAAAATATAATTTAAAAATAAAAATCTATAATAGATTTTTGAGTGTTTCAAAAATTAAATTAAATTAAAAAATCAAAATCTCATTATAAAGAGACAAATTTAAAATACAAATAATATATTCCAAAAAAAAAATCCAAAAATATTATAGTAATAGAATTCTAGAAAAAAAAAAATTCATTATTCAGAACAATTTTCTAAAAAGTCTAATCTGAAAAAGTAATTCAGAAATCTAAATAAAAAATGTATTCCAAAAAATCAAAATCCAAAATACATTTGACTTAGACTCCATTTCTATTTAAAAATTAAAAAAAAAACATTTTAATCATTTCAGATTCAGATGATAGGGTGCAAGTTGAGACTGCGGAAACAATTGGCCTTATTTAAATCTATTTACTTTTTCTCATTCCCATAACAGAATTTTCTTTTTTCTTTCGTCAATACATAATTTATAGATAAAAAAATAAAATGAACAAAAAAAATCCTAATTTAAAGTTATCCCAATTTGGTTTATTTGATCATCTAGAAAATAGCGCTTAAAAATAAATATATTACGAAAAATTGCATCACCGTAGAGAAAGAGAGAGAGGGAGCCAGAAGGTTCTAGTTTGAAAATCCACGTGCCCTTCTCTGAGTGTGGCGTCTATACCATATAAATTGGACCCTTTATTACAAAGTTTGATGTCATAGGATGTTTTGTTCTTCCTCCTTCTTCTTCTTCTCACCCTCTATTCAATTCTCATCATATTCCTCAGGTAACCACATCTCATTATGTTTTATTCTTTTTGTGCATTCAATGTTTTCACTGCAATAACTTGAAGTTTTGATATCCCTTTTGTTTATTCTTTATGAACCCACATTTCTTCTTCTCTATAGGTGACAACGATTTCATCATCTTAAATTATGAGACTTGCAAATTTATTTTGATTGCTTTTTAAATTCATGTTTTTTCAATCTTGTTGAGGAGATATGAACACTGTATGGTACTATAGGTGTAATGTTATTGTCCAAGTTATTGGATGAACTTTTTGATTGCTCATTGTATGTGATTTTTGTTTTGGATTTTTCTTTTGTGAAGATTAGATTAGATACAGAAGATGCAGAAGGGTAGAGAAGTTCGAGATGATATTTTTGAACCAGGAGGGTTTGGAGATTTTGGTGGCTTTGGATTTCAGGGAAAAATGATGCCAAGTCTTTTTGGAGGTAGGGATCCATTTGATGATCCCTTCTTCAGTGACCCGTTTGATAGCTTGTTTGGTTCAAATTCTGCATCAAGAGCAATGCAGAAGCCAAACAGAGAAAAAGGAATAGTTATAGAAGAGTTAGACTCTGATGATGATGAGGTAGCTGATAATTGCCCTCAACAAGGAGACAAAGATTTTGATAAGAAGAAATCTAGATCAACCCTGGAACCATCGGTTGAGCATCCAGAGGATGATGTTAGTGGTATGTTCTCTTTGTATTCTTGTCATATTTTATTTTATTAATGTTAGGTGTTTTAAGGTTCAAATATTGTGAAAGTTGGTGCTATATTTTATATGACATCGTGAAAAATAGTCCACATTTTGATCAATATGACCACAAATATGACTGTGTTGTTTGTCACAAAACCTTGATTTTGCACTGAAATTGTGGTTGTGAACAGCTTTTTAAAGCTTTGGATATTTTCATTAACTCAGCTTGTTGTTTCATACCTGGTCCTATCACAAGGTAAAGGAGGAGGGTTATGTTTTCAATGTCTCAAGTAAAAATTCATCAATGTATTTAAAATTTGATTTTTGACTGAATCAAGTATGGTTAGTAATTCATATAGTTCTTATCAGCAGGATAAGACTGTTGTTGTTTTTGACAAACATTTTTTTATTTGCTTTTCTCATATATTACCGTTTTGCTTGATTCCTTGCAGAGAGGAAGAACAGTGATGTAACATACAAGAATGACCATTACATGGCTGAACCTTCGAAGGCTCAAAAATTTTCTTTTCAGACTAGCAGAGTAACATATGGTGGAATAAATGGTGCATATTATACCTCTACTAGAACCAGAAGGATGGGGGCTAATGGGGTATGGGATTTTCTGTTCACTTGTTAGGACTATTATTACCATTGGTAGTTTTATTTACTTTGATGCTATCTTTGTGAATCAGGTGGTAATGGAGGAGAACAAAGAAGCGGATTCAACAACAGGCCAAGCAACACATAGGGTTAGCAGAGGAATCCATGACAAGGTGTGTGCATATATGTGATTGATGTAAGAATGCTCCTCTTGTGTAAATTGCAACTAATGTCAATGTTAAGGTAGACAAATAGGTAGTAAAACATATTATGTGTGAAGTGAACTTGAAGGAGACTCATAATTGTTATATTGCCTTTTCTTCTATCAAGAGGAAAACAAAATCTCCCTTCAGAAAAGAGAATGTTATTATAGTTTGGTCTTTGTTCACTTCTTTAACTTCCGTTTTAATATGGAAGGAAATGTAGAATTTATTGTTAAGCTTGTTTATCCTCTATGTACATGTAGGGTCATTCAGTTTTAAGGAAGCTTGACTCAGATGGTAAGGTTGATACAACCCAGACAATGCACAATCTTAATGAAGGTTTGTTCATGGTTTTTATGTGATTATTAGTTTGCAATATCGAAAGTTGTAGATTGTTTTTCTTCCTTTCAATATTGATGTATCTCTTTGATTCCTCAGATGAGCTTGTAGGATTTGAAGAAGCATGGAAAGGAAATAACATGGCACAATTGCCTGGATTTGATGTACATAGGAGAGGGGGTAAGATTTCATTTGTTTCCTAAATATTCTGCTTGATCTATGCTCTATCTAGTTTATTTTGGTGAGTTAATGTTTTGGTGAAGTAAAATTTTCCATTTTTTTTACTTGTTTTGGTACGGTTTTATGTGATCTCTCCCACAACTATGAAAATATTTGGTCTCCTACTTTGTGGGATCTTTAAGGTAATAATAACTTGAAGCCTGACCTCCTCAAGTAACGAGGATGTTTCCTATATTTGAACTCATGATTTCTAGATAACATGGCAACAAACCAACAACCTTAGTATTCCACATATACCCCTTTTGAGCCAAAATATTTATGGATTGTTCTTGTGACTGCTGTTTTCATAGTTTGCAGACGTATATTGCACTAGTTGTTTGCCACAAAAATATTCTTAAATTTTTCAACAATTTGGGCAATCAAGAGCATCAAGACATTACAATGTTAATGATATATCATGTTTTATAACCAGACTACATATTTGAGGACGAAGTTCATGTTAAAGCATGCTAATCTGAACAAGTTGTGTGCTTTATGTTTTGATCAATTCCACATTTAACTATGCTACTATTCTTTTGCATGACTATAAATGGGGTGTGCTTATGTGACTTATACTTATTGATTACAGATAATATTAATCTTTTTTCTACATGTATAGAATCATTGTTTCATCACAAGACAACTGATTTCCAACATGATTTATGTAAATAGAAAGTGTCTGAATATTAGAGCATGATGATGTTGTAGATTCTAGCAATGGCAATCAGAACAGAAACCAGGCTTGGCCACAAGCTTATTTGGAGCCATCAAGAAGAGAGAGAGAGTTTCCATCAAACTATGAGGCAGGAAACAATTCAGGGGGAAGAACAAAGAAAATTGTTAGAATCAATATTGAGTGAATGGTAGGATTTGGTAGTGGATTTTGCTTCCCATTCTGTTTGTAACACAGAATTGAGGTGTGCTTTAGTCTTGATTAAGAGCATTGTAACTTTGTTACTTTGTTTGGTATTCAACCTTCTCGTGTAATAATAAATTGTAACCATTTGTCAATATTGAGATTACATGTTAAACATATTAAAATAATACATTAAGCATGCATTTTTTTTGTATCACCATATAAACAATGTAAAATAATGGTTAATTTAAGACCCGCATGAGTACGTGGGTTATTACTCATCTTCTCATCTTTTTCGTTATCTTGGCATAATTGAGAGATGATTGAGAGGTTACTTATTGATAGAAGAGGGCCAAGCACATCTAACCATGGAAGCCAAAGCCTAACACTAGACCATGAAGAGCGTCTAGACCATGATGAGCGTCTAGCTAGAAGGATGGAGCGTCTAGGACGTGAAGAGGAAAGGTTGCCCATGGAGCGTCTAGGAGGAGACCTAGACCGTCTAGGACCTATCACAAGGTCAATGGCTAAGCATATTCAAGCCCAATTGAATGAAGTCACGGATGGAAGAGAGAAAGCTTTGTACATGTTGCATAAAGACCCATTAGGGGTGCTTAGTAATTAGAGTAGTGTAGAAAGCATATTTGAGTGAAACATTCTAGAAACTCTCAAGGTGTGGCCGGTCATGAGCACATGGCACATGGCTTTGTGAATTGCATTTAATTTGGTTTTCATTTCATTAGACATTAGCTTAAAACTTACGGCCAATTAGTTTATAAATAGGGAGGCCTACACCTTGTATTTGCAAGTTTATTGTGAGTAAAGTTATGCTGCCATTTTGTGCCAAGCTTTGCTTCTCCCTAGAATTCTAGGCTCTAAACTTCATCTCCTTCACCTCTCCTTGGGTTGGCCGAACCTCCCTAGCTTCATACACATCATGCACCTTCAAGATCAACACCACTCTTAGGAGGATCTTGCTCACACACCTTCATAGCTTCCGCACCACTTTTTCTTACATGATTCAAGAAGACCTTCATGAAATGCCATCATTTGGTATCAGAGCTATGGTTCTTCAAGATGAGTTGCTTTAGGTCTTTCATTTTTAGTTCTTCTTTACTTTCATGTTGTTCATCTTATTTTCCATAATTGTCTTGCTGTTTTTTACATTTTAATTGTTTTGGTGTGCTTTGTGGAAGATCCAACCGAAGCACTTTTGTTCAATTGATCTTGAACAAGTTCTTGTGCAAATTGTGATAGGATTCCATACACCTTTGAGTTGCTATTTTGTTTTAGGCTTTTGAGTCTTTATTGCTTTCTTATTTGGTTCATATTATGAGTCTTTAATTTTTGAATCTTATATGTTTTGTCAAGTCATGTTCATCCACAATGTCAACAATTCTTAGTAGTCCTTTATTTGGCTTGATTGTTTCTTGATTTTGGGTATCTTTAATTGCTTTGAATATGCTATTCTTTGATCTTTTGGTGCCTTTTTAATTTTAGTTTGAGTTCATATTGTGTTTAGATCCTACACAATTCTATTTCACAAATTTCCATTGTGTCTAAACTTTGGTATCTTGCTGTTTTTGTTTCCAGTTTCCAGAATCCTCTGTTTCAGATTTTCTGTGCTGACTGTTTTGATCCAGAAAAATATTTTCACTCATAGGAAAATTTTGATTCTCTGGAATTTGCAAGTTTTAAGTGTTATAGAAAGGACAAAAAAAGAATTAGTCCAAAAGAATCAACAAAAAAAAATGATAAATCTTTTAAAATCTGTGTGCAAATCTGAGACGCTACAGCTGGCGTAACTGAACACCAAAATTGCAAAATTTATTAAAAAAAATTGGTACATGCGTTTTGAGTGATTCCAAAGTCAGAATTTAGCTAAGATCTTGAATATCTTGCATATCAAATTTCAGAATCATATCTTAAAAACACAACTCAACATAAATTGGGGAAAACACGTTTCTGGCCCACAACATTTTCCAGTGGTGCTGTTTTTTTTATTTGGTCATCTAATTCTAGTGCCATTCTTAGGATTCTTTTGTGTGCCTACCTTTATTTTGGTACCTTTTATTTGCTTGCTTAATATTTCTTGGACCTCTTTCTAGTTGTCATAATCTAACTCCTATTGGTGGTACTGTTTTTTTTCAATTAAATTGTTTCTTGCTTTTGTTCTTTGACCTCTAATTTGGTGCTGGAATTTATTTCTCCTTTGGTGCTTAATTGAATGGAAACTTGACTTGGGTAAGGTCTAGTATTTTGATAGGTGCTGGAATTAGAGAATTAAAACCTTGATTCTAAGGGGAAACAAAGCCAAGGCCGAAACAAGCATTCTTGAAAAACACTACAAACACTTGGAGGATCAACAAGCAAAGACAACAAGGAAGTGGAAACTTGACTTGGGTAAGGTCTAGTATTTTGATAGGTGCTGGAATTGGAGAATTAAAACCTTGATTCTAAGGGGAAACAAAGCCAAGGCCGAAACAAGCATTCTTGAAAAACACTACAAACACTTGAAGGATCAACAAGCAAAGACAACAAGGAAGTGCACTTAGCAAAAAGAGGATCAACAGAGGGAGTTTTTCTTAACTTCCTTACAACTTAATTTGTGTTAATTACCTTTTAATTACGTTTTAGACGGTGAGTGTGTCTTCAAGGGCTCAAAGTGTCCAAGAAGCCTCACCTAGGGCCGACTAGTATAGAATTCTTAATTAGCAATTGTTAATTGTTTGTAATTGTCTCTCTTTTTGCTTAGTAGTGATGCTTTGCATGCTTATTTTTTGTGTAAACCGACTAGCTTTGTTAAATTAGTAGCATACATTTGTTTTCTTTTTGCATTTGTTTTCTCAACTTACTTGTGTTCTAAGTGCTTTACTAAGAGAAAGTTTTGTGTAAAGGCATTGAGGGGATAGTTTTTGGCAAGGAAAAGGCTTGGTACTTAAGTAGTCCTTTGTGACTCACCTCCCTTACCTGGAAAACTACCTTCTTTAACTTTCCTAAACTTTCTCAAGGTCAAACACCTATATACACAAAGTTTTAGCCATGTCTTCTTCTTCTCACTCTCCAAAGTCTATTGAAAGTGAAGTTAAATATTTGAAAACTCTTTTGAAAGAAGTATCACAAGCGGTACAATTGATTTCTTTTAGACAATTGGAGAATGAGAACAAAATCAATGAAATGGCTAAAGCTCAAGAAGAGAAATCACAGCACAAAAATAAAAAAAAACTCATACTCATGCATCTAGGAGTAATGAGTCTCTAGGGAAGGGAAGCCTTAGAATTAATGACTACTACCAACCACCCCCTAGAAGGAATAGGCAAAGGGAGCAAGAGGTGCCAAGGGAAACTAGAGTAGACCTACCTCATTTTCATGGCAAGGAAAATGTAGAAATCTATCTAGATTGGGAGATGAAGGTAGAACAACTCTTTGCTTGCTATAGGGTAAGTGAGGAACGTAAAGTACCCTTAGCCGCCCTTAGCTTCCAAGGGAACGCCATGTATTGGTGGACCTCTCTCGAAAGAGAAAGACGTCTTCACAGGGAACCTCCCATTACATATTGGAATGATCTTAGGGGAGCCTAAGACGCCAACACATACCTTCCTACTACCATAGGGAGTTGATGGACAAGCTCCAAAGACTCCAACAAAAAAACATGAGTGTGGAAGAGTATAGACAAAAAATGGAGCTCTACATGAGAGCCTCCATTAGAGAAGAGGAGGATACCACAATAGCTAGGTTCCTTAGTGGCCTATCACTTGAGATAAGAGATAGAGTGGAGCTCTTACCTTACCAAGACTTGAATGATTTGGTTCAACTTTGCATTAAAGTTGAGCAACAAATTTTACGCAAAACATCAAGTCAAAAGGTGAGCCCTTACTCTAACTTTTATCCCAAGAAAGAGTTTAGAAGGGAGGGTAGTACATCAAAAGAAAAACCAAAAGAACCTACCAAACCTTTTACCAAACCTCCACCCAACCCATCCGAGCTCGAGATGTCAAGTGTTTCAAGTGCTACCCAACCCATCCGAGCTCGAGATGTCAAGTGTTTCAAGTGCTATGGTAGAGGGCATGTGCAAGCACAATGTCCAAACCAAAGGACTTTGTTTCTTAAGGGTGTAGACGAGTACACTAGTGGCGAGGATGAGCCTAGTGAGAGAGAAGAGGGGGGAGAGGATGAGAGGGTAGCTCCACTAGAGGGAGAATTGCTTATGATTAGGAGAACCCTCAACAATCACCCTAGCACATCCATTGAATAGCACATCCATTGAAACACAAAGAGAGAACATATATTTCATACGTTTTCGCGGTCGAATACATTTTGAATTTGATAAATGCATTGCTTGTGAAGTATGTGTTCGTGTCTGTCCTATAGATCTACCCATTGTTGATTGGAACACAAGATGCAATGTCTTAGAAAACATATGCTCTCTCATTGTGGATAGTGGATCTAGTTGCAATTGTTGTAGTGTTAGGATGGTGGAGAAGCTTAAGCTACAAGTAGTTCCTCACCCAAAACCTTATAAACTTCAATGGTTTAATGAACTACATGTAGACAAGCAAGTGGAAATCAAGTTTTCCATAGGGAATTACAAAGATAAGGTTTTATGTGATGTAGTACCTATGGAAGCTTGTCATATTTTATTAGGGAGACCATGGCAATTTGATAAGAAAACCTTGCATGATGGTCTCACTAACGAAATTTCCTTCACCCACAAGTATAAAAAGTTTGTACTTAGTCTTTTACCAATTCTCAAGTGGTAAAAGACCAAATACAAATGAAGCAAAAGAGGGATGAGGAAAACAAAAAAAAAAGAGCGCTAGAAAAAGAGAAAATCCTTAGGGATAGGAAGGCGTGGGAGAAGAGTGTTCCTTCCTACAAGGTTGGTCAACAAGAAAAGCCTCTTGAAAACGTTTTGAAAACTTGCTTCTTGTTGAACAACCAAGCCTTATCTTATGTAAAGGAGCACTTACATGCACTGCCACAAGTAGTGAATTTATGAATTTACCTCCTCAAATAGAAAATCTTTTAAGTGATTTTGAAGATCTATTCTCCCATGAGGGGCCCATTGGGCTTCCTCCTCTTAGGGGGATAGAACATCAAATTGACTTCATTCCGGGGGCAAGCCTACCAAATAGGTCGGCTTATAGAACCAACCCCGAGGAAACAAAGGAGATAGAGTCACAAGTTCAAGACTTGTTGGAGAAGGGTTGGGTTCAAAAGAGTCTAAGCCCTTGTGCTGTACCTGTCTTGTTGGTGCCCAAAAAGGATGGAAAATGGCGCATGAGTTGTGATTGTCGAGCAATCAACAACATCACCTATAGGCATCCAATCCCAAGGCTTGACGATATGCTTGATGAATTGCATGGGTCAATTCTATTCTTCAAAATTGACCTTAAAAGTGGATATCACCAAATTCGAATCAAGGAGGGTGATGAGTGGAAAACCGCTTTTAAGACCAAATTTGGATTATATGAGTGGTTGGTGATGCCCTTTGGGCTTACTAATGCCCCAAGTACATTCATGAGGCTTATGAATCACACCTTGAGGGATTGTATAGATAAATATGTAGTAGTTTATTTTGATGATATCTTAGTATATAGTAAAACCCTAGAAGACCATCTAAGTCACCTTAGGGAAGTTCTTCTAGTGCTTAGGAAAAATAGTCGGATAAGTGTACCTTTTGTGTAGATAGTGTAGTTTTCTTAGGCTTCATAGTAAACAAAAAGGGGGTGCATGTAGATCGCGAGAAAATCAAAGCCATCCGCGAGTGGCCAACTCCACAAAATGTAAGTGATGTAAGAAGTTTTCATGGGTTAGCTAACTTCTATAGAAGGTTTGTGCCTAATTTTTCTAGTCTAGCTTCTCCTTTGAATGAACTTGTTAAAAAAGATGTTGCATTTTGTTGGAATGAAAAGCATGAGCAAGCCTTTGAAAGGCTAAAAGCTCAACTCACCAATGTATCCATTCTATCTCTCCCAAATTTTTCCAAAATTTTTTGAGATAGAGTGTGATGCATCGGGGGTAGGCATAGGTGCGGTTTTGTAGCAAGGTGGACACCCCATTGCTTATTTTAGTGAAAAACTCCATGGTGCCACCCTCAACTACCCCACCTATGACAAAGAGCTCTATGCTCTTGTGTGAGCTCTAAAGACTTGGGAACACTACCTTGTGTCCAAAGAATTTGTTATCTATAGTGATCACGAGTCTTTAAAATATTTAAAGGGCCAACACAAGCTCAACAAGAGACATGCTAAATGGATAGAATTTCTTGAACAATTTCCTTATGTAATCAAATACAAGAAAGGAAGCACCAATATAGTGGCCGATGCTCTTTCAAGACGGCATACACTCTTTTCAAAATTGGGTGCTCAAATTCTTGGCCGATGCTCTTTCAAGACGGCATACACTCTTTTCAAAATTGGGTGCTCAAATTCTTGGATTTGACCACATAAGAGAACTTTACCAAGAAGATCAAGAACTCTCATCCATCTATGTCCAATGTCTAGCGCAAGGAGGTTACTATGTGTCTGAGGAATATCTTTTTAAAGAGGGAAAACTTTGCATTCTCCAAGGAACACATAGGAAACTCCTTGTCAAAGAATCACATGAGCGGGGACTCATGGGCCATTTTGGAGTTGATAAGATTCTAGATCTTTTAAAAGCAAAATTTTGTTTGCCACGCATGAGGAAAGATGTCCAACGACATTGTTCTAGATGCATCTCATGTTTAAAAGCAAAGTCTAGAACAATGTCGCATGGACTCTACACCCCTTTGCCGATTGCAAATGCTCCTTGGGAAGACATTAGCATGGATTTCATTTTAGGACTTCCTAGGACTGCAAGAGGCCATGAGTCTATCTTTGTGGTAGTGGACCGTTTTAGCAAAATGTCCCATTTTATTCCATGCCACAAAGTAGATGATGCTCAAAATATTTCTAAACTCTTCTTTAGAGAAGTGGTGAGACTCCATGGACTCCCTAGAAGTATAGTGTCGATAGAGATCCCAAGTTTATAAGCCACTTTTGGAAAACTCTTTGGGGTAAACTTGGAACAAGACTACAATTTTCAACTTCTTGTCATCCTTAAACGGATGGGCAAACCGAGGTAGTCAATAGATCTCTTGGAACTATGCTTAGAGCTATCATGAAGGGCAGCCACAAATCTTGGGATGAGTATCTTCCCCACATTGAATTTGCTTACAATCGAGTGGTTCATAAGACTACTAATGCTTCTCCTTTTGAAGTAATATATGGTTTTAATCCTCTCACACCCATGGATTTGATACCTCTTCCTAATCCACAAGATTTTGTGCATAAGGAAGGAGTAATCAAAGCTGACTTTGTAAAGAAAATGCATGAGAAGATTAAACTCCAAATACAACACCAAAATGAGAAGTACACAAAATACAACAATAAAGGGAAGAGAGAAATAATTTTTGAAGAAGGAGACTTAGTTTGGTTTCACCTTCGCAAAGATAGATTTCCAACTCAAAGGAAGTCCAAACTAAGTCCCCGAGGTGATAGACCCTTTCAAGTCCTCAAGCGAGTCAATAACAATGCATATAAATTGGACCTACCTCTTGAATATGGAGTACATGACACTTTTAATGTAATTGACCTTTCTCCATTTGTAGGTACCAATGACGATGACGAGCTCGATTTGAGGACAAATCCTTTCCAAGAGGGAGGGGATGATGGAAGAGGGCCAAGCACATCTAACCATGGAAGCCAAAGCCCAACACTAGACCATGAAGAGCGTCTAGACAATGATGAACGTCTAGCTAGAAGGATGGAGCGTCTAGGACGTGAAGAGGAAAGGCTACCCATGGAGCGTCTAGGAGGAGACCTAGACCGTATAGGACCTATCACAAGGTCAATGACTAAGCATATTCAAGCCCAATTGAATGAAGCCACGGATGGAAGAGAGAAAGCTTTGTACATGTTGCATAAAGGCCCATTAGGGGTGCTTAGTAATTAGAGTAGTGTAGAAAGCATATTTGAGTGAAACATTCTAGAAACTCTCTAGGTGTGGCCGGTCATGAACACATGGCACATGG
Source organism: Phaseolus vulgaris (assembly GCF_000499845.2). NCBI lineage: Eukaryota > Viridiplantae > Streptophyta > Magnoliopsida > Fabales > Fabaceae > Phaseolus > Phaseolus vulgaris. The sequence continues at coordinate 24,359,683 of NC_023750.2, forward strand.
CTTTGTGAATTGCATTTAATTTGATTTTCATTTCATTAGGCATTAGCTTAAAACTTACGGCCAATTAGCTTATAAATAGGGAGGCCTACTGATGGAAGAGGCCCAAGCACAAGCCCACATGCAAGCCCACCAAAGGGTAGATTTGGGCCAACCATAGAGTTATGGCCAAGAGGATCCAAGAAGACGTTCTTTTACATGTTCAAATGCCATAAACTCTAGTGTAGAGTAGACTTTAATTTCTTGTCAAAATTAGCATAGGAACTTTATTTGTAACTTTCTTAGAATTAATTTTGGCACCTAAAACACCAACCTAGGTAAACTTAGAGTTTCTAAAAAAACCTCTAAATTTACCAAGGCCGGTCTAGAAAGCCCATGGAGGCGGTGAGCATAAAAACTAGACACACTCCTCCCCATGTGCTCATTTGTGCACCCATGTGCTTCACATTTACATTTCATTTGGCTAGCATTAGGGTTGCATTATGGTCCTCCTTAGCCTATAAAAGGAGGAGCCTACACCTTGTATTTTCAAGTTTAATTGAGTAAGGTTATGCTGCCATTTTTGTGCACAAGTTTTACTTCTCCTAGAAATCTAGGCTCTAAACTTCAATCCTTTCACCTTCTCCCTTGAGCTGGCCGAACCACTCAAACACCATACTCATCATGCACCTACAAGGCCAACACAACTCCTAGGAGGGTCTTGATCATCTCACCCATTGCTTCCGCACCTTATTTTCTACTTTGATTCAAGAAGAACACATGAAAATGCCATCATTCTACACCTTGTATTTGCAAGTTTATTGTGAGTAAAGTTATGCTGCCATTTTGTGCCAAGTTTTGCTTTTCCCTAGAATTCTAGGCTCTAAACTTCATCTCCTTCACCTCTCCTTGGGTTGGTCGAACCTCCCTAGCTTCATACACATCACGCACCTTCAAGATCAACACCACTCTTAGGAGGATCTTGCTCACACACCTTCATAGCTTCCGCACCACTTTTTCTTACATGATTCAAGAAGACCTTCATGAAATGCCATCACTTATCACCTTTAATTGTATTAAAGGGAGGTTACTTACCATTAATTTATTTTTATTATTGTTGTCTCTTAGAACCAGTATATATATAGTGGCTTTCTTCAAGCAATGTAACACAACAAACAACATACATTTGCTTCCTCTCTTTTTTTCATATACTTTTTATTTCTTCTCTTAGGTATAAGTGTTTAACCCGTATAGAGAGAATTTATTTTGGGGCTATTTATTTATTAGTCAGAAAAGAATTCATTGTACTCCCAGTATCATTATAGTGAAAATTTTGGTTCGACGAGGTTTTTTTACCTTTATTTAAAAGAATTTTTCACATACTCATTTTCATTTTTTTTACATCTTTTGTTGAAATTATCACGCTTCCAAATACGATATCCCTACAGCGTAAATGGGACCTTTTCCTTGGGAAATGGCAAATAATCTTCTCCTATTTAATATAAATTAAAACAAAAATAATATATTTTTATATAGATATAACATTTTTATCATGGTTAAAATATCTTAAAACAATTCTAGTGTCATAGTTCAGATACAAAATGTAATAACATTAAAATAAAAATAAATGTAATATTAACACTACAAGAAAAAGTGTTTTTAGAAACTAAATTTTTGGTTTCTAAAATGATAAATTAGTCACTAACTTAATTAGAAACTAATTTAGAAACTAATAGTCTTAAGTGGCTAAAATCATGGTCGCTAATTTTAGATACCAATTTAGATTCTAATTTAGAAACCAATTTAGTGACCAAATATATAGAAACTAATTTAGTGACCAATTATATAGAAACCAAATTAACAACCAATTTTATTGAAACTAATTTAGTGACAAAAATATATAGAAACTCATTTAGTAACCAAATATATAAATACCAAAAAAATGGTCACTATATTGGTCTCTAAATAATTTAATTTTATTATAAAATATTATTTTATTTACTTACTTACTCTTTAATATTTTATATTTATTTATATATTTAAATTCATTAATTTTAAAATAATTTTATAAAATTCGTCAACTTAAATCTTTTATATTTATTTATAGCTTATGCTTAGTGCCACCAACTATTACTTATGCTTATTAGAAATAGAAAAATATAATAATAAGTGAGTTATTGAAAAGATTTAATATTCTTCAATTCATAGACCATTTTCTCTACATGACTTTTGCATTCTTTCTAGTGTGACTATTACACTATTACTGTTTAAATGGAAATCAAAATAGTTTAGATGTGTCACGAGATATCATGGACAAAAGAATATCAAGAATTACAATGAGGTAGAGAAAAAAGAAATAAACAACAATAGATAAACTTTATACCTTTCTTCTTTTATATAATTTTAGAAAAGACAATAAGTAAAAGAAAACAACAATTATTGGTCTATCAAACCCTACAAAGTCAACAATTAAGTAAAAAGCTTGATCTATCATTTTTTTTTAACTTTATTCCAAGAAGAGCCATTCTTGGGAGCTTTTGATGCTACCTATAACAATAACCATCTACCTGTCAAAAAATATAAAATAAAATTTATTAGCAACATTGAAATTTTAAAGATTGTTCATATAAAAAAGTAACCCACATAATAGTGCTAAAGAGTATACTTGAGAATAAAACTAAAAGCAAGGATCTTCAACACACTCCAATACACAATAGCATTAAACCATTAGTGTTAACATTTCAAAACCAAATCAAGCGGAAGACAAACTAAAGATTAAAATTTAATACTCACTTACCAGAAGCCTAAAAGCAATACTAGAGTTGAATTGAAGATAATAAAGTATCTCCCATTTCCAGATAATATTATTTCTACGTGAAAGGTTAGCAACACATTTTCTAAAACAATTCTTTGAACACATTTTTCGTTACTGGTAGAAAAATGTTGTAAATCACAAAATTTTGAGTCACACATCTTGTTTAATGGTATTCATTCATGATTTCAAACTTTTTAAGAAATTTTAACTGTAAGTAGTACATTCAAGGAATAAAAAAGATAAAAAACAAAGAAAGAGGCTACACTTTATTCTTTTTATTTGTTTATTCCATTCGATAAACATCAGTAATGGGACAAGAAAGAGGCTACACTATGAGGAAGGAACATTGCAGCCTTCTTATTCCTAGCCACAGAGCAAAGAAACGAATGACAATGAATGATATAGATAATGATTTACTTACCCTCTCATATTAAATTCAAAGATCCAAAATTGTATGGCGACTGTAAAAAGGAAAACACAGATTTTCAATGTTAATCTTTTTAATTTTAAAAGGAATTTTTTCTTTTGACAAACAATCAAAGCATTTTTATAACTAATACCTCAAAAATGATGTTTTCAGCTGCATTTTTAGCTAGGGGTGAAGTCATCTGATAAGCAATGGGGCTAAGCAAGACAGTTGATCTCAATATGTTAAATAATTGGTCTTGGGAAAAATCAGCCAATGCAATCAAAGTTCCCTACAAAGGAATTCAGAACTCTGCAGTGAGCATCACATTGAAGAAGTCAAAAACAAGAATGGGAAGCGTAGAATGTAAAATTCACCTGTGCGTGACCAACATAGTGTAGTTTTTGTCCAGTTAGATCATGCACATACTTGAATGTGACTGGAAGATCATGTGCAACTAGTTCATCCCATGACCAGTTCCAATCTAAATCTGATATAATCAATAGAACCAAACAAAATTGTTGACCATAGAAATGCATTAACATTTTAGTAGACAAAACTAACCAAGCTATTAGGTGGTAAAGTTGTATGTTGTCTGCTATATTTGGTTCCACGTGTGTTAACAACCCAAACATCAAACCCATTATCCGCCAAAAGAAATGCAAGAGACTGCTTTGAAGGTAGTAATAACCATGTTATGCTATCCTGCAACCACAACATCACATTAATTGCCAACATCAACAACAAAATCGATGACATATAGTTGCTTATGAAAGTTTTAGTAACCATGTAAAGCCCATGTTGTAGAAGAGCAGGTGGCCCCCTTAATTCTCCCACTCTAATTCTTGCAAGTTAAGAATATAATCATCTTGTGTTGTCACCTAAAACATTACTCTAAATTTTGTTGAATTTTGACCAGAAACAGAAACAAATGTAAACACAGTAGATACCAGGTGTTCTTCACAAGTATAGCCTTGTGTCGTCACCATAAACTTCACTTCACAATGTGGATCTCCCTGTCACCTTATTCTAAGAAGAGGCCTTCGATTCTATGTAATTATAATTATAATATACTAAGAAATGGAATCAATTCCAAAAACAGTAAACACTTTAAAATGCAAGTCACTTCCAATAATATATCCAAAACTCTGCATAGCAAGAAAGGTCAAATTATGAAAAGCTAAAATAGTATATTGGAAAACTTAAATTTCATATGCTATGATATCTTACCATAATCTTCTCAGCAGCCTTATAGATCTTATCGACCTTTGACTCCAATCAAGTTCTACGAAAATATAAAAATTATTTTTACATATAATTATAATATTCCAATCACCAAATAAACATATAATTAAACAGAGAAAAGAAGGTGAAACAATTGGATTATAACCTACAACCTTGAGTACAAGTGTCACCGAGAATCATGATAGTTCTTGTAGTAGTGTCGGTCTCACCGCCGGACTAGCACTCCTCCAATTTAGGGTGAAACTTCAATTCGCGGAGCTTCTTCTTGATCTGCACATACTTCTCACTGTCGGGAACGACCTCCTTCATCCATTTTTACTTCGGAAGCAGCTTCTTCTTCGTCTCGACCTCTACCGAATACGTGATCTTCGATCTCAGCGAGATGAAGTCCAACAACGACAGTGATTCCTCCTGCAACCGCGCCCGGAGCCCAGCCAGAGTCTGCGGGAACTGTGATGGCGCCACCAGAGTGGTAGCGGTAGATAGAGATGGAGATGAGGTGCAGTACGATGGTGCAGTGCGGTGGAGCGGTACGATGGTGCAATGCGGTGGTGCGGTGGGAGAGTTAGGATTAGGGATTCTGAGAAGAGAAGGAGGGAAAGGAAATTTAGGGTTTAAGAAAGAAAAAACAAAGTAAGGAAAAAATGACAGACAAAGAAATAAATACAATTAATTACTTCAAAATTAGTATCTAAATTTAAAATTGGTATCTAAATTAAAAAATAATAGTGACTAAAAATTTAAGTAACTAATTAAATGATGATTAGAAACTAAAAAATTAGTTTTTAATTTTATTATTTTTATAAACCAAAAATTAGTTTCTAAAATGACTTAAAAAATTGGTTTCTAATTACATCTTAACAAGAGACTGAAAAAATGTCTCTAAATTTATTTATTTATTTTTCTTATTATTAGTTACCAAAATTGTAGTATCTAATTATATTAAAAAATTTATTAATAATAGATACCTTTTTAGTAACCAATAATTTTTAGTTTATAAAATAGTATCAAAATTAGTTACTATAGAAACTATTATTTTTTGGTTTCTAAATTGGTTACTATCAAAACATTTTCTTGTAGTGTAATATAAAAAAAAATAGTTCTTATCTATTCATATCAATGTCTTGATTTATAATCCTAAAGTAATAAAAAATATTGTAATTAATATAATGTTTAAAGTAAATAATATAATATAAAAGTATTACATAATAAAAAAGTAAAATAAATTTACTTGTTAATATGTTATTTAGTAAAACATTAAAGTCAAGAGAGTTTTACCTTATGTTAAAAGAAAGTGAATCATAAGAAAATAATTAAAAATATTAACAAGTAATTTAAGGATAATTTTTTTAAATATATTTTAAAAAATACTATAAATTACTAAGAAAATTTATTTGTAATTACTTTTTAATAAGGTTAAATAAACTTTTAAACTAGTTTTATATGAAAGTAGTTGAAACATTTTGGGGATATAACTTTTGAGAAGATCATATGCAATGACATGAATAATCAATTTATATGTTTTTTTTATATTTTTATAGAAAGTAAAATATAAATCTTAACTAGGTGGATACCTTGTATTTTTTTTTTATTCTTCAATTTTTATAATTTACAAAATTCATTTCTTATTATATTAAGAAAATATATTTTTATTTAGATTTAGGGTCTCCGATTAAATATTCACTTCAGGTCGAGTTAATATGTTCTAAAAAAAGTTTCTTGTAAACCATTGAACAATTATTTTTTATAAGGATTTCTTATCAATAATAATATTATTTCAATATGGATTCGCTTACAAAAGTACTTGAGATTAACAAACTATCTTTTTTATGTTTAAGGAAATGCTTTATAAAATTATATATGATAGGACAAATGTAAAGGTATTCCATTCTCCTTTCTTTTCGATCACTAATCTTCTCATTTAATCAAATAATTCTAGAATTTTTTTATTAAATAATAATTAATTTTAAAGATAAAAAATTAATTATTATATTAATGAAGTTAAATATTATTTTATAAATTAAAAAATTATTATGTTATTAATATAAATATTAACTTTTAAGATTTTAGTTATTAATTACTCGAATTTTAAATTTGTCTTGTGATTAATTCTGTAAAGCATGTAAGTAGTAGAAAAAATTAATATTTATGTTAGATATTAATTTATAATTTTTTTAATAATTTTTATTAATAAAATTTATTTTAAATATTAATATTTTTTTTAATTTATAAAATAGTATTTAATTTAATTAATATTGTAATCAATGTTTTTAAATTAGTTATTTTATTAAAAAAATTATTAAATAAAAATCAAATTTGGAATAAAAAAAATTAATTATCATATTATATTAACTAATATTTTAGAGAAAAAATTATTAATATTTAAAATAACTTCTATTATTAATAAAAAATTATAAAACAGTTTTTCTAATTCACTAGCCGAAGATGTTGTTGTAAGTACAGAAAACATTTTTTTATACGAATCTAATACACTATGTTACATATTGTACTGGTAGCCTAAAACCGAGAGGTATAGGCCGAGAACTACATGTTCAATAATCAAAGTGATAAATTAAAACTGAAAGGTCTGGACCGAAACCTGAAAGGATAATAGAAATCATAATAAAGCCCAATTTAAATAAGGAACTTGCACAAGGGGGTGTAAAAGTAATAAAAAGGTGTGAGAAGAAAGTCCAAAAGTACTGTAGAAGGCCCAAAACCCTATAAATAGGAGGTCACCACAAGAAAAAGGTAAGAGTGATTTTATCTGAAAAACCATTACATTGTTTCTGACTTTGGCATCAGAGCGACTTGCAGGTACATCCCCCCACCTGTGAGGAATACCAACCGAAAGGAGTAGCCGAGAGGTGCAGCCGAGATGAACAGCCGAGAGGAGCAACCGAGATGAATAGCCGAGATGAATAGCCGAGAGAAGCAGCCGAGAGGAACAGCCGAGAGTCTAGCCCAGTTGAGAGTCCAGCCCAAGAAGTAATCCAGCCCAATAGGAAACCGAGAGTATAGCCCGAAATCAGAAGATTTGTGTAAAAGGCCATCTTGTCGTTTCGGTTCGAGTGTTCTTGGTCCCTTTTTGTAAGAACATTTTGGCGCCCACCGTGGGGCCGAGAACTAGTTAGAAAGAAAGGTAGAAGACAAGATGGATCAGAGAGAAGGACAAGGAGAGCAAGTAGATAATGTCAGTATGCCAATGACAATGTTGGTGCAGCTGCAGAAAGAGTTCGAGACGTTAAAAAAGAGTAATGAAGAAGAGCTGAGTATGTTAAGAGCCGAAAATGCACGCATGAGGAGAAAACTACATGAGGAGACAGTTTTGAATGCATCATTTGAAACTGTTCAGCCAAGAGCACAAGTCAATGAGAGGATTTATCATAATGAATGTTCCCAAACGAAAAGAAGATTCCTTGGAGATTCTGAAGTTTTTGCAGGAGCATCTTCAAGAAAACATCCCTTCTATGATGTTATAGTTGATACTCCATTGCCTGACAATTGGAGAAGTTTAACTATTGACAAGTATGACGGAAGCACGGACCTTGATGAACATGTTGCGGTATATACCACGCAGATCAGTCTATATACATGGAACGATGCTATTATGTGCAGAGTGTTCCCTACAACGTTAAAGGGACAGTGTTAAGTTGGTTCACACGCCTTCCGCCCTTGAGCATAGATTGTTTTGATACATTGATGGAAAAGTTTGGAGCTCAGTTCGCAACTAGTCGTCCCCATCACCTCGATTGCTTTGGTGAATATAAGACAAGAAAAGGGAGAGTCGTTAAGAATGTTCATGGAACGCTTTGGGAAGGTTGCCCTGGGAATTCGAAACCTCAGCCCAGAGGTTATCATGCATCATATGATAACAGCACTAAAGCCAGGGCCATTTGCTGATAGTCTTTGCAAGAAACCCGCGACTAGTTTAGATGAGCTAAGACAACGAGCGTCGAAGTTCATGCAAATGGAAGAACTGAGAGAGTTCCGGAATCAGGCAAGGATGGATGGAGGTGAAAAAAGGGTGATAGAAAAAGAAAGTGGACCTATGGCTAGAAGAGCCAGGGAAGAATTCAGAAGCCGAAAGTTCCAGCAATACACACCCTTAAATACAAACAGAACAAGAGTCTTACAAGAAGCCATGGCGGCAGAGATAATACCACCAACTAGAAAAGCGCGAACACCGGAAAGGGCCGACCACACCAAACATTGTGAATATCATAAAAATCATGGCCATCATACAGAGGAGTGTGTCGGGTTAAAAGATAGAATAGAAGAATTGATTCAGGCTGGGCAGTTGAAGCGTTTTGTTCAAGGAGGAAATGTTAGACTGAGGTCAAGTCCGGAGAGAAGATTGAAAGGAATCGAAACAGGGGGAAGAAGGGCAGACAGATTTGAAAGAGAAAAAAGAATAGAAAAAAGAGATGATAGAAGAGGTGGAAGATCAGAAGGAAGAAATGACAGGGTTTACCAAAACACACAATCAGTAAGGAGAAGTAGGGAACGAAGTTTGGGGAGACCCGTCAGGGGGTTTATAAACACTATTTCAGGTGGTTTCTCTGGAAAAGAATCATCATCAGCAAGGAAACAACATTGGAGAAGTATAAGGACCATTAACCACATTTTTAAAAGAAGAACTTTGCCACCAATGCTTTTTACAGATGAAGATTTTCAAGAAATTGATCCCGATCACGACGATCCTATGGTGATAACAGTAGAAATAGCCGAATATGCCGTCATGAAAACCTTGGTTGATCAAGGAAGCTCAGTTGATATTCTGTTTTGGGATACTTTCAAAAGATTGCATCTAAAAGAAGAAGACATTGTACCTTTCCGAGAACAAATCATTGGTTTTTCAGGGGAGAGAGTCAGCACGAAAGGATATGTGGATTTGATGACTACGTTCGGAAGAGGGAGTAAGACTAAAAAGATTAAAATCAGATATTTGGTGGTGGATGCTTCTACATCATATAATGTGTTGTTAGGACGTTCTTCTTTGAATAAGTTGGGAGCAATAGTTTCAACACCACATCTAGCAATGAAATTTCCAACAGAAAAGGGGGAGATAGCAACAGTCTATGTTAATCAAAGAGATGCTCGAGAATGTTATGCAGCCGGTCTGAAGATGAATTTAAAAACACACAAAGATACCGAAAGAATGGTGGCAATGGCGGATTTGGACCCAAGATTAAATGATGAAAGGTTGGAACCGAAAGAAGAGACTACAGCCGTGGTATTAGGCCGAGACGAGAAGCAATGCACTTATATAAGTGGAAGTTTGCTCGAAGAATTGTTAAACAAACTTGTCACATTGTTACGCGACAACAAAGACTTGTTCGCTTGGACACCGTCTGATATACCTGGAATCGATCCAAAGGTAATTTGTCATAAGTTGTCGGTATGCCGAGAAGCGAGACCGATATCTCAGAAACGAAGAAAGTTGGGTGAAGAGAGAAGAAAGGCAGCAATGGAAGAAACTGAGAAGTTAATGCAAGCCGGTTTCATTAAGGAAGCTCAATATACGACATGGTTGTCCAATGTAGTGCTTGTCAAAAAACCGAATGGAAAGTGGAGAATGTGTACAGATTATACGGACTTAAATAAGGCTTGTCCGAAAGATACATATCCATTGCCCAACATTGACCGATTGGTAGATGGGGCGTCTGGACAAGAAATGATGAGTTTTCTCGATGCTTATTCAGGGTATAACCAAATACAGATGTATGAGCCAGATGTGCCCAAAACAGCTTTTACCACAGATACGGCAAATTATTGTTACAAAGTCATGCCTTTCGGCTTAAAAAATGTCGGAGCAACGTATTAGAGATTGATGGATAAAGTGTTCAAAGATCAAATTGGAAGAAACATGGAAGTATATGTGGACGATATGGTTGTGAAGTCAGAGGAAGTGGAGAAACATTTGGGAGATCTTGAGGAGGTGTTTTCACGCATAAGAGAGTACAATATACGTCTCAACGCAGAAAAATGTGTGTTTGGCGTCAAAGGTGGAAAATTTCTAGGTTTTATGTTAACCAACAGAGGGATTGAGGCTAATCCTGATAAATGTGAAGCAATTATGAAGATGGGGAACCCGAAAAACCTGAAAGAGGTGCAGAGGTTAGTGGGAAAACTAAATTCATTGTCAAGGTTTTTACCAATCTTAGCTGAAAAAACTAAACCGATAATAAGCTTGTTAAAAAAATCTGAAACCTTTGAGTGGAATGAAAAATGTGAGCAAGCCTTCTCTCAAATCAAAAGCATGGTAGCTGAACCACCGATCCTAATCAAACCTGAGTTGACCCAACCCATCATAGTTTACTTAGCAACTTCCAATGAAGCCATAGGAGCAGCGTTAATCCAAGAGAATCCGGACCAGAAACCAATATACTTTGTAAGTAGATCCCTTCAAAATGCTGAAACCAGATATCCCAAAGTAGAAAAAGTTGCCTTGACCTTGGTGTACGCCGCAAGACGTCTTCGGCCATACTTTCAGAATCATCAGATAATTGTGAGGACAGATTATCCAATATCAAAAATTTTGAGAAAACCAGAACTTGCAGGTAGGATGGTGACATGGTCAATGGAGCTTTCCGAATATGGAATCAAGTATGAACCAAGAGGACCAATCAAAGCTCAATCCCTTGCAGATTTCATCATCTAGATGCCGACAACAGCACAGCAGGAGCAGTGGATATTGTATGTAGATGGCGCGTCAAGCAAAAAAGGAAGCGGAGCAGGGATAGTACTTGAAGGACCAGACAACTTCCAAATAGAGATGGCATTGAGATTCGAGTTCAGAACATCCAACAACCAGGCCGAATATGAAGCTCTTATTGCAGGACTACTACTGGCGAGAGACATGGGAGTTGAAAACGTCATTTGCAAAAGTGATTCTCAGCTCTCAGTGGGACAGGTACGAGGAGATTATCAGGTAAAAGATCCATTATTGATGCAATATTATCATAAGGTATTAAATGTCATGCAATGTTTCAAACAAGCTGAAATAAAATATATTCCGAGAGAACTAAACATGAAAGCAGATTCATTATCCAAATTGGCAAGTCAACAGCGGCAACTCCAACACAATTCGGTTATACAACAAACCCTCAGTTACCCGACAATCGGTTTCGAGGAATGTTGCAACGTCACCACAACAAAAGATGAATGGATAGAAACATATATGGAAGCTATAAAGAATCAAGAGCAAGGTGTTCAATTGGATACAAAAATGACAAAAAAAAATAGCTAGTTTTGTGTTAATTGGAGATGAACTCTACAAACGCGGATATTCAATATCTTTGTTGAAATGTCTCTCAAAAGAGCAAGCTCAATATGTAGTGAAAGAACTTCACGAAGGAATATGTGGCTTACATTGTGGAGCTCGAACAATGGCAACAAAAGTTTGCAGAGCTGGATATTATTGGCCAACACTCCGAGAAGATTGTGAAATTTATGTTAAAACATGCAAGAAGTGTCAAGAGTTTGGAAGTTTGAACCATATACCAGCACAGGCGTTACAAGGAATTACTTCTCCATGGCCATTTGCAAAATGGGGAATTGATATACTCGGTCCATTTCCACTCGGCCGAGGACAAACTAAATTCATGATAGTCGCTGTAGATTACTTTACAAAATGGATAGAAGCAGAAGCACTGACTAAGATAACAGCTCAGCAAGTTCAAACATTTATATGGAAAAATATAATATGTCGATTCGGAATCCCACACACCATAATAATTGACAATGGCCGACAATTCATTGACAAAAAAACTTATGGAATTTTATGCAGATTTGGGAATCAAGTCAACAAGCACTTCAGTTGAACATCCGCAGACGAATGGACAAGCGGAGGCTGCAAACAAAGTTATTTTGGGACAATTGAAGAAGAGGTTAGGAAATGCCAAAGGTTTGTGGGCAGAGAAGTTACCAGAGATCTTATGGGCATATAGATGCACACCACAAACTTCAACTGGTGAAACACCATTCAACCTCACATATGGGATGGATGCAATGTTACCTGTAGAAGTGAATGAACCAACGTTACGAAGGCAGATAGAAGACTGGAATATTAACAATGAATGCTTGAGAACCGACCTTGATCTCATTGAAGAACTTAGAGAACGAGCAAAAATAAAAGAGGCAGCAGTAAAAAGAAGAGCAATGAAAAGGTTCAATGCGAAAGTAAAATTCAGAGATTTTAAGGAGGGGGATTTAGTATGGAGAATGCGAACTGATGCACGAAAAGATCCGCGACATGGAAAATTGGCGTCTAACTGGGAAGGTCCATTCAGAATACTCGAAAATTTGCAAAATGGAGCATACAGATTGGAAACTTTAGAAGAAAAAATAGTACCAAGAACATGGAATACAAGTCATTTAAAGTTTTATTTTAGTTGAATTTGAAGATGTACAAAGAAGACTCTGTATATATATCTATCCATCAATGAAGAAGCATTATCCATTAACAATGTGTCGTTCATTTACATAACTTTCGGTCTTGGATGATTTCACTCTAAGTGAAAACCCACCCGAAAAGAAATGTATTCATCAAACTTTCGGTCTTGGATGATTTCACTCTAAGTGAAAACCCACCCGAAAAGAAATGTATTCATAAAACTTTCGGTCTTGGATGATTTCACTCTAAGTGAAAACCCACCCGAAAAGAAATGTATTCATAAAACTTTCGGTCTTGGATGATTTCACTCTAAGTGAAAACCCACCCGAAAAGAAATGTATTCATAAAACTTTCGGTCTTGGATGATTTCACTCTAAGTGAAAACCCACCCGAAAAGAAATGTGTTCATAAAACTTTCGGCTTTGGATGATTTCACTCCAAGTGAAAACCCACCCGAAAAAACATCTATACATAAAACTTTCGGATTTGGATGATTTCACTCTAAGTGAAAACCCACCCAAAAATTCGTACATTCATAAAAACTAGTGATCTCGGACGCTCCCATTTCCAATAAAAAATTCACTCGCACACCATACTTATGTTGATAATAAATTGGATAAGTCACTAATAAACTATGAATCAATAACCCATTATGATATTTTACAAAATCCGCAAAGAATCCGCTATTTCGAAACAACTTTCGGATAAAAACCGACAGATACTCGGCGTGTGAACAAAACGTCATCGCATTAAAAATATTACAATTAAATCAGTAGGTGACAATTACGTAGTATACGATCAATAATGCAAAATCATATAACAGTTGATAATCCAACAAACTTTATATGTATTAAGGTTCTCAAAAAGACATTACATTTAGCAAAACGAATCCCCCCACATGGATTAGCATATCAAAAAGCATCCATACATGGATTCCTAGTTCAAAATAAATCTACTTTCGGCAGGTAAACCTACGCCCCTCTAGCTCTCAATATTGACATCTTCAGCATCAGTGTCTGGGATCTCGTTAGCCGGCACCAATTCACCCTTGTAAAAACCCTTTTTAACATCAAAGTTGCCTTCATCAAGTGGAATCTTGTAAAAATATTTTGCTTGCTGAAGCGCTTTTTCAAAACCAAGTTGATGTTGTTCAAATATAAAGCTTTCGGCTTCAAAAACGTTGGTCCTCAGCTGATTTATCTCTTCATCCATAAGTTTGATGGCGTTCTTGTCGGCTTCATTCGTAGACAATAACGCTAACACCTTCTCATTCAGCAGTTGATTCTCTTTACGGAGTTGAGCGTTTTCTTCACTAGACCTCAAGCTTTCATTCTTCAATTCAACAATTTCTTTTTTAAACTCTTCCTTTGCAACTTCTTGTTCACCTTTTTGTTTCTTCATCTCTTCTAGTTGCTCGAACAAAGAGCTCGTTTTCTCCTTATATTCAGCAAGGTCAGTCCTCAATTTTTCAAATTCAGATAAAGACACACAATTTCCATTTTTCTCCTTCATCATTTTTCCAATCAACAAACTTCTACTCGACAATTCAATAATGGAATCAGCTAATGAAGCAGCATCCATATTTTTCAACATATTATAAGACGATTCGTTAAAAGAAGTTTGGACAAACTTTGCATACTTAGTTGATGCACAAAAAATGGTTTCAGAAAGCGGTTCAGACGACACATTCTCAACGCGACGATGACGCCGAGAAGAAGAGTGCGATCTCTTGCTGCTTCTATCTCGCTTCTTTGATTTTTTCGAAGGCCCGACAACATCAACATTGTGTGCAACTTCAACCACTTCAACAGGCGCAACACGCTCCGCTTCTTCCGTTTCAACAACAGGATTCACCACATTTTCACGCCGAGGAGTTACATCACCTACTTTGTTTAGCAGCTTCGAAAAATAAGACCGAGCTTTCGGATTTGTGCTTGCCATCAAAGCTGAAAATCAATAAAAAACTTAGCAAAGTTAAAAAACACATCCTATAAAACAAGAAAATGAAGAACAACCACCTACCAGTAAGATCTTCTCGTGGATGGGACGAAGTATACAATTGTAGCAAGGCGCGAGTGGGAACTTGGTACGAGAGGTGACTGAAAACTTCAATAACATGACGATCGGCCGCCCCCATTGAGTGAAAAGATATTGAATTAAACTTCACGGGATCTCTTGTCCAGTAAAGAGGAAATTTTGGAGACTCTCCATTGAAAAAATACTCTTTCCCTATCGGCTCTATTAGAATTTTGAAAAAACCTCCCTTAAAATCCTTATATGATGATGTAAAAGGTTTAAGGAAGCAAACGTTGGATTTACTAATAAGAGAAAGCCATCCTGGTCGTTTACCAGGCCGAGAACTATAATAATACAGGAACGAAGCAGGACTAGGAGAAAGCGACAGTAATTTACACAAAATACTAAAAGCTTGCATGGCAGCCCACCCATTAGGGTGAAGCTCAGTAGGGGCAACATTAAGAAAATTAAGAACGCCTATTTGAAAGTTGTTCAAAGGCAATCGAATATGAAGGTCTCTAAAAAAGCAAGCATAAAAATAGAAAAACTCATAGCTATCATCTTCTCGGCCATGGCAAACGTTATCAACATCTCCAACACGCCGAAAAGAAATAATATCGTTTTCAATATCAGAATAATAAATCTGAGAATGAGAAAGAAAACTACGAAGTTCAGTAGCAGAACGATACTTCGAAAAATATTCCCGAACTCTAGGGTTAACCCACTGATAACCTGGACGAAGGTTTTTCCGAGGCAACATAAAATCGACTTCTTGAGGAACATCAATAGTAGGGGCTCCATTAGAGTCATTCATGCAAGAAGGGGTAGCAGATGAAGACTTTGAGTCTGGATGATCCTCTTCCCGAACCACTCGCCCAGTTGATTCACCACCCGTGCTCGAACAATCATCACTAGCAGAAAAGCTTGAAAGAGACATTACCTTTGCCAGAATCAACTGAAGATGGAAAATGAGCTTCTTGTTTAATAGCGATAAGTTTCACAATCATAAAAAGGCTAAAAAAGGAACCTATTTATAACCCACGTGAACCCTAGAATTTGAAACGTTATGATCACACAAAATTATTTCTAAAATATATATGATCTAACGGTTAAAATAGACATTTCATGTCAAATCATGTACTTTCAGAAAAGTGAATTACGAAAACCAAGGCATTAAATACCAAATCAAATCAAAACTCAAAACTATTATATTATATTAAGACACAAATACTTTCAATATAAATAAATTATTTTTGTCTCGGGGGCCAGTGTACTGGTAGCCTAAAACCGAGAGGTATAGGCCGAGAACTACATGTTCAATAATCAAAGTGATAAATTAAAACTGAAAGGTCTGGACCGAAACCTGAAAGGATAATAGAAATCATAATAAAGCCCAATTTAAATAAGGAACTTGCACAAGGGGGTGTAAAAGTAATAAAAAGGTGTGAGAAGAAAGTCCAAAAGTACTGTAGAAGGCCCATCAACGAAACCCTATAAATAGGAGGTCAGCACAAGAAAAAGGTAAGAGTGATTTTATCTGAAAAACCATTACATTGTTTCTGACTTTGGCATCGGAGCGACTTGCAGGTACATCCCCCCACCTGTGAGGAATACCAACCGAAAGGAGTAGCTGAGAGGTGCAGCCGAGAGGTGCAGCCGAGATGAACAGCCGAGAGGAGCAGCCGAGATGAATAGCCGAGATGAATAGCCGAGAGAAGCAGCCGAGAGGAACAGCCGAGAGTCTAGCCCAGTTGAGAGTCCAGCCCAAGAAGTAATCCAGCCCAATAGGAAACCGAGAGTATAGCCCGAAATCAGAAGATTTGTGTAAAAGGCCATCTTGTCGTTTCGGTTCGAGTGTTCTTGGTCCCTTTTTGTAAGAACACATATGTTTATCTATATATTGTTGATGAACAAACTTATTTTAAAATGCTTAGTTTTATAAAATCTAAATTGAAGACAATATATGAATCTTTATATGAATATCTTAATTAGTTAACATATATAATTTATGTGATTAGTTGTATCTAATCAATAATGTTCTTCATCTAATATAAGAACTATTATAGTTTAAAAAGATATCAAGAATCAATGCCAATAGAGCTACAATGAGCGCGTGAGGTAGACATAGCAGTGAACCCTATTCGCGATGTGAGATAACAGAGAAAAAAGAGAATAAGAAAACGAGAAAGAGAAAGAAATGGTATTCTGTAAAACGTAAAAAGTTTCAGTGTACCAAACAGTAGACAAAAAGGTGTATATATAGAAAAGCAGTGCCTAAACCGTTGACAAATAAATAGAAAGTAAAATGGGCCTAACGGTGGCTCAAAAGCTTAAAAAATATCCTTAACCCCCCTCATCAAGTTGAGAGTATATGTTGCACAATCCCAACTTGAATTTAAGGTTGTTGAAAGGTGTAGGAGCAAGTGACTTTGTCAATATATTTGCAATTTGCTTGGCAGAGATGATTCGTAGGAGTTTGAGGAGACCAACGTTAAGTTTTTCACGAATAAGGTGGTAGTTTATTTCAATATGTTTGGTTCGTTCGTGAAAGACTTGATTGGAAACAATCTGGGTAGCAGACTTGTTGCCATAGTATAAGGTTGCTGGTTGTATGAATGGAATGCAGAGTTCAATGAGTAGGTAAGTGAGCCATTGTAATTTATAGGTTGTGGTGGCGAGAGCTCTGTATTCTACCTCAAAGGAGCTTCGAGGGATGGTATGTTGTTTCTTAGACTTTCAAGAGATGAGAGAGTCGCTGAGGAAGATAGAGTATCCTGTGATTGATTTGCGTGTCTCAAGACATGTGGCATAGTCAGAATCACTAAATCCCTAGAGTTGAATTATACTTGTGCTAAGGAGATAGATGCCATTGCTAGGATTGCCTTTCAAGTAACGAAGAAGGCAGGAGACAGGTTGCTAGTGGAATGTGGTGGGAGTAGAGATAATGTCGGGGCAAGTGGTAAATCAGTCTCCCAATGAGTCTTTTGCATGTAGAGGTTTCGTTAAGGTTGAGTTTTGTGCCTTCAGAATACGAGAGCTTTGAAGAATGTGACATGGGATAGGGCATAAGTGTTGAGTATAACATTCCAGTTTCTTGCAGAAGATCAAGGGTATACTTGTGTTGACTGAGATGCAGGGGATACTACAAAGCCCAAAAAAAAAAATAAGTAAGGTTGCTTAAGTTTTTGACTTTGAAGTGGTGATCTAGAGAAGCAGTAATAACAATAATTTCCTCAGTGTCATTACTCGTGAGAACCAAGTCATCAACATAAGCAAGTATTGCAGGTAGTTTGGTGCCATTATATTTAAGAAATAAAGAATGATCAAACAAGGTATATCTATTATTTAAAAGAAAATGTGAGAGTTTTGCATACCATTGTTGACCAGCTTGACAAAGGCCATAAAGAGAGCGTTGAAGTTTACATACACAATGTAGAGATGGTAGAGAAAGACAAGGAGGAAGAGTTATATAGACTTCCTCATGAAGATCACCATGAAAGAAAACATTATTTACATCAAGTTGTTTCATTGTCCAATTTTGTGATGTTGCAATAGCAACTAAGAGGCGTAAAATGGTGAGTTTAGAAACCGGAGCAAAGGTGTCTAGAAAATCTAGACCTTTAAGTTAAGCAATTCTCAGCTAATAAAGTTGACCCCCTGTGGTTACATGATTTGTTCGACAAAAAACAAAGGGAAGGATAGCTGCTCAAAGAGTACTTAAATCATTTATGCGCCGTCTCAGAGAGACTTAAGACTCTGAATGAGGAAATGATGGTCGCCGCTTTCATTAAAGGGATGACAACAAGCCCATTCAGTGACTCGTTAATCCAAAACAAGGCGAAAACGTTATTCGAAGTACGAAAACAAGTTACAACTCATATCAAGGCAGAGGAAGATGTGCTCAGGAAAAACGATAGCTCACGGTCAAAATAATCCAGGTATAAGGAGAGTAGTTGTGATCGTTCATCGAGGAAAGATGAAACATCCATAGTAAGAGAACAGACCAAAGGTACGTCCCATACATTGCGAAATACGAATCGAACACTCAAGCCGACGAGGAGATGATAACCAGGCCAAGGTTCCGAGTATCCTACAAGGAACTCGTGAGCATGGCCAGGGTGGCAATAGACTAAAATTTCCACAAAAGTCAGATTGGTTTTTAGGGTCATGAAAGGATAACTGGTGTGATTTTCACAGGGCGTGAGGGCACAATGTCGAACAATGCATTGCCCTAGGTTATCAACTTTTGAAGCTACTCAAAGAGGGATTCTTGATAGAGTTCCTTGAGGTTGGCCAAGAGGAATTGAAGGGGGAGATCGCACCCCAAGAACTAAAACATGAAACTCCAATCCTAGGTGACTTGAATAACATTGCGGGAGGATTTTTTGGAGGTGAAAACTCAGCTTCTAGCCGCATACACTATGCCAGAGCAGTGATGTCCCTAGATGTAAAGAAATATGAGAAGTTCACCGAACCCTCCCTATGTTTCACAGGATCCAATTTGAAGGACGTGTTTCCCCATGAAAATGATCATGTAGTAATATCAGTTATCATCATAGGACGAAAGGTGCATAGGGTTCTCATCGATCAAGGAAGCTCGACCGATGTGATGTTTTGAGAGAAATTTTTAAATTTACAAATCTCCCTCGACAAGTTGAGGCCTTACGACGTTGTCTTGTCGAGTTCGCAGGCGATCGGGTGGAGGTGTGAGGATACGTGGAGTTGAGGACGACCTTCTTTGATGAAAGCACAACCAAAATGATCACTGTGAAGTACATTGTTGTTAATACACCTTTTGTGTACAACCTGCTTTTGGGGTGACCTTCCTTGAATAGGTTGGGCGCGGTGGCCTCTACCATCCACATGAAGATAAATTTGCCCTCGACTAAAGGAAAGATAATCATGATGATCATCGACCAGAAGATGGCACGAAAATGTTCTGAGAGTAGCCTGAAAAATCGCAGGAGAACTTACACAATCACTATCCAATTGGGAGAACTAGGATGGATGGCCGTAGACGACCCCTGCAACGAAAGGTGACTTGAACCTACTGGGGAAGTTCGAGATTTGGAGATAAATGGCAAAAGGTTCAAGCTTGGCGCCTCGCTTTGCAAGGAGTTAGTGATGACATTTTCATGAAGTTCTTCTTGAATCAATGTAGAGTATGGGGCGGAAGCAATGAATGAGAGTGAGCAAGATCCTCCTAAGAGTGGTGTTGATCTTGTAGGTGCATGATAAGTATGGGTATTGAGTGGTTCGGCCAGCTCAAGGGAAAAGATGAAGGAATTGAAGTTTAGAGCCTAGGATTCTAGGGAGAAGCAAAGCTTGACACAAAATAGCAGCATAACTTTACTCACAATAAACTTGAAAATACAAGGTGTAGGCTCCTCCTTTTATAGGCTAAGGAGGACCATAATGCAACCCTAATGCTAGCCAAATGAAATGTAAATGTGAAGCACATGGGTGCACATGGCACATGGGTGCACAAATGAGCACATGGGGAGGGGTGTGTCTAGTTTTTATGCTCACCCCCCTCCATGGTCTTTCTAGAATGTTCACACAAATATGCTTTCTACACTACTCTAATTACTAAGCACCCCTAATGGGCCTTTATGTAACAATTACAAAGGTCTTCTCTTCCCAAAACCGTAGCTTTGACCCATGTGTATGTGAAGCTAGACGGTCTAGAAGGAATCCTCATCATGGCCTAGACGCTCCTTATGTAGCCGTTCCTCATCATGGCCTAGACGTTCCTCTTCATGGGCTAGACGCTCCTTTTTTAGTCTAGACGCTCCTCATCATAGGCTAGACCGTCTAGTCTTGGAGGCTTGGCTTTCATCGTGTGGTGAGCTTGGGCCCTCCTCCATCATCCCCTCCCTCTTGGAAAGGATTTGTCCTCAAATCCAAAGCTTTTGCTTTTGAGGGGGATTGTTGTGGCTGGATGGTATCCATCATCTCCTCCTTCGGGAAAAGATCTATCCTCAGATTTGCTAACTTGATCTCGGATAGCAGCCTCTTGCTTCGTCAAGGTGTGTCCTCCCGGATCAAATATCAACCTATGAGAATCTTGAAACAAAGCAAAGGAGTTAGAGTGAGTATTTGGAGAACAATTAATTGTGTGAAGTTGCCATCTTTGTTTTTCTCTTGTTTTGGTCAACTTCTCACAATGCTTCCCTTTTGATGGTTGTAGGTGCCCTCTAATCCTCTTATGTTTTCTAAAATTTCCAAAAGTAGTTACTTTTTCCTTAGGCATAATCCCTTTAGGAAATGGTGACAACTTTAAAAAGGCAAGAGGACTATGTTCACATACAACTTCAAATGGAGAGATATGAGTAATCTTGTGGACTACTCCATTGTATGCATGCATAAAAGGAAAAGGATTCTTATCCCAAGAATTGTGGGTGTCCCTCATGATTTCGTGAAGCATAGAAGGGAGAGCTATGTTTTCAAATTTTGGAGCTCTATCCCTTATTTTTGAAAATAAATCATGGAGGCTTGTAATTTTTCTTAAGAAGAGTTTATCCACTTCCATGAAGATTGAATCACAACCTTTTGTTGTCCTAGGGAGTTTTAATATGAAATTTATATCTTCCCAAGGATCATTTGCAAAAGGTGAAGGAGTATAAAGTTCATGAGACATTGCCTTGGGTGTAGTTTGAAAACAAGAATTGTACCTAAGGTAATGTCTTTGAACTTCTTTTCTCATGGGGGACAAAAGTTTTCCTTTTAAAAGCTCTAGAGTTTTATCAACTCTAATTTGTCCCATGAGTTCTCCTTCATGAAGACTCTTTCTCTTATGTGTAAGGATAGTCTCGTTGTGACAACCATTGTTTATAAGGATTTGTACACTTTGCAATGGTTGTCTCAATAAGACATGACAAGTTTCTTTAGGCCCTACTTCACATAAAAATTTGTTTTTGTAGATGCTTATAAAAAACTTGACATTCACTTGGTGATATCCTAGCACATATGAGAAATAATCTATTTCATTTTTATCTATGCAAGCTTCTTTTAAAGACTCTTCTTTTTCACTTAGGCTTGCAAGTGTTCCTTTACAAAAGGTAAGGCTTTGAGGTTGTTCAGCAAGACACACATTTTCAAAGGTATTTTTAAATCTTTGGTCTTGTTGAATGACCTTGTGGGAAGGAACACTCTTCTCCCACGCCTTTTGTTTTTCAAGGGTCTTCTCATGCTTTTCTTTTTCTTCTTTTTCTTTAGCTTCACTTTCGACTTCCCCTCTCTTCTTTTGTATTTTTCTTTCCTTTCTTTCTTTATGGGAAGCAAACAATTTTTCTACCCTCATTTCCCAATCTAGGCAAGCTTCTATATTTTCTTTTCCATGGAAATGGGGTTGTTCTACCCTAACCTCTCTTGGGTTTTCTTGTTCTTTTCTATCTCTTCTATGTCTTCTAGGGGGTGCTTGATAATAATCATTTACTCTAATGCTTCCCTCCCCAAAAGAATCATGATCTTTAGAGATATATGCATGAGAAGGTAATTTTTTTAGAATGTGAGACTTCTCATCCTTTGCTTTAGTCAAAACATTAAGTTTAGTCTCACTCTCCAATTGTCTATATGCAATTGATTGCACAGTTTGTGAAACTTCTTTCAATAGAGTTTTTAAAGATTTTAATTCACTTCCAATAGACTTTGTAGAATGAGAAGAAGAAGACATGGCTAAAGCTTTGTGTATATAGGTGTTTTACTTTGAGAAAGTTTAGGAAAGTTAAAGAAGGTAGTTTTCCAGGTAAGGGAGGTGAGTCACAAAGGACTACTTAAATACCAAGCCTTTGCCTTAGCCAAAAACTATCCCTCAGTAAAGGCGGATTAACATGTCACCGACTTGGAGGAGTTGTTCGCCACTATAACAAGGGAGAACT
The DNA here is from genome assembly GCF_000499845.2 of Phaseolus vulgaris. Taxonomy (NCBI): domain Eukaryota; kingdom Viridiplantae; phylum Streptophyta; class Magnoliopsida; order Fabales; family Fabaceae; genus Phaseolus; species Phaseolus vulgaris. Next base: position 24,382,419 of record NC_023750.2, read on the forward strand.
TAAAACTTAACCCCAATAAATGTGTTCTCGGTGTCCAGGCAGGGAAGTTCCATGCTTTCCTATTAACCGAAAGAGGGATAGAAGCAAACTCTGATAAGTGCACAACGATCATGGAGATGAGAAGCCCAACCAACGTTTAAGAGGTGCAACGTTTAACTGGGCGCATGGCTGCCCTATCACGTTTCTTATTAATTAGTGGCGATAAGGGGTATCCTTATTTCCAATGCCTCAAGAAGAACGACCGTTTTATCTAGATCGACGACTGTGAAAAGGCTTTTGTCAAGTTAAAGGAGTACTTGGCTAATCCTCCCGTTCTGAGCAAGCCTACCCCGAAAAAATGGTCATCTTGCAGAAGGAGGAGAAGGCACAAAAACCGATTTACTTTGTAAAAAAATTGTTCCAAGGGGCAGAGGTTCGGTACCAAGCTATAGAAAAGGCGACTTTGGTGGTGTTATTCACAGCCCGACAACTTCGCCACTACTTCCAAAGTTTCACCGTAGTTGTAATGACCGACCTACCCACTCATAAGGTCTTATAGAAACTCGATATTGTAGGAAGGATGGTGCGGTGGGCGGTTAAGTTATCTGAATGTGACATACACTATGAGTCGTGAGGACCAATCTAGGTCCAAGTGTTTGCAAACTTCATGATAGAGCTCTCCCCCAAAGGTTTCGAGCCTAATTCGAATGATTTCCAATGGATCCTTTCCGTTGATGGGTCCTCTAACCTACAAGGGAGTGGGGCTGGTTCAAAGAGCTTTTATGACTAGTCAAAGAGCACATGTGATGACCATGTGGTTTTCTGCTTTTTCTGACGTTTTCTGTGCAGGTCTTGGTCAAGTCTTTTCTCTCTGAAAATCAGTAACCCTCTCACGTCATTGAATGTAGTATGGATCTGTTTCTTCTTTAAAATCTGTTGCAGCTATTCTCTCTCACAAGAACAACCAATTGAGTCATCTCTTGCAACATCTCTTGTTCTCCTTGTGTGAGTTCTCTTTGCCCCTTTTTCTGTTGTCATGGAATCAACACCTCCTACATCAAAGAGGGTCAAAACCAGAGCAGTGAGGTGTGGAGAGAGATTAGAAGGCTGGTTTTCTGGAGACAATGAGCTTATTGAAAGGTATAGGTTTGAAACTAGCACAAAAGTGATAAACAACCCCAAAGTTGTTTCTTTTGATTGTCTGAAAAGCCAAAAGCTAGATAATGTGAGAAAGCTGCTCAAAGATCAATCTCTAAGAAGGTTCTTGGAGATGAAGGTGAACATCTACCCTGATTTGATTAGGGTGTTCTACACCAACCTCAAGTTTGAGGGAAACAACCTTGTTTCTCATGTGAAAGGGGTTGACATGGAGATCACCTATGATGTGTGGACTGCTGTTGCTGGTCTGAAGTATGCTGGCCTAAGAATCAACAAGGGAAATCTAGGAGTAGTGGAGGATTTCAAAAAAGTCCAATACTACAAGAGCTGCTTGAAGAATCAAAATGCCCAAGTAAGAACTTGTTCGGTGGGAGGCCTAAAGCTAGATGAGAGATTGCTTGCTCTTATTGTAACTTGGATCCTTACTCCAAGGGGGAGCAATCATTCTGTTCTTACAGAAGAGGACCTAGTGTACATCTGCTGCATAATGAAGAAGATCAGAATCAATTGGATCCACATCATCAAAGAGCACATGGAAAAAGCCATGAGGTTAAGTGTTTATCACTATCCCTATGCTGTTTTGATTTCTAAATTTCTGCTGTATTTTGAAGTGAATCTGGAAGATGAGTCATCCGAGTTGGTTAAGTCAACTCAAGAGATGAACAATGGCTTTCTTAGCAAGATGGGATTCACCGAAATAGGTGGTAAATGGTTGAGCAAAGATGGTGATCATGGTGCCTCTTCAAGTGCTGCTGCTGAGTTTGATGAAGAAGATTAAGCTACTGAAATGGACTTTCATCAAGAAGAGCAACCTGAGACCAATCTAGGTGCTGGAACTAGTGCAGGGAATCAAGGAGATGAAATGCGATCCATGTCTTCTTTTAAAAGATACATGGTCAATAGGCTTGATGGATTTGCCGAGAATCAAAGAAATCTCAATGATTTATGTGTAAGCAACTTTCAGAGCATAGATAATAGGTTCAACAACATGGATACACGGTTCATGACCTTGGATGAACAAATAGAAGCTGTCCAGAATCAAATCTTTGAACTTCAGTATGGAAAGGAAGATTAGAGGGAAAACAACCGGTTGATTTCACGTAACAACCGATTGTTTTTGGTCTTGTAACAGTTTTATTACTTTTGCTTTAAATTTTTGTATGATCTGGAACAATTATCTCTTTATCTCTTCTTTTTGCCTATTTGTGAAGACAAATAGGGGGAGATTTATGCTGTGTGTTGCTGCTTTTATTATCTTTTAATTTTTGCAAAACTCTATGTGGTTTATGATTGTTTAAGTAAGCCTTATATTTCTGCTGGTCTTAAACCTACTCTGATATACTGCTCTGATATACTGTTTCTTTTTCAGAAGTATTGTGCTTTGCTTAAATTTTGTCTTGCAGGAACTGCTTCAGATTCATTCAAATCCAACACAAGCAACCAAGGATTTGTCTTCATCAAATAGGGGGAGATGGTTGAATCAAGTGTGATCAAGTTTTGAAGAATCCAAACCCCTTTGAAGGTTGATGAAAGGCTGGCTATGCTTGTTGTTGCTGAGCTGTCTTTAGATAGGACCTGGGGTAGAATTTATGTATAAATCCACTCTTGATTGAATCCAAAGCATAAGCATTCTCAAACCTTTTAAATGAAAAGTGTTTTTAAAAACTAAGTGAAAAACCACCTGTTGTTTTATCGAAACAACCGATTATTTTATACTTAGGTGTTTTTAGAAAGGTTGAAAACTGTTTTTGATGGTTGACTTGCTGTCAAACCAAAACAACTTATTGATTCGTGGAAACAACCGATTGTTTGTTTTGGGACCATAACAAAAAACTGTTTTGTGCTTTGACTGAGCATTAAATGATTTTATAACTGATTACGCTCCAGTTTTAATTGCTTTGACTAGTCTTTTTTAATTGCAATAAATAGTTTGTTAAGATTTGGTAACAAACAACTTAGTTTTAATAAAAGAAAAACAAATTTGAGTTTTTCACAAGATTTTGCTTTTGAAATAGTTAGAGATTGCTTTGAGATTGCTGGATCAAAGAGAGTGTGAGCTAGGATTTTAATATTGTATTGATTTCAGATTTGTTCTGTAACAAGTGTAATCCTCTGTACTTTGAAAGAAACTCTGTGTGTATAGCTGAGAAGTTCTGTATGTTCTTGAGGTTGTCAAGATCAACATTCTTAGTGGTGTTGTGTTGAAGCCAAAGGAAGTGCGTGTCTTGAGGGGATCAAGGTCACTTCTTTGGTGGTGTTGTAAGTAATCTAGGGTTGATTGCTTAGTGGATTCCCCAATGGTTTCTGGGAAGACTAGATCTAGCTCTTGGTTAAGAGTGAACCAGTATAAACCTCTGTGTGCATTCTCTCTATCCTTAAACTCTTTAAATTCAGTCATATATCTGTGAATCAACCGATTGTTTTTCTGGTGTTGTGCTTATTTGCTTTGAGTTTTGGCAAACTGAATTCTGATTCAAGTATTTCTTGAAGTAATTTCATTCTAGACCTAAAAGTTTGCGAAAACCCTCTTTAAACCATTCACCCCCTCTAGTTTAAAGCCATACATTCTAACACAGACTAGCCAGCTCGGGAAAAGGGGACGATAATGAACTGTGGTCCAAGAAACCCTAAAATCACTGAATACGACCGCCTAGGGGCTCCCCGAGGATGACCACCTTGAGATAATGCAGATCAATTCGATGGATACTTGGATGAAACCATATATATGGTATCTCGCTGATGGATTGGTCCCCTCATTTTTGCAAGATTATCAAGAAGGCCAAGATTATCAAGAAGAACGCGAGTTGGTACACCTTGGTGGATGACCGTCTCTTCCGTTATGGTTACACTCATCCACTCCTCACTTGCGTAAGCGGGGACTAGTGCGTGCAAATAATATTTGAGCTTCACGAAAGCATTTTTGGCAGTCTCATTGGCGGGCGAGCCCTCTCTTTAAAGGTCATTCGAGTAGGGTACTACTGGTCGACGATGAAGGAGGATAGTGGTAAGTATGTCAGGATATGTGAACAGTGTCAGAGGCATGCCGATCGGAGCCACTCGCCACCTGAGGAGTTGCGGTTGATCTCTAGCCCATGGCCTTTCCATACTTCGGGAGTAGATATTTTGGGCCCTTTTCCTTTAGTCATACACCAAATGAAGTACCTCATTGTCACCATTGAGTATTTCACTAAGTGGATGGAAGCTAAACTAGTTGCACAGATAACCACTCACAAAGTCTAACATTTTGTATGGAAGAATATTATGTGTCGTTTTGGGATCCCCAAGCACCTGATTTCCGACAATGGGACCCAATTCGTCAGTCGGTAGCTTGGGAAACTATGCACAGAGTTGGGAATTAAGCAGATCTTTGCCTCGGTGGAACACCCCCAAACGAATGGCCAGGTCGAGTATGCCAACAGGGTCCTGTTAAGAGGTCTGAAAAGGAGGCTTGAAAAAGCAAAAGGAGGTTGGTCGAAGGAAGTCCCCATAATCAATAATCAATAACGAGGGAGACGTCATTTAGTTTAGTGTATGGGTCAGACGCCATGATACCAATGGAAGTGTTAGAAAACTTCCCGAAATTCCAATGTTTTGTCGTTGAAGAGTCTAACAAGGGAAGAATGATGAGCTTAGATTTGTTGGAGGAGGCTCGCGACCACGCCTGCATAAACTCGGAAGCTCTGAAAAGAAGAGTGGAGTTGAGGCACAAAACTAAAACAAAGATTCGATAATTCAAGGTAGCTGACTTAGTAATGAGGAAAGCCCACCCCTATTAGATTGAGAACAAACTGTCTCCAAAGTGGACTGGCCCATATCGAGTAGTTGAAGTACTTGGCAATGGAGCATATAAGTTAGAAACACTAGATGGGGAGCCATCCTGCAAACATGGAATGCGACGAATCTCAAATTTTATTTCAGTTAAGACATTCAGTTTTGTTTTTTTCTTAAACATTTTATGTTTTCTTTTGGGGTGACACTTTTTTTCCCTTAAAAGGGGTTTATTAATGAGGTTGCCTAGAAATAATTTGTTTTTGGAAATCCACATGCAGATAGTTACCCGATTAGGCACACTGTAAGACGACTTGACTCGAAAGAGACATAGTTACCCGAGTAGGCGCACCGTAAGATGACCTGACTCGGAACAGACGTAGTTTCCCGTGTAGGCGCACTGTAAGATGACCTAACTCGGAGCAGACGTAGTTACCCGAGTAGGCGCACTGTAAGACGACCTGACTCGGAACAAACGTAGATACCCGAGTAGGCGCACTGTAAGACGACCTGGCTCGGAACAAATATTGTTACTCGAGTAGGCGCACTATAAGACGAACTAACTCGGAACAGACGTAGTTACCCAAGTAGGTGTACTGTAAGACGATCTAACTCGGAACAGACATAGTTACCCGAGTAGGCACACTTTAAGACGACCTGATTCGGAACAAACATTGTTACCCAAGTAGGCATACTATAAGACGACCTAACTCGGAACAGACGTAGTTACCCGAGTAGGCGCACTATAAGACAACCTAACACAGAACAAACATAGAGTAGGTGCACTGTAAGATGACCTAACTCGAGGGCGAGCACCTTCAACGCTCATCGCTTGGCCCGAGCATGAGTCCAGACTTTCTCGGTAATGACAACGGTGACATACCATTTCAGTTGAAGCATAAGGTTAGATTACTTGGCAAAGTGTGTGATGTGAGTTGATTTTTAGATGTTTTCATTTAAGGTGACACTTTACTCTAAGATTGAGATTTTAGGAGTTAATGGTGATGACCTTAGGAAAATTCCCACTGGACACTAACTTAACCAAGTGGTTAAGTAGTTGTGAAGGTGCATTTCACAAAGGCAAAGATAAAAGACATTGTATGTGAGAATGTATGCAAATTGCAGAAATAAAGAAGAAAGCTAGGAAACATCAATGGAAAGGAAACATGAAGGAAAATGGAAGAAGAAACTAATGGAGATGGTGGTGGGTGGAAACCACCAATATAAGTGTTAGGCCACCATTAGAAAGTTTCATTCTCTTCAAGATAAGACCAAAAGGAAGAGGAGACAATACTTAATCAAGTTCTCACAATATTTGTGCAGAGTAACTTTTCTATTCAATTTCAACATGTAAAATACAATGGGTGGGCATCCTATTTATAGGTGAAGGAGCCTTGAAAAACAAGCAAGAGGGGTAGGATGAGAAATGAGAAAAAATGGGCAGCCTTAGGGTTTGACTAAGTCAAACTCGCATCCTAGGCTTGTCTTTCTAGAAACAAGGTCAAATTGTCTTCCTAAAGGGTTAGGAACAAGCTAAAATGATACCTACACCCCCTATTATGCTAAAGACACCTTATTCTAGCCTATCTTTGCTATTTGGACCCCTAAAGTGAGCCCAATTTATTTACAACTTGTTTTATTCTTTAAGAAGACCAACAGGAAGAACATTAGATGCTCTGGTTTGTGTCCATTTCTTCCTCTGGTGAGGTATGCTAAATCCTTGGTGAGGTCTTCACTTGATTGTTGAGATGACTTCTCATAGTGTGCATCCTTGATCATCTCTTTGTTGGCTTGGTTTGCATCAATGTGCGATATAAATGTCGAGATAACCAATGGACAAGTTAAGTTGAAACAACGAGTGATTCAGCTGACCTTGAAGGGTGCCCTCAATAAAAAATCGAGTTTGTTAGTTAAGAGTTATCCTTGTCGCTTTATACGTTTCATCTAACTCAGGTTAGCAAATTCGTAATTTGTTTAGTTATGCTGCGTTTTGGTATGCGAAATCAATTTACTTGGTAAAGTACTTTTGGCATGTATTTATATGTTATTGGCAATTTTATTAACGCCTTAATATGACACAATTAAAGGGGAATCATGAACTTAAGTTATAGAAAATGATAAACACTCTTGAGATTGTCTGAGTTCAAACGTTAAATACACATTTAAGAAGGATAAACAAATGACAAATAATTTGCAATATCAAATGTACGCATAAGAATAAAACATGGTTTATAACATTAGAATTAAGAGTCATCCACTAGCTTCCCATCAACTATCCTTTTGCATGGGTTCAACTTGGAGAAGTCCACTGTGGGGTGGACGATGGCTGCTTGCTCTAAGGCAATTTCAAACCCAACAATCAATGACGGGGTTACATCATCCTTTAGGGAATCAACCACCTTGGAGAACTCCCCCTCCTTACACGTTATCTCCTTTCCCATTTCTTTCTTCAAATCTTCAATTTTGTTGGAGATTTAGGTCTTCTCCTTTGCTAAGGCAAGGTCTTGTTGGCCAACTCCAAGCCCAAAGTGTCAACCTCGGCATAGAGGTGCTCAACCTCTTGCTTGAGTTCGACAGTTAGTTGGTTTCTCTTGTCTTCAGTTTTTCTTGTTGGTCAAGAGTGATCAAGGGCTTTGAAGAATCCAAATCCAAGGGTTTGATGCAAGGCTGGAGTTGCTGTTGTGTTTGGGGTGGGATCTGGGTAGTTTAAAAGTGTAATCCACTCTTTGTTGAATCTAAAGTTAATGTGTTTCAAAACCTTTTTGAATTTAAGTGTTTTTCAAACTAAGTGAAAAACAACTTGTTGTTTTGTCGAAACAACCGATTGTTTTACTCTTAAGTGTTTTTGAAAAGGTTGAAAACTGTTTTGGTTGGTTGACTTGCTGTCAAACCAAAACAATCGGTTATTTTGTGGTTTCAACCGATTGTTTCTTTGAAAATCCTAACAAAATTCTGTTTTGGTGGTTGAATGTGCTTTAAATGATTTCTAACTGAATACGCTCATTCATTAAATGCTTTGACCAATCTTTGAAAAGAATAAAAGGTTTGTTTATGTTTTAAAACAAACAAGTGAAACAGATTTGAGTTTTTCAGTTGTGAGAAAGATTGCTTTCAAGTTTTGAACATTCACTTCAAGCTTTGGGTTTTTTGAAGAAAGAGTGGAATAAGATTGCATCTGTATTGATTTCAGATTGTTCTGTAAACAAGTGTAATTCTTTCTGAATCTTCTGTATTTTGTGGTGTTGTTGCCAAAGAGTGTTGTGTGCTCTTGAGGTGGTCAAGATCAATACTCTTGGTGTGTGTTGTGCCAAAGTGAGTGTGTTTCTTGAAGGGTTCAAGGTCACTACTTTGGTGGTTTGTGTGTAATCTATTTTGATTGCTTAGTGAATTACCCAATGGCTTCTGGGGATTGGATGTAGCTCTTGGTTTAAGAGTCAACCAGTATAAATTGTTGGTGTATCTCTTTCTTCCCTTAAACTCTTTTAAATTCAACTGTTATTGCTTTACTGGTATAAACAACCGATTGTTTCGCATAAACAACCGATTTCAAGCTGAAAAAGTTTTCAAAACCCCCTCTTAAACAATTCACCCCCCTCTCGTTTAAGGCTATATATTCTAACATTTCTTTTTTCTAATGCTTTTACATTAGCTAAACACGTTAGGGCAAATGCCTGACCGAGAAGCTTCATGGAATCTAGGAGAAGACGATCTTCATCATGAGCATTAACCTCGTCTTATCCTCATCCAGCAAGAAACATGTCTCACCATGTGCAAAGATGTTAAAGTTGGGATCCTATAAGCTTTTCCCTTTTAAGCTCTCCACAACTTCGCAGTCTTAAGTGGTTAGAACATTTTGATCAGGAGACCGACCATCTGAATGCGAGTGCTCGGAAGGGGGAACTGCCTCTAATATTTTCCTCTTCAAGACAAGACCCGAGGTTGTGTGCTCGTCTTGTTTGGATTGGACACGAACATTACCGGTTGAAACTTTCTTCTTTTGCAGTAAAGAGTCCTTATTCGCAGCTGCCCTCATCATCTTAGCGCGCTCGGTCAGCTCGACTTTGCTGATGTTAGAAATCATATTATCTGCAAAACAAACAACGCAGTTTCAGGATTCATGAATTAAGTTTCTTTTCAAAGGGTAAGGCTAAAAGAGGGGTATACCAATGTAGGCCTTGAGAGCACCAGGAAGGTATTCTTTGGTCAAAAGTGTTGGTGTATCGAAGATAACCTTGAGGTTTTCCATAAATTCACAAATACCTCATTCCCTTGGGGACAAGTCTTCGAGACGCCGAGCACTATAGAATCGGGTGTTGGGTGACCAATACAAAGGGAAGCCATCTAATAAAGATGGATCTCCGACCAAGGCACGAACCTTGATAAATTGGCCTTTGAAGTTTTTTTAGGAAGATTAAAAGGGTAAACAGACCCCTCCCAGGAGCACCATTAAGGAAGCCCGTAATTGACGACCAAAATGTTTGAGTTCGAAAAAGTAAAGGAAAACTTCCACAGGTGGTGAAATGCTGAGCTGGGAACTCAAAAAAATGAAGCCTCATATGAATGCCCAGTTGTTCGGATGCAACTAGGCGGGAGTCACATTTAGCTCGGTTAACAACTTTTTTTCAAAGATCGATAGGGGGAGGCACAATAAGACTTTAGTGAAAAAGGTAACATAGACAAAACAAAAAGGTTTGTCAGGGTCTGATGACTCATCACTATATATCGGCTCACCTTCCCTATATGCTACAACTTTTACTAAGTTTTCATCTTTCTTGCTTAAAGCCCCCGATTACCTTAACTCCCTAATTCTTAAACGGCTGGTAAAAATAGAAGTCTCTTTAAGCAGTTCCTTTTTGGCCCAAGGTTAAGCATAGCTATAATCCATCTTTATAAGAAACTAAGACATAAACAAATAAAATACGAAGCCCAATTCAAGAAAACATATACAAAATAAGCTGAATTGAAGTATAACAAGGTGCATTGTTTTAGTTGAAATCAATAGCAGACGATAATCACCATCGCTTAACAGAGTTTTGCACGGTGGAAACATACCTATTTTTTCGGTGAGACGTGGTGGAGTAAGGTGGTGTGACGAAGGGGAAGAAAGGTTTGTTGTCCTTGAAGAATTTTGCACAAGTGTGAGAGAACGAAATTACTGAAGGCGGAAGGCCTGTTATTTTTTAAAAGGGGAAGTCGAAACAGAAAGTTGTCCCCACTGTTGATGGTGTGCCATGTGTACGCACATAATTAGTATGATAAGACATCTTTTCAAAAGACGCTTTGAAAATTGTGTGCCAGCTACCCTCTGAGGCAAAGTTGTGACAGCTGCAGGTATAGGTAAGCCTCTTCGCCTCGTCAAGCTTGGCTCGAGGTTGGGGGGCTGTGTACTGGTCGGATGTGCTCGAGGCCCGATCCGAGCACTTAAGTGGCACGAATATTACAAGGAAAATACTTAGCCCGGTCCAAGATAAATGGTAAGCCTAATGATACGTCAAGAGGTTGGCCCAAACAACTAGCATATTATATTAAAAAGATAATTAAAGTAAAAATAATAGAAGGAATAACGGAATCAGTTAAGCACGAATATTACTCTAAAATTCAATAAAAATAAAATAGTTTGAGATAATATTATACCTGTACCCAAAAAGTAAAGGGATATATTAACAAAATATCTTTATGTTTGTTAACTCCTGAAGAGAGATCTATGAATGCTATAAAAGGGCTTTAAGACCCTAAACAAAGGTAAGTTTTGAATCTGGTGATACTACACCCATATAGGTACTCTATATTTAGATACTCTATATTCAAATACTCATAGTTATATGCTCTTACTGACTTGATCGTCAGAGTCTTATGAACAGGTGGAACTCCCCTCACTGTGAACTATTAGCATCCCAAAGCAACAACAACAAAAAAGAAAAGTCAACCTGAAGTCCACCACCAAGGTTTGATCCAGATTAGTTGGCGAAAACAATAACTTTTAAAATTTATCAATTTTGAAAAATAAAATAAAAACAATTACACCATGTATTTTTTTTATTTTTTTTTGTAAAGTATTGATTCATTATTGACCTAAACTCTAATATAATGTTAATGAATGCTTATATGGTTTCGGAATCTTGGCCTGTAGGGTTGAAAATAATAAAGATATATTTTTCTTCTTTCATAATTTACAATATTTAAAAACTAATTTTTTTTTTATTTTAAATTATTTTTAAAATATTTTATTTTATGAATTAAGTATTTTAATTACGATTAAATACAAAAATTGTTTTATATGCCAAATATTTTTTTAGTAATTGAAGAGTATTAATATTAACATATTTTAGTAGTTATTAGTTGATGTCTTTTTTTTCGAAAGTTAGTGAACATTTTTTAATTAATAGTGCCAAAACCCTTTTTTTTATTAACCTTGACCGAAGTTATTTTAAATTAATGTTAAGCATAATTGTTTATACTAACATCAATCTGGAATCTGTGTTCACAGTTAGTTGATTCTTTTTAGGCTTCTTTTTTCCTGCACCCTACGTTTTTCTTTCTGCACCCCTACAATTTTTAAAATTCCAAAACTGACCTTGATCTATTATTTGAAAAGGGTCCCTGGAGTTTCTTTCCTACTGTTCATCTTCTTCATTCATCTCAGGTGCTAGTGCATGCAGGGTCTTTGTAGTTGTGCGGAGCAAGGTAGAGAAATAGGATCGGGATTGAGTAATGTGCTACAGATTGATGAATTTGGAATTGAGTAATGTCTTACGGATTCATCAATCTGGAATTGAATAATGTGCTATGGATTCATCAATCCAGAATATTATCGGAAATAGAAATCCAAATTTTTACCGGAAACATCAATCCAAAAGTTTTACGGATTCCATTATTCGGAATGTGAAAAAACATATACGGATTCTTTATTCTGTAAAACTACCGGAGTGCATTATCTGAAATATTATTGATGAAGGGTAGAAACGAAAATCCAAAAAAAAGATAGAAGTAGAGATCCAAAAACCATAAATTTTACTTACCTTCAAGTTGACAATATCACCCTAAAGCATAAAGAGATGTGGAGTTCTGGAATGGCATCGCACGGAATGAAGATCTGGAGTTGCGGCTGCGCTGGGAGGAAGAAAATAAAAGTGAGAGTTTTAGGGTTTTTAAGAATTAGGGGCATTTTAGAGTTTTTAAAAAATAATAAGGAAAGTTTAGTCTTTGCATAACGTTGTAGGGGTGCAGGAAGAAAAACGTAGGGGTGCAGGAAGAAACTGCCTTCTTTTTATTTGTTGAAAAAGACATCTAAATGATATAAGAAAAAAAAATATTTAATACAAACTAATTCTTTTCTAATCAATAGTAAAAAATCATAACAAATTATTAACAAAAATACCTAGATCCTTTTCACGCTTTCAACAAAACGGATACAGTTTTAGTAAAATATTTCATCCATCCATTAAGAATTAATTTGATAAAACTTAAAAACATAATTGTTAGAACATAATTAATATTTAATTTGAAATCAATTTTGTTCATGACATTTTATAGTTCAAACTTCTTTCATCTTCTTTAATAATTTTTTTAATCAAATCATACATTTTATTTACCTTTTCCATGACAATTGATAAAACTTAACTCTTGACTTCACACATTTGATATCCTTAAATCCTTACCATTGTAACATATGACACAAATAGTATTTTCTAATCTCAATCTATCTCAATCTATTAAAATATAGTGGTGGATCACTTTATACTCTTATTGGTTCTACAGTGAATAGTTTCACAACAATTGATCTTGCAACACATTGAATCTTTTTATACAAAAAACCAAATTCAAAGTCTTCGAAAGGTGTAAATAAATTAATTATGGAGTATACAAAAGAACATTTCAAATTCTAGGGGTTTTTTCTCATCTCTTTTGGCTCATATGAGAATGCATCAACAAAACTTTTTAGTTTCATTATTGTTAAGTCTGTTTCCTTATTAAACACAATCCAATACATGTGAGAAGACATCCACAACAGTTTTTGGTTTTGGCAGTATCAGGTGTGTTTCCTTATTAAACACTATCAAATATCAAACATAGACACTATCAATTGATAAAATCTAACAATAATTTTGACATTTACAAATACAAAAAAAGTACTGACTTCACACATTTGGCATCCTTAAATGCTGACCATTGTAACATATGACACAAAAAGTATTTTTGCTCATCTCAATCTATCTCAATTTATTACAATCTGGTGGTGGATCACTTTATACTCTTATTGGTTTTACAATGATTGGTTTCACAACAATTGATCCTGCAACACATTGAATCTTTTTATACAAAAAACCAAATTCAAAGTCTTGGGAAAGTGTAAATAAATCAATTATTGAGTATACAAAGAAGATTTCAAATTCTAGGGGTTTTTTTCATCTCTTTTCGCTCATATGAGAATGCATCAACAACAGTTTTTAGTTTCATTATTGTTAAGTGTGTTTCCTTATTAAACACAATCAAATACATGTGAGAAGACATCCACAACAGTTTTTGGTTTTGGTTGTATCAGATGTGTATCGTTATTAAACACTATAAAATATCAAACATAGACACTATCAATTGATAAAATCTAACTCTAATTTTGCCATTTACAAATACAAAAAACTACTGACTTCACACATTTGACATCGTTAAATCCTGACCAGTGCAACATATGACACAAAAATTATTTTTGCTCATCTCAATATATATTACAATCTGGTGGTGGATCACTTTATACTCTTATTGGTTCAACAGTGATTGGTTTCACAACAATTGATCTTGCAACACATTGAATTTTTTTATACAAAAAAACAAATTCAAAGTCTTGGAAAAGTGTAAATAAATCAATTATGGAGTATACAAAGAACATTTCAAATTCTAGAGGATTTTTTCATCTCTTTTGGCTCATATGAGAATGCATGAACTACACTTTTTAGTTTCATTATTGTTAAGTCTGTTTCCTTATTAAACACAATCCAATACATGTGAGAAGACATCCACAACAGTTTTTGGTTTTGGCAGTATCAGGTGTGTTTCCTTATTAAACACTATCAAATATCAAACATAGACACTATCAATTGATAAAATCTAACAATAATTTTGAAATTTACAAATACAAAAAAAGTACTGACTTCACACATTTGGCATCCTTAAATGCTGACCATTGCAACATATGACACAAAAAGTATTTTTGCTCATCTCAATCTATCTCAATTTATTACAATCTGGTGGTGGATCACTTTATACTCTTATTGGTTTTACAATGATTGGTTTCACAACAATTGATCCTGCAACACATTGAATCTTTTTATACAAAAAACCAAATTCAAAGTCTTGGGAAAGTGTAAATAAATCAATTATTGAGTATACAAAGAATATTTCAAATTCTAGGGGTTTTTTTCATCTCTTTTCGCTCATATGAGAATGCATCAACAACAGTTTTTAGTTTCATTATTGTTAAGTGTGTTTCCTTATTAAACACAATCAAATACATGTGAGAAAACATCCACAACAGTTTTTGGTTTTGGTAGTATCAGGTGTGTTTCCTTATTAAACACTATCAAATATCAAACATAGACACTATCAATTGATCAAAATCTAACTCTAATTTTGACATTTACAAATACAAAAAACTACTGACTTCACACATTTGACATCGTTAAATCCTGACCAGTGCAACATATGACACAAAAATTATTTTTGCTCATCTCAATATATATTACAATCTGGTGGTGGATCACTTTATACTCTTATTGGTTCAACAGTGATTGGTTTCACAACAATTGATCTTGCAACACATTGAATTTTTTTATACAAAAAAACAAATTCAAAGTCTTGGAAAAGTGTAAATAAATCAATTATGGAGTATACAAAGAACATTTCAAATTCTAGAGGATTTTTTCATCTCTTTTGGCTCATATGAGAATGCATGAACTACACTTTTTAGTTTCATTATTGTTAAGTCTGTTTCCTTATTAAACACAATCCAATACATGTGAGAAGACATCCACAACAGTTTTGGTTTTGGCAGTATCAGGTGTGTTTCCTTATTAAACACTATCAAATATCAAACATAGACACTATCAATTGATAAAATCTAACAATAATTTTGACATTTACAAATACAAAAAAAGTACTGACTTCACACATTTGGCATCCTTAAATGCTGACCATTGTAACATATGACACAAAAAGTATTTTTGCTCATCTCAATCTATCTCAATTTATTACAATCTGGTGGTGGATCACTTTATACTCTTATTGGTTTTACAATGATTGGTTTCACAACAATTGATCCTGCAACACATTGAATCTTTTTATACAAAAAACCAAATTCAAAGTCTTGGGAAAGTGTAAATAAATCAATTATTGAGTATACAAAGAAGATTTCAAATTCTAGGGGTTTTTTTCATCTCTTTTCGCTCATATGAGAATGCATCAACAACAGTTTTTAGTTTCATTATTGTTAAGTGTGTTTCCTTATTAAACACAATCAAATACATGTGAGAAGACATCCACAACAGTTTTTGGTTTTGGTTGTATCAGATGTGTATCGTTATTAAACACTATAAAATATCAAACATAGACACTATCAATTGATAAAATCTAACTCTAATTTTGCCATTTACAAATACAAAAAACTACTGACTTCACACATTTGACATCGTTAAATCCTGACCAGTGCAACATATGACACAAAAATTATTTTTGCTCATCTCAATATATATTACAATCTGGTGGTGGATCACTTTATACTCTTATTGGTTCAACAGTGATTGGTTTCACAACAATTGATCTTGCAACACATTGAATTTTTTTATACAAAAAAACAAATTCAAAGTCTTGGAAAAGTGTAAATAAATCAATTATGGAGTATACAAAGAACATTTCAAATTCTAGAGGATTTTTTCATCTCTTTTGGCTCATATGAGAATGCATGAACTACACTTTTTAGTTTCATTATTGTTAAGTCTGTTTCCTTATTAAACACAATCCAATACATGTGAGAAGACATCCACAACAGTTTTTGGTTTTCGCAGTATCAGGTGTGTTTCCTTATTAAACACTATCAAATATCAAACATAGACACTATCAATTGATAAAATCTAACAATAATTTTGAAATTTACAAATACAAAAAAAGTACTGACTTCACACATTTGGCATCCTTAAATGCTGACCATTGCAACATATGACACAAAAAGTATTTTTGCTCATCTCAATCTATCTCAATTTATTACAATCTGGTGGTGGATCACTTTATACTCTTATTGGTTTTACAATGATTGGTTTCACAACAATTGATCCTGCAACACATTGAATCTTTTTATACAAAAAACCAAATTCAAAGTCTTGGGAAAGTGTAAATAAATCAATTATTGAGTATACAAAGAATATTTCAAATTCTAGGGGTTTTTTTCATCTCTTTTCGCTCATATGAGAATGCATCAACAACAGTTTTTAGTTTCATTATTGTTAAGTGTGTTTCCTTATTAAACACAATCAAATACATGTGAGAAAACATCCACAACAGTTTTTGGTTTTGGTAGTATCAGGTGTGTTTCCTTATTAAACACTATCAAATATCAAACATAGACACTATCAATTGATCAAAATCTAACTCTAATTTTGACATTTACAAATACAAAAAACTACTGACTTCACACATTTGACATCGTTAAATCCTGACCAGTGCAACATATGACACAAAAATTATTTTTGCTCATCTCAATATATATTACAATCTGGTGGTGGATCACTTTATACTCTTATTGGTTCAACAGTGATTGGTTTCACAACAATTGATCTTGCAACACATTGAATTTTTTTATACAAAAAAACAAATTCAAAGTCTTGGAAAAGTGTAAATAAATCAATTATGGAGTATACAAAGAACATTTCAAATTCTAGAGGATTTTTTCATCTCTTTTGGCTCATATGAGAATGCATGAACTACACTTTTTAGTTTCATTATTGTTAAGTCTGTTTCCTTATTAAACACAATCCAATACATGTGAGAAGACATCCACAACAGTTTTTGGTTTTGGCAGTATCAGGTGTGTTTCCTTATTAAACACTATCAAATATCAAACATAGACACTATCAATTGATAAAATCTAACAATAATTTTGACATTTACAAATACAAAAAAAGTACTGACTTCACACATTTGGCATCCTTAAATGCTGACCATTGTAACATATGACACAAAAAGTATTTTTGCTCATCTCAATCTATCTCAATTTATTACAATCTGGTGGTGGATCACTTTATACTCTTATTGGTTTTACAATGATTGGTTTCACAACAATTGATCCTGCAACACATTGAATCTTTTTATACAAAAAACCAAATTCAAAGTCTTGGGAAAGTGTAAATAAATCAATTATTGAGTATACAAAGAAGATTTCAAATTCTAGGGGTTTTTTTCATCTCTTTTCGCTCATATGAGAATGCATCAACAACAGTTTTTAGTTTCATTATTGTTAAGTGTGTTTCCTTATTAAACACAATCAAATACATGTGAGAAAACATCCACAACAGTTTTTGGTTTTGGTAGTATCAGGTGTGTTTCCTTATTAAACACTATCAAATATCAAACATAGACACTATCAATTGATCAAAATCTAACTCTAATTTTGACATTTACAAATACAAAAAACTACTGACTTCACACATTTGACATCGTTAAATCCTGACCAGTGCAACATATGACACAAAAATTATTTTTGCTCATCTCAATATATATTACAATCTGGTGGTGGATCACTTTATACTCTTATTGGTTCAACAGTGATTGGTTTCACAACAATTGATCTTGCAACACATTGAATTTTTTTATACAAAAAAACAAATTCAAAGTCTTGGAAAAGTGTAAATAAATCAATTATGGAGTATACAAAGAACATTTCAAATTCTAGAGGATTTTTTCATCTCTTTTGGCTCATATGAGAATGCATGAACTACACTTTTTAGTTTCATTATTGTTAAGTCTGTTTCCTTATTAAACACAATCCAATACATGTGAGAAGACATCCACAACAGTTTTTGGTTTTGGCAGTATCAGGTGTGTTTCCTTATTAAACACTATCAAATATCAAACATAGACACTATCAATTGATAAAATCTAACAATAATTTTGACATTTACAAATACAAAAAAAGTACTGACTTCACACATTTGGCATCCTTAAATGCTGACCATTGCAACATATGACACAAAAAGTATTTTTGCTCATCTCAATCTATCTCAATTTATTACAATCTGGTGGTGGATCACTTTATACTCTTATTGGTTTTATAATGATTGGTTTCACAACAATTGATCCTGCAACACATTGAATCTTTATATACAAAAAACCAAATTCAAAGTCTTGGGAAAGTGTAAATAAATCAATTATTGAGTATACAAAGAATATTTCAAATTCTAGGGGTTTTTTTCATCTCTTTTCGCTCATATGAGAATGCATCAACAACAGTTTTTAGTTTCATTATTGTTAAGTGTGTTTCCTTATTAAACACAATCAAATACATGTGAGAAAACATCCACAACAGTTTTTGGTTTTGGTAGTATCAGGTGTGTTTCCTTATTAAACACTATCAAATATCAAACATAGACACTATCAATTGATCAAAATCTAACTCTAATTTTGACATTTACAAATACAAAAAACTACTGACTTCACACATTTGACATCGTTAAATCCTGACCAGTGCAACATATGACACAAAAATTATTTTTGCTCATCTCAATATATATTACAATCTGGTGGTGGATCACTTTATACTCTTATTGGTTCAACAGTGATTGGTTTCACAACAATTGATCTTGCAACACATTGAATTTTTTTATACAAAAAAACAAATTCAAAGTCTTGGAAAAGTGTAAATAAATCAATTATGGAGTATACAAAGAACATTTCAAATTCTAGAGGATTTTTCATCTCTTTTGGCTCATATGAGAATGCATGAACTACACTTTTTAGTTTCATTATTGTTAAGTCTGTTTCCTTATTAAACACAATCCAATACATGTGAGAAGACATCCACAACAGTTTTTGGTTTTGGCAGTATCAGGTGTGTTTCCTTATTAAACACTATCAAATATCAAACATAGACACTATCAATTGATAAAATCTAACAATAATTTTGACATTTACAAATACAAAAAAAGTACTGACTTCACACATTTGGCATCCTTAAATGCTGACCATTGCAACATATGACACAAAAAGTATTTTTGCTCATCTCAATCTATCTCAATTTATTACAATCTGGTGGTGGATCACTTTATACTCTTATTGGTTTTACAATGATTGGTTTCACAACAATTGATCCTGCAACACATTGAATCTTTTTATACAAAAAACCAAATTCAAAGTCTTGGGAAAGTGTAAATAAATCAATTATTGAGTATACAAAGAATATTTCAAATTCTAGGGGTTTTTTTCATCTCTTTTCGCTCATATGAGAATGCATCAACAACAGTTTTTAGTTTCATTATTGTTAAGTGTGTTTCCTTATTAAACACAATCAAATACATGTGAGAAAACATCCACAACAGTTTTTGGTTTTGGTAGTATCAGGTGTGTTTCCTTATTAAACACTATCAAATATCAAACATAGACACTATCAATTGATCAAAATCTAACTCTAATTTTGACATTTACAAATACAAAAAACTACTGACTTCACACATTTGACATCGTTAAATCCTGACCAGTGCAACATATGACACAAAAATTATTTTTGCTCATCTCAATATATATTACAATCTGGTGGTGGATCACTTTATACTCTTATTGGTTCAACAGTGATTGGTTTCACAACAATTGATCTTGCAACACATTGAATTTTTTTATACAAAAAAACAAATTCAAAGTCTTGGAAAAGTGTAAATAAATCAATTATGGAGTATACAAAGAACATTTCAAATTCTAGAGGATTTTTTCATCTCTTTTGGCTCATATGAGAATGCATGAACTACACTTTTTAGTTTCATTATTGTTAAGTCTGTTTCCTTATTAAACACAATCCAATACATGTGAGAAGACATCCACAACAGTTTTTGGTTTTGGCAGTATCAGGTGTGTTTCCTTATTAAACACTATCAAATATCAAACATAGACACTATCAATTGATAAAATCTAACAATAATTTTGACATTTACAAATACAAAAAAAGTACTGACTTCACACATTTGGCATCCTTAAATGCTGACCATTGCAACATATGACACAAAAAGTATTTTTGCTCATCTCAATCTATCTCAATTTATTACAATCTGGTGGTGGATCACTTTATACTCTTATTGGTTTTACAATGATTGGTTTCACAACAATTGATCCTGCAACACATTGAATCTTTTTATACAAAAAACCAAATTCAAAGTCTTGGGAAAGTGTAAATAAATCAATTATTGAGTATACAAAGAATATTTCAAATTCTAGGGGTTTTTTTCATCTCTTTTCGCTCATATGAGAATGCATCAACAACAGTTTTTAGTTTCATTATTGTTAAGTGTGTTTCCTTATTAAACACAATCAAATACATGTGAGAAAACATCCACAAAAGTTTTTGGTTTTGGTAGTATCAGGTGTGTTTCCTTATTAAACACTATCAAATATCAAACATAGACACTATCAATTGATCAAAATCTAACTCTAATTTTGACATTTACAAATACAAAAAACTACTGACTTCACACATTTGACATCGTTAAATCCTGACCAGTGCAACATATGACACAAAAATTATTTTTGCTCATCTCAATATATATTACAATCTGGTGGTGGATCACTTTATACTCTTATTGGTTCAACAGTGATTGGTTTCACAACAATTGATCTTGCAACACATTGAATTTTTTTATACAAAAAAACAAATTCAAAGTCTTGGAAAAGTGTAAATAAATCAATTATGGAGTATACAAAGAACATTTCAAATTCTAGAGGATTTTTTCATCTCTTTTGGCTCATATGAGAATGCATGAACTGCACTTTTTAGTTTCATTATTGTTAAGTCTGTTTCCTTATTAAACACAATCCAATACATGTGAGAAGACATCCACAACAGTTTTTGGTTTTGGCAGTATCAGGTGTGTTTCCTTATTAAACACTATCAAATATCAAACATAGACACTATCAATTGATAAAATCTAACAATAATTTTGACATTTACAAATACAAAAAAAGTACTGACTTCACACATTTGGCATCCTTAAATGCTGACCATTGCAACATATGACACAAAAAGTATTTTTGCTCATCTCAATCTATCTCAATTTATTACAATCTGGTGGTGGATCACTTTATACTCTTATTGGTTTTACAATGATTGGTTTCACAACAATTGATCCTGCAACACATTGAATCTTTTTATACAAAAAACCAAATTCAAAGTCTTGGGAAAGTGTAAATAAATCAATTATTGAGTATACAAAGAATATTTCAAATTCTAGGGGTTTTTTTCATCTCTTTTCGCTCATATGAGAATGCATCAACAACAGTTTTTAGTTTCATTATTGTTAAGTGTGTTTCCTTATTAAACACAATCAAATACATGTGAGAAAACATCCACAACAGTTTTTGGTTTTGGTAGTATCAGGTGTGTTTCCTTATTAAACACTATCAAATATCAAACATAGACACTATCAATTGATCAAAATCTAACTCTAATTTTGACATTTACAAATACAAAAAACTACTGACTTCACACATTTGACATCGTTAAATCCTGACCAGTGCAACATATGACACAAAAATTATTTTTGCTCATCTCAATATATATTACAATCTGGTGGTGGATCACTTTATACTCTTATTGGTTCAACAGTGATTGGTTTCACAACAATTGATCTTGCAACACATTGAATTTTTTTATACAAAAAAACAAATTCAAAGTCTTGGAAAAGTGTAAATAAATCAATTATGGAGTATACAAAGAACATTTCAAATTCTAGAGGATTTTTTCATCTCTTTTGGCTCATATGAGAATGCATGAACTACACTTTTTAGTTTCATTATTGTTAAGTCTGTTTCCTTATTAAACACAATCCAATACATGTGAGAAGACATCCACAACAGTTTTTGGTTTTGGCAGTATCAGGTGTGTTTCCTTATTAAACACTATCAAATATCAAACATAGACACTATCAATTGATAAAATCTAACAATAATTTTGACATTTACAAATACAAAAAAAGTACTGACTTCACACATTTGGCATCCTTAAATGCTGACCATTGCAACATATGACACAAAAAGTATTTTTGCTCATCTCAATCTATCTCAATTTATTACAATCTGGTGGTGGATCACTTTATACTCTTATTGGTTTTACAATGATTGGTTTCACAACAATTGATCCTGCAACACATTGAATCTTTTTATACAAAAAACCAAATTCAAAGTCTTGGGAAAGTGTAAATAAATCAATTATTGAGTATACAAAGAATATTTCAAATTCTAGGGGTTTTTTTCATCTCTTTTCGCTCATATGAGAATGCATCAACAACAGTTTTTAGTTTCATTATTGTTAAGTGTGTTTCCTTATTAAACACAATCAAATACATGTGAGAAAACATCCACAACAGTTTTTGGTTTTGGTAGTATCAGGTGTGTTTCCTTATTAAACACTATCAAATATCAAACATAGACACTATCAATTGATCAAAATCTAACTCTAATTTTGACATTTACAAATACAAAAAACTACTGACTTCACACATTTGACATCGTTAAATCCTGACCAGTGCAACATATGACACAAAAATTATTTTTGCTCATCTCAATATATATTACAATCTGGTGGTGGATCACTTTATACTCTTATTGGTTCAACAGTGATTGGTTTCACAACAATTGATCTTGCAACACATTGAATTTTTTTATACAAAAAAACAAATTCAAAGTCTTGGAAAAGTGTAAATAAATCAATTATGGAGTATACAAAGAACATTTCAAATTCTAGAGGATTTTTTCATCTCTTTTGGCTCATATGAGAATGCATCAACAACACTTTTTAGTTTCATGATTGTTAAGTGTGTTTCCTTATTAAACACAATCAAATACATGTGAGAAGACATCCACAACAGTTTTTGGTTTTGGTTGTATCAGATGTGTATCCTTATTAAACACTATAAAATATCAAACATAGACACTATCAATTGATAAAATATAACTCTAATTTTGACATTTACAAATACAAAAAACTACTGACTTCACACATTTGACATCCTTAAATCCTAACCACTGCAACATATGACACAAAAAGTATTTTCTCATCTCCATCTATCTCGATCTATTACTATCTTCGGTGGATTACTTTATACTCTTATTGGTTCTGCAATGATCGGTTTCAAAACAATTAATCTTGCAACACATTGAATCTTTTTTTACAAAACACAAAATTCAAAGTCTTGGAAAAGTTTAAATAAATCAATTATGGAGTATACAAAGAACATTTTAAATTCTAGGCGTTTTTTTCATCTCTTTTTGGCTCATATGAGAATGCATCAACTAAACTTTTTAGTTTCATTATTGTTAAGTGTGTTTCCTTATTAAACACAATCAAATACATGTGAGAATACAAAACATTCACTTTCTTATAGTTTCCTAGGTTATAAAACCTTAGATTGTAAATGAAAGAAGTATTAAACATATCAAAACACAATTTTAACACATGAAATTGTTTTTCAAAGATATCATAAGTGTTTCAATCAATTAATAGACCTTAGATTGTAAAAAAGTATTAAACATATCAAAATACAATTTGAACACATGAAATGGTTTTTCAAAGGTACCATAAGTGTTTGAATCAACTAATAGACCTTAGATTGTAAAAAATATATTAAACATATGAAAACACAATTTTAACACATTTGAAACTGTTTTTCAAAGATATTCATATGTGTTTCAATCAATTAATAGACTTAGATTGTAAAAGAAATATTAAAGATATCAAAACAGAATTTCAACACATGAAATTGGTTTTCAAAAGTGTTTTCAATCAATTAATAGCGAAAAGAACAAGTTGCAAACATTTTAGTTAAGTAATACGCTTGTTTTCAATAGTTAAGATACTTTTAAACTATTAGTATACAGAACATTCACTTTCTTATAGTTTCCTAGGTTATAAAACCTTAGATTGTAAATAAAAGAAGTATTAAACATATCAAAACACAATTTTAACACATGAAATTGTTTTTCAAAGATATCATAAGTGTTTCAATCAATTAATAGACCTTGGATTGTAAAAAAGTATTAAACATATCAAAATACAATTTGAACACATGAAATGGTTTTTCAAAGGTACCATAAGTGTTTGAATCAACTAATAGACCTTAGATTGTAAAAAATATATTAAACATATGAAAACACAATTTTAACACATTTGAAACTGTTTTTCAAAGATATTCATATGTGTTTCAATCAATTAATAGACTTAGATTGTAAAAGAAATATTAACGATATCAAAACAGAATTTCAACACATGAAATTGGTTTTCAAAAGTGTTTTCAATCAATTAATAGCGAAAAGAACAAGTTGCAAACATTTTAGTTAAGTAATACGCTTGTTTTCAATAGTTAAGATACTTTTAAACTATTATTATACAGAACATTCACTTTCTTATAGTTTCCTAGGTTATAAAACCTCAGATTGTAAATGAAAGAAGTATTAAACATATCAAAACACAATTTTAACACATGAAATTGTTTTTCAAAGATATCATAAGTGTTTCATTCAATTAATAGACCTTAGATTGTAAAAGAAGTATTAAACATATCAAAATAAAATTTGAACACATATCAAAACAGAATTTCAACACATGAAATTGGTTTTCAAAAGTGTTTTCAATCAATTAATAGCAAAAAGAACAAGTTGCAAACATTTTAGTTAAGTAATACGCTTGTTTTCAATAGTTAAGATACTTTTAAACTATTAATATACAGAACATTCACTTTCGTATAGTTTCCTACGTTATAAAACCTTAGATTGTAAATGAAAGAAGTATTAAACATATCAAAACCCAATTTTAACATACGAAATTGTTTTTCAAAGATATCATAAGTGTTTCAATCAATTAATAGACCTTAGATTGTAAAAGAAGTATTAAACATATCAAAATACAATTTGAACACATGAAATGGTTTTTCAAAGGTACCATAAGTGTTTGAATCAACTAATAGACCTTAGATTGTAAAAAATATATTAAACATATGAAAACACAATTTTAACACATTTGAAACTGTTTTTCAAAGATATTCATATGTGTTTCAATCAATTAATAGACTTAGATTGTAAAAGAAATATTAAAGATATCAAAACAGAATTTCAACACATGAAATTGGTTTTCAAAAGTGTTTTCAATCAATTAATAGCGAAAAGAACAAGTTGCAAACATTTTAGTTAAGTAATACGCTTGTTTTCAATAGTTAAGATACTTTTAAACTATTAGTATACAGAACATTCACTTTCTTATAGTTTCCTAGGTTATAAAACCTTAGATTGTAAATAAAAGAAGTATTAAACATATCAAAACACAATTTTAACACATGAAATTGTTTTTCAAAGATATCATAAGTGTTTCAATCAATTAATAGACCTTGGATTGTAAAAAAGTATTAAACATATCAAAATACAATTTGAACACATGAAATGGTTTTTCAAAGGTACCATAAGTGTTTGAATCAACTAATAGACCTTAGATTGTAAAAAATATATTAAACATATGAAAACACAATTTTAACACATTTGAAACTGTTTTTCAAAGATATTCATATGTGTTTCAATCAATTAATAGACTTAGATTGTAAAAGAAATATTAACGATATCAAAACAGAATTTCAACACATGAAATTGGTTTTCAAAAGTGTTTTCAATCAATTAATAGCGAAAAGAACAAGTTGCAAACATTTTAGTTAAGTAATACGCTTGTTTTCAATAGTTAAGATACTTTTAAACTATTATTATACAGAACATTCACTTTCTTATAGTTTCCTAGGTTATAAAACCTCAGATTGTAAATGAAAGAAGTATTAAACATATCAAAACACAATTTTAACACATGAAATTGTTTTTCAAAGATATCATAAGTGTTTCATTCAATTAATAGACCTTAGATTGTAAAAGAAGTATTAAACATATCAAAATAAAATTTGAACACATATCAAAACAGAATTTCAACACATGAAATTGGTTTTCAAAAGTGTTTTCAATCAATTAATAGCGAAAAGAACAAGTTGCAAACATTTTAGTTAAGTAATACGCTTGTTTTCAATAGTTAAGATACTTTTAAACTATTAATATACAGAACATTCACTTTCGTATAGTTTCCTACGTTATAAAACCTTAGATTGTAAATGAAAGAAGTATTAAACATATCAAAACCCAATTTTAACATACGAAATTGTTTTTCAAAGATATCATAAGTGTTTCAATCAATTAATAGACCTTAGATTGTAAAAGAAGTATTAAACATATCAAAATACAATTTGAACACATGAAATGGTTTTTCAAAGGTACCATAAGTGTTTGAATCAACTAATAGACCTTAGATTGTAAAAAATATATTAAACATATGAAAACACAATTTTAACACATTTGAAACTGTTTTTCAAAGATATTCATATGTGTTTCAATCAATTAATAGACTTAGATTGTAAAAGAAATATTAAAGATATCAAAACACAATTTCAACAAATGAAATTGGTTTTCAAAAGTGTTTTCAATAAATTAATAGCGAAAAGAACAAGTTGCAAACATTTTAGTTAAGTAATACGCTTGTTTTCAATAGTTAACATACTTTTCAACTATTATTATACAGAACATTCACTTTCTTATAGTTTCCTAGGTTACAAAACCTTAGATTGTAAATGAAAGAAGTATTAAACTTATCAAAACACAATTTTAACACTTGAAATTGTTTTTCAAAGATATCATAAGTGTTTCATTCAATTAATAGACCTTAGATTGTAAAAGAAGTATTAAACATATCAAAATAAAATTTGAACACATATCAAAACAGAATTTCAACACATGAAATTGGTTTTCAAAAGTGTTTTTAATCAATTAATAGCGAAAAGAACAAGTTGCAAACATTTTAGTTACTAATACGCTTGTTTTCAATAGTTAAGATACTTTTAAACTATTATTATACAGAACATTCACTTTCTTATAGTTTCCTAGGTTATAAAACCTTAGATTGTAAATGAAAGAAGTATTAAACATATTAAAACACAATTTTAACACATGAAATTGTTTTTCAAAGATATCATAACTGTTTCAATCAATTAATAGACCTTAGATAGTAAAAGAAGTATTAAACATATCAAAATACAATTTGAACACATGAAGTGGTTTTTAAAAGGTACCATAAGTGTTTGAATCAACTAATAGACCTTAGATTGTAAAAAATATATTAAACATATGAAAACACAATTTTAAAACATTTGAAATTGTTTTTCAAAGATATTCATAAGTGTTTCAATCAATTAATAGACTTAGATTGTAAAAGAAATATTAAAGATATCAAAACACAATTTCAACACATGAAATTGGTTTTCAAAAGTGTTTTCAATCAATTAATAGCGAAAAGAACAAGTTGCAAACATTTTAGTTAAGTAATACGCTTGTTTTCAATAGTTAAGATACTTTTAAACTATTATTATACAGAACATTCACTTTCTTATAGTTTGTTAGGTTATAAAACCTCAGATTGTAAATGAAAGAAGTATTAAACATATCAAAATACAATTTGAACACATGAAATGGTTTTTCAAAGGTACCATAAGTGTTTGAATCAACTAATAGACCTTAGATTGTAAAAGAAGTATTAAACATATCAAAATACAATTTGAACACATATCAAAACACAATTTCAACAAATGAAATTGGTTTTCAAAAGTGTTTTCAATCAATTAATAGCGAAAAGAACAAGTTGCAAACATTTTAGTTAAGTAATACGCTTGTTTTCAATAGTTAAGATACTTTTAAACTATTATTATACTGAACATTCACTTTCTTATAGTTTCCTAGGTTATAAAACCTTAGATTGTAAATGAAAGAAGTATTAAACATATCAAAACACAATTTTAACACATGAAATTGTTTTTCAAAGATATCATAAGTGTTTCAATCAATTAATAGACCTTAGATTGTAAAAGAAGTATTAAACATATCAAAATACAATTTGAACACATGAAATGGTTTTTCAAAGGTACCATAAGTGTTTCAATCAACTAATAGACTTAGATTGTAAAAGAAATATTAAAGATATCAAAACACAATTTCAACACATGAAATTGGTTTTCAATAGTGTTTTCAATCAATTAATAGCGAAAAGAACAAGTTGCAAACATTTTAGTTATTAATACGCTTGTTTTCAATAGTTAAGATACTTTTAAACTATTATTATACAGAACATTCACTTTCTTATAGTTTCCTAGGTTATAAAACCTTAGATTGTAAATGAAAGAAGTATTAAACATATTAAAACACAATTTTAACATATGAAATTGTTTTTCAAAGATATCATAACTGTTTCAATCAATTAATAGACCTTAGATAGTAAAAGAAGTATTAAACATATCAAAATACAATTTGAACACATGAAATGATTTTTCAAAGGTACCATAAGTATTTGAATCAACTAATAGACCTTAGATTGTAAAAAATATATTAAACATATGAAAACACAAGTTTAACACATTTGAAATTGTTTTTCAAAGATATTCATAAGTCTTTCAATCAATTAATAGACTAAGATTGTAAAAGAAATATTAAAGATATCAAAACAGAATTTCAACACATGAAATGTGTTTTCAAAAGTGTTTTCAATCAATTAATAGGGAATAGAACAAGTTGCAAACATTTTAGTTAAGTAATACGCTTGTTTTCAATAGTTAAGATACTTTTAAACTATTATTATACAGAACATTCACTTTTTTATAGTTTCCTAGGTTATAAAACCTTAGATTGTAAATGAAAGAAGTATTAAACATATCAAAACACAATTTTAACACATGAAATTGTTTTTCAAGGATATCATAAGTGTTTCAATCAATTAATAGACGTTAGATTGTAAAAGAAGTATTAAACATATCAAAATACAATTTGAACACATGAAATGGTTTTTCAAAGGTACCATAAGTGTTTGAATCAACTAATAGACCTTAGATTGTAAAAAATATATTAAACATATGAAAACACAATTTTAACACATTTGAAATTGTTTTTCAAAAGTGTTTTCAATCAATTAATACCGAAAAGAACAAGTTGCAAACATCTTAGTTAAGTAATACGCTTGTTTTCAATAGTTAAGATACTTTTAAACTATTATTATACAGAACATTCACTTTCTTATAGTTTCCTAGGTTATAAAACATTAGATTGTAAATGAAAGAAGTATTAAACATATCAAAACACAATTTTAACACATGAAATTGTTTTTCAAAGATATCATAAGTGTTTTAATCAATTAATAGACCTTGGATTGTAAAAGAAGTATTAAACATATCAAAATACAATTTGAACACATGAAATGGTTTTTTAGAGGTACCATAAGTGTTTGAATCAACTAATAGACCTTAGATTGCATAAAATATATTAAACATATGAAAACACAATTTTAACACATTTGAAATTGTTTTTCAAAGATATTCATAAGTGTTTCAATGAATTAATAGACTAAGATTGTAAAAGAAATATTAAAGATATCAAAACACAATTTCAACACATGAAATTGGTTTTCAAAAGTGTTTTCAATCAATTAATAGCGAAAAGAACAAGTTGCAAACATTTTAGTTAAGTAATACGCTTGTTTTCAATAGTTAAGATACTTTTAAACTATTATTATACAGAACATTCACTTTCTTATAGTTTCCTAAGTTATAAAACCACAGATTGTAAATGAAAGAAGTATTAAACATATCAAAACACAATTTTAACACATGAAATTGTTTTTCAAAGATATCATAAGTGTTTCAATCAATTAATAGACCTTAGATTGTAAAAGAAGTATTAAACATATCAAAATACAATTTGAACACATGAAATGGTTTTTCAAAGGTACCATAAGTGTTTCATTCAATTAATAGACCTTAGATTGTAAAAGAAGTATTAAACATATCAAAATAAAATTTGAACACATATCAAAACAGAATTTCGACACATGAAATTGGTTTTCAAAAGTGTTTTCAATCAATTAATAGCGAAAAGAACAAGTTGCAAACATTTTAGTTATTAATACGCTTGTTTTCAATTGTTAAGATACTTTTAAACTATTATAATACAGAACATTCACTTTCTTATAGTTTCCTAGGTTATAGAACCTTAGATTGTAAATGAAAGAAGTATTAAACATATCAAAACACAATTTTAACACATGAAATTGTTTTTCAAAGATATCATAAGTGTTTTAATCAATTAATAGACCTTGGATTGTAAAAGAAGTATTAAACATATCAAAATACAATTTGAACACATGAAATGGTTTTTCAGAGGTACCATAAGTGTTTGAATCAACTAATAGACCTTAGATTGCAAAAAATATATTAAACATATGAAAACACAATTTTAACACATTTGAAATTGTTTTTCAAAGATATTCATAAGTGTTTCAATAAATTAATAGACTAAGATTGTAAAAGAAATATTAAAGATATCAAAACACAATTTCAACACATGAAATTGGTTTTCAAAAGTGTTTTCAATCAATTAATAGCGAAAAGAACAAGTTGCAAACATCTTAGTTAAGTAATACGCTTGTTTTCAATAGTTAAGATACTTTTAAACTATTATTATACTGAACATTCACTTTCTTATAGTTTCCTAGGTTATAAAACCTTAGATTGTAAATGAAAGAAGTATTAAACATATCAAAACACAATTTTAACACATGAAATTGTTTTTCAAAGATATCATAAGTGTTTCAATCAATTAATAGACCTTCGATTGTAAAAGAAGTATTAAACATATCAAAATACAATTTGAACACATGAAATGGTTTTTCAAAGGTACCATAAGTGTTTGAATCAACTAATAGACCTTAGATTGTAAAAAATATATTAAACATGTGAAAACACAATTTTAAAACATTTGAAACTGTTTTTCAAAGATATTCATAACTGTTTCAATCAATTAATAGACTTAGATTGTAAAAGAAATATTAAAGATATCAAAACACAATTTCAACACATGAAATTGGTTTTCAAAAGTGTTTTCAATCAATTAATAGCGAAAAGAACAAGTTGCAAACATCTTAGTTAAGTAATACGCTTGTTTTCAATAGTTAAGATACTTTTAAACTATTATTATACTGAACATTCACTTTCTTATAGTTTCCTAGGTTATAAAACCTTAGATTGTAAATGAAAGAAGTATTAAACATATCAAAACACAATTTTAACACATGAAATTGTTTTTCAAAGATATCATAAGTGTTTCAACCAATTAATAGACCTTAGATTGTAAAAGAAGTATTAAACATATCAAAATACAATTTGAACACATGAAATGGTTTTTCAAAGGTACCATAAGTGTTTGAATCAACTAATAGACCTTAGATTGTAAAAAATATATTAAACATATGAAAACACAATTTTAAAACATTTGAAACTGTTTTTCAAAGATATTCATAACTGTTTCAATCAATTAATAGACTTAGATTGTAAAAGAAATATTAAAGATATCAAAACACAATTTCAACACATGAAATTGGTTTTCAAAAGTGTTTTCAATCAATTAATAGCGAAAAGAACAAGTTGCAAACATTTTAGTTATTAATACGCTTGTTTTCAATAGTTAAGATACTTTTAAACTATTATTATACAGAACATTCACTTTCTTATAGTTTCCTAGGTTATAAAACCTTAGATTGTAAATGAAAGAAGTATTAAACATATCAAAACACAATTTTAACACATGAAATTGTTTTTCAAAGATATCATAAGTGTTTCATTCAATTAATAGACCTTAGATTGTAAAAGAAGTATTAAACATATCAAAATAAAATTTCAACACATATCAAAACACAATTTCAACACATGAAATTGGTTTTCAAAAGTGTTTTCAATCAATTAATAGCGAAAAGAACAAGTTGCAAACATTTTAGTTAAGTAATACGCTTGTCTTCAATAGTTAAGATACTTTTAAACTATTATTATACAGAACATTCACTTTCTTATTGTTTCCTAGGTTATAAAACCTTAGATTGTAAATGAAAGAAGTATTAAACATATCAAAACACAATTTTAACACATGAAATTGTTTTTCAAAGATATCATAAGTGTTTCATTCAATTAATAGACCTTAGATTGTAAAAGAAGTATTAAACATATCAAAATACAATTTGAACACATGAAATGGTTTTTCAAAGGTACCATAAGTGTTTGAATCAACTAATAGACCTTAGATTGTAAAAAATATATTAAACATATGAAAACACAATTTTAACACATTTGAAATTGTTTTTCAAAGATATTCATCAGTGTTTCAATCAATTAATACACTAAGATTGTAAAAGAAATATTAAACATATCAAAACACAATTTCAACACATGAAATTGGTTTTGAAAAGTGTTTTCAATCAATTAATAGCGAAAAGAACAAGTTGCAAACATTTTAGTTAAGTAATACGCTTGTTTTCAATAGTTAAGATACTTTTAAACTATTATTATACAGAACATTCACTTTCTTATAGTTTCCTAGGTTATAAAACCTTAGATTGTAGATGAAAGAAGTATTAAAGATATCAAAACACAATTTTAACACATCAAATTGTTTTTCAAAGATATCATAAGTGATTCATTCAATTAATAGACCTTAGATTGTAAAAGAAGTATTACACATATCAAAATAAAATTTGAACACATATCAAAACACAATTTCAACACACGAAATTGGTTTTGAAAAGTGTTTTCAATCAATTAATAGCGAAAAGAACAAGTTGCAAACATTTTAGTTAAGTAATACGTTTGTTGTCAATAGTTAAGATACTTTTAAACTATTATTATACAGAACATTCACTTTCTTATAGTTTCCTAGGTTATAAAACCTTAGATTGTAAATGAAAGAAGTATTAAACATATCAAAACACAATTTTAACACATGAAATTGTTTTTCAATGATATCATAAGTGTTTCAATCAATTAATAGGCCTTAGATTGTAAAACAAGTATTAAACATATCAAAATACAATTTGAACACATGAAATGGTTTTTCAAAGGTACCATAAGTGTTTGAATCAACTAATAGACCTTAGATTGTAAAAAATATATTAAACATATGAAAACATAATTTTAACACATTTGAAATTGGTTTTCAAAGATGTTCATCAGTGTTTCAATAAATTAATACACTAAGATTGTAAAAGAAATATTAAAGATATCAAAACACAATTTCAACACATGAAATTGGTTTTGAAAAGTGTTTTCAATCAATTAATAGCGAAAAGAACAAGTTGCAAACATTTTAGTTAAGTAATACGCTTGTTTTCAATAGTTAAGATACTTTTAAACTATTATTATACAGAACATTCACTTTCTTATAGTTTCCTAGGTTATAAAACCTTAGATTGTAAATGAAAGAAGTATTAAACATATCAAAACACAATTTTAACACATGAAATTGTTTTTCAAAGATATCATAAGTGTTTCAATCAATTAATAGGCCTTAGATTGTAAAAGAAGTATTAAACATATCAAAATACAATTTGAACACATGAAATGGTTTTTCAAAGGTACCATAAGTGTTTGAATCAACTAATAGACCTTAGATTGTAAAAAATATATTAAACATAGAAAACACAATTTTAACACATTTGAAATTGTTTTTCAAAGATATTCATCAGTGTTTCAATCAATTAATACACTAAGATTGTAAAAGAAATATTAAAGATATCAAAACACAATTTCAACACATGAAATTGGTTTTCAAAAGTGTTTTCAATCAATTAATAGCGAAAAGAACAAGTTGCAAACATTTTAGTTAAGTAATACGCTTGTTTTCAATAGTTAAGATACTTTTAAACTATTATTATACAGAACATTCACTTTCTTATAGTTTCCTAGGTTATAAAACCTTAGATTGTAAATGAAAGAAGTATTAAACATATCAAAACACAATTTTAACACATGAAATTGTTTTTCAATGATATCATAAGTGTTTCAATCAATTAATAGACCTTAGATTGTAAAAGAAGTATTAAACATATCAAAATACAATTTGAACACATGAAATGGTTTTTCAAAGGTACCATAAGTGTTTGAATCAACTAATAGACCTTAGATTGTAAAAAATATATTAAACATATGAAAACACAATTTTAACACATTTGAAATTGTTTTTCAAAGATATTCATCAGTGTTTCAATAAATTAATACACTAAGATTGTAAAAGAAATATTAAACATATCAAAACACAATTTCAACACATGAAATTGGTTTTCAAAAGTTTTTTCAATCAATTAATAGCGAAAAGAACAAGTTGCAAACATTTTAGTTAAGTAATACGCTTGTTTTCAATAGTTAAGATACCTTTAAACTATTATTATACAGAACATTCACTTTCTTATAGTTTCCTAGGTTATAAAACCTTAGATTGTAAATGAAAGAAATATTAAAGATATCAAAACACAATTTCAACACATGAAATTGGTTTTCAAAAGTGTTTTCAATCAATTAATAGCGAAAAGAACAAGTTGCAAACATTTTAGTTAAGTAATACGCTTGTTTTCAATAGTTAAGATACTTTTAAACTATTATTATACAGAACATTCACTTTCTTATAGTTTCCTAGGTTATAAAACCTTAGATTGTAAATGAAAGAAGTATTAAACATATCAAAACACAATTTTAACACATGAAATTGTTTTTCAATGATATCATAAGTGTTTCAATCAATTAATAGACCTTAGATTGTAAAAGAAGTATTAAACATATCAAAATACAATTTGAACACATGAAATGGTTTTTCAAAGGTACCATAAGTGTTTGAATCAACTAATAGACCTTAGATTGTAAAAAATATATTAAACATATGAAAACACAATTTTAACACATTTGAAATTGTTTTTCAAAGATATTCATCAGTGTTTCAATCAATTAATACACTAAGATTATAAAAGAAATATTAAACATATCAAAACACAATTTCAACACATGAAATTGGTTTTCAAAAGTTTTTTCAATCAATTAATAGCGAAAAGAAGAAGTTGCAAACATTTTAGTTAAGTAATACGCTTGTTTTCAATAGTTAAGATACCTTTAAACTATTATTATACAGAACATTCACTTTCTTATAGTTTCCTAGGTTATAAAACCTTAGATTGTAAATGAAAGAAATATTAAAGATATCAAAACACAATTTCAACACATGAAATTGGTTTTCAAAAGTGTTTTCAATCAATTAATAGCGAAAAGAACAAGTTGCAAACATTTTAGTTATTAATACGCTTGTTTTCAATAGTTAAGATACTTTTAAACTATTATTATACAGAACATTCACTTTCTTATAGTTTCCTAGGTTATAAAACCTTAGATTGTAAATGAAAGAAGTATTAAACATATCAAAACACAATTTTAACACATGAAATTGTTTTTCAAAGATATCATAAGTGTTTCATTCAATTAATAGACCTTAGATTGTAAAAGAAGTATTAAACATATCAAAATAAAATTTCAACACATATCAAAACACAATTTCAACACATGAAATTGGTTTTCAAAAGTGTTTTCAATCAATTAATAGCGAAAAGAACAAGTTGCAAACATTTTAGTTAAGTAATACGCTTGTCTTCAATAGTTAAGATACTTTTAAACTATTATTATACAGAACATTCACTTTCTTATTGTTTCCTAGGTTATAAAACCTTAGATTGTAAATGAAAGAAGTATTAAACATATCAAAACACAATTTTAACACATGAAATTGTTTTTCAAAGATATCATAAGTGTTTCATTCAATTAATAGACCTTAGATTGTAAAAGAAGTATTAAACATATCAAAATACAATTTGAACACATGAAATGGTTTTTCAAAGGTACCATAAGTGTTTGAATCAACTAATAGACCTTAGATTGTAAAAAATATATTAAACATATGAAAACACAATTTTAACACATTTGAAATTGTTTTTCAAAGATATTCA
This sequence comes from Phaseolus vulgaris, assembly GCF_000499845.2. Lineage (NCBI taxonomy): Eukaryota > Viridiplantae > Streptophyta > Magnoliopsida > Fabales > Fabaceae > Phaseolus > Phaseolus vulgaris. The sequence goes on from NC_023750.2 coordinate 24,418,483, forward strand.
TCAGTGTTTCAATCAATTAATACACTAAGATTGTAAAAGAAATATTAAACATATCAAAACACAATTTCAACACATGAAATTGGTTTTGAAAAGTGTTTTCAATCAATTAATAGCGAAAAGAACAAGTTGCAAACATTTTAGTTAAGTAATACGCTTGTTTTCAATAGTTAAGATACTTTTAAACTATTATTATACAGAACATTCACTTTCTTATAGTTTCCTAGGTTATAAAACCTTAGATTGTAGATGAAAGAAGTATTAAAGATATCAAAACACAATTTTAACACATCAAATTGTTTTTCAAAGATATCATAAGTGATTCATTCAATTAATAGACCTTAGATTGTAAAAGAAGTATTACACATATCAAAATAAAATTTGAACACATATCAAAACACAATTTCAACACACGAAATTGGTTTTGAAAAGTGTTTTCAATCAATTAATAGCGAAAAGAACAAGTTGCAAACATTTTAGTTAAGTAATACGTTTGTTGTCAATAGTTAAGATACTTTTAAACTATTATTATACAGAACATTCACTTTCTTATAGTTTCCTAGGTTATAAAACCTTAGATTGTAAATGAAAGAAGTATTAAACATATCAAAACACAATTTTAACACATGAAATTGTTTTTCAATGATATCATAAGTGTTTCAATCAATTAATAGGCCTTAGATTGTAAAACAAGTATTAAACATATCAAAATACAATTTGAACACATGAAATGGTTTTTCAAAGGTACCATAAGTGTTTGAATCAACTAATAGACCTTAGATTGTAAAAAATATATTAAACATATGAAAACATAATTTTAACACATTTGAAATTGGTTTTCAAAGATGTTCATCAGTGTTTCAATAAATTAATACACTAAGATTGTAAAAGAAATATTAAAGATATCAAAACACAATTTCAACACATGAAATTGGTTTTCAAAAGTGTTTTCAATCAATTAATAGCGAAAAGAACAAGTTGCAAACATTTTAGTTAAGTAATACGCTTGTTTTCAATAGTTAAGATACCTTTAAACTATTATTATACAGAACATTCACTTTCTTATAGTTTCCTAGGTTATAAAACCTTAGATTGTAAATGAAAGAAATATTAAAGATATCAAAACAGAATTTCAACACATGAAATTGGTTTTCAAAGATATCATAAGTGTTTCATTCAATTAATAGACCTTAGATTGTAAAAGAAGTATGAAACATATCAAAATAAAATTTGAACACATATCAAAACACAATTTCAACACATGAAATTGGTTTTGAAAAGTGTTTTCAATCAATTAAAAGCGAAAAGAACAAGTTGCAAACATTTTGGTTAAGTAATACGCTTGTTTTCAATAGTTAAGATACTTTTAAACTATTATTATACAGAACATTCACTTTCTTATAGTTTCCTAGGTTATAAAACCTTAGATTGTAAATGAAAGAAGTATTAAACATATCAAAACACAATTTTAACACATGAAATTGTTTTTCAAAGATATCATAAGTGTTTCAATCAATTAATAGGCCTTAGATTGTAAAAGAAGTATTAAACATATCAAAATACAATTTGAACACATGAAATGGTTTTTCAAAGGTACCATAAGTGTTTGAATCAACTAATAGACCTTAGATTGTAAAAAATATATTAAACATAGAAAACACAATTTTAACACATTTGAAATTGTTTTTCAAAGATATTCATCAGTGTTTCAATCAATTAATACACTAAGATTGTAAAAGAAATATTAAAGATATCAAAACACAATTTCAACACATGAAATTGGTTTTCAAAAGTGTTTTCAATCAATTAATAGCGAAAAGAACAAGTTGCAAACATTTTAGTTAAGTAATACGCTTGTTTTCAATAGTTAAGATACTTTTAAACTATTATTATACAGAACATTCACTTTCTTATAGTTTCCTAGGTTATAAAACCTTAGATTGTAAATGAAAGAAGTATTAAACATATCAAAACACAATTTTAACACATGAAATTGTTTTTCAATGATATCATAAGTGTTTCAATCAATTAATAGACCTTAGATTGTAAAAGAAGTATTAAACATATCAAAATACAATTTGAACACATGAAATGGTTTTTCAAAGGTACCATAAGTGTTTGAATCAACTAATAGACCTTAGATTGTAAAAAATATATTAAACATATGAAAACACAATTTTAACACATTTGAAATTGTTTTTCAAAGATATTCATCAGTGTTTCAATAAATTAATACACTAAGATTGTAAAAGAAATATTAAACATATCAAAACACAATTTCAACACATGAAATTGGTTTTCAAAAGTTTTTTCAATCAATTAATAGCGAAAAGAACAAGTTGCAAACATTTTAGTTAAGTAATACGCTTGTTTTCAATAGTTAAGATACCTTTAAACTATTATTATACAGAACATTCACTTTCTTATAGTTTCCTAGGTTATAAAACCTTAGATTGTAAATGAAAGAAATATTAAAGATATCAAAACACAATTTCAACACATGAAATTGGTTTTCAAAAGTGTTTTCAATCAATTAATAGCGAAAAGAACAAGTTGCAAACATTTTAGTTAAGTAATACGCTTGTTTTCAATAGTTAAGATACTTTTAAACTATTATTATACAGAACATTCACTTTCTTATAGTTTCCTAGGTTATAAAACCTTAGATTGTAAATGAAAGAAGTATTAAACATATCAAAACACAATTTTAACACATGAAATTGTTTTTCAATGATATCATAAGTGTTTCAATCAATTAATAGACCTTAGATTGTAAAAGAAGTATTAAACATATCAAAATACAATTTGAACACATGAAATGGTTTTTCAAAGGTACCATAAGTGTTTGAATCAACTAATAGACCTTAGATTGTAAAAAATATATTAAACATATGAAAACACAATTTTAACACATTTGAAATTGTTTTTCAAAGATATTCATCAGTGTTTCAATCAATTAATACACTAAGATTATAAAAGAAATATTAAACATATCAAAACACAATTTCAACACATGAAATTGGTTTTCAAAAGTTTTTTCAATCAATTAATAGCGAAAAGAAGAAGTTGCAAACATTTTAGTTAAGTAATACGCTTGTTTTCAATAGTTAAGATACCTTTAAACTATTATTATACAGAACATTCACTTTCTTATAGTTTCCTAGGTTATAAAACCTTAGATTGTAAATGAAAGAAATATTAAAGATATCAAAACACAATTTCAACACATGAAATTGGTTTTCAAAAGTGTTTTCAATCAATTAATAGCGAAAAGAACAAGTTGCAAACATTTTAGTTAAGTAATACGCTTGTTTTCAATAGTTAAGATACTTTTAAACTATTATTATACAGAACATTCACTTTCTTATAGTTTCCTAGGTTATAAAACCTTAGATTGTAAATGAAAGAAGTATTAAACATATCAAAACACAATTTTAACACATGAAATTGTTTTTCAATGATATCATAAGTGTTTCAATCAATTAATAGACCTTAGATTGTAAAAGAAGTATTAAACATATCAAAATACAATTTGAACACATGAAATGGTTTTTCAAAGGTACCATAAGTGTTTGAATCAACTAATAGACCTTAGATTGTAAAAAATATATTAAACATATGAAAACACAATTTTAACACATTTGAAATTGTTTTTCAAAGATATTCATCAGTGTTTCAATCAATTAATACACTAAGATTGTAAAAGAAATATTAAACATATCAAAACACAATTTCAACACATGAAATTGGTTTTGAAAAGTGTTTTCAATCAATTAATAGCGAAAAGAACAAGTTGCAAACATTTTAGTTAAGTAATACGCTTGTTTTCAATAGTTAAGATACTTTTAAACTATTATTATACAGAACATTCACTTTCTTATAGTTTCCTAGGTTATAAAACCTTAGATTGTAGATGAAAGAAGTATTAAAGATATCAAAACACAATTTTAACACATCAAATTGTTTTTCAAAGATATCATAAGTGATTCATTCAATTAATAGACCTTAGATTGTAAAAGAAGTATTACACATATCAAAATAAAATTTGAACACATATCAAAACACAATTTCAACACACGAAATTGGTTTTGAAAAGTGTTTTCAATCAATTAACAGCGAAAAGAACAAGTTGCAAACATTTTAGTTAAGTAATACGTTTGTTGTCAATAGTTAAGATACTTTTAAACTATTATTATACAGAACATTCACTTTCTTATAGTTTCCTAGGTTATAAAACCTTAGATTGTAAATGAAAGAAGTATTAAACATATCAAAACACAATTTTAACACATGAAATTGTTTTTCAATGATATCATAAGTGTTTCAATCAATTAATAGGCCTTAGATTGTAAAAGAAGTATTAAACATATCAAAATACAATTTGAACACATGAAATGGTTTTTCAAAGGTACCATAAGTGTTTGAATCAACTAATAGACCTTAGATTGTAAAAAATATATTAAACATATGAAAACACAATTTTAACACATTTGAAATTGTTTTTCAAAGATATTCATCAGTGTTTCAATCAATTAATACACTAAGATTGTAAAAGAAATATTAAACATATCAAAACACAATTTCAACACATGAAATTGGTTTTCAAAAGTGTTTTCAATCAATTAATAGCGAAAAGAACAAGTTGCAAACATTTTAGTTAACTAATACGCTTGTTTTCAATAGTTAAGATACTTTTAAACTATTATTATACAGAACATTCACTTTCTTATAGTTTCCTAGGTTATAAAACCTTAGATTGTAAATGAAAGAAGTATTAAACATATCAAAACACAATTTTAACACATGAAATTGTTTTTCAATGATATTATAAGTGTTTCAATCAATTAATAGACCTTAGATTGTAAAAGAAGTATTAAACATATCAAAATACAATTTGAACACATGAAATGGTTTTTCAAAGGTACCATAAGTGTTTGAATCAACTAATAGACCTTAGATTGTAAAAAATATATTAAACATATGAAAACACAATTTTAACACATTTGAAATTGTTTTTCAAAGATATTCATCAGCGTTTCAATCAATTAATACACTAAGATTGTAAAAGAAATATTAAACATATCAAAACACAATTTCAACACATGAAATTGGTTTTCAAAAGTTTTTTCAATCAATTAATAGCGAAAAGAACAAGTTGCAAACATTTTAGTTAAGTAATACGCTTGTTTTCAATAGTTAAGATACCTTTAAACTATTATTATACAGAACATTCACTTTCTTATAGTTTCCTAGGTTATAAAACCTTAGATTGTAAATGAAAGAAATATTAAAGATATCAAAACACAATTTCAACACATGAAATTGGTTTTCAAAAGTGTTTTCAATCAATTAATAGCGAAAAGAACAAGTTGCAAACATTTTAGTTAAGTAATACGCTTGTTGTCAATAGTTAAGATACTTTTAAACTATTATCATACAGAACATTCACTTTCTTATAGTTCCTAGGTTATAAAACCTTAGATTGTAAATGAAAGAAGTATTAAACATATCAAAACACAATTTTAACACATGAAAATGTTTTTCAAAGATATCATAAGTGATTCATTCAATTAATAGACCTTAGATTGTAAAAGAAGTATTACACATATCAAAATAAAATTTGAACACATATCAAAACACAATTTCAACACACGAAATTGGTTTTGAAAAGTGTTTTCAATCAATTAATAGCGAAAAGAACAAGTTGCAAACATTTTAGTTAAGTAATACGTTTGTTGTCAATAGTTAAGATACTTTTAAACTATTATTATACAGAACATTCACTTTCTTATAGTTTCCTAGGTTATAAAACCTTAGATTGTAAATGAAAGAAGTATTAAACATATCAAAACACAATTTTAACACATGAAATTGTTTTTCAAAGATATTCATCAGTGTTTCAATCAATTAATACACTAAGATTGTAAAAGAAATATTAAACATATCAAAACACAATTTTAACACATGAAATTGTTTTTCAATGATATTATAAGTGTTTCAATCAATTAATAGACCTTAGATTGTAAAAGAAGTATTAAACATATCAAAATACAATTTGAACACATGAAATGGTTTTTCAAGGGTACCATAAATGTTTGAATCAACTAATAGACCTTAGATTGTAAAAAATATATTAAACATATGAAAACACAATTTTAACACATTTGAAATTGTTTTTCAAAGATATTCATCAGTGTTTCAATCAATTAATACACTAAGATTGTAAAAGAAATATTAAACATATCAAAACACAATTTCAACACATGAAATTGGTTTTCAAAAGTGTTTTCAATCAATTAATAGCGAAAAGAACAAGTTGCAAACATTTTAGTTAACTAATACGCTTGTTTTCAATAGTTAAGATACTTTTAAACTATTATTATACAGAACATTCACTTTCTTATAGTTTCCTAGGTTATAAAACCTTAGATTGTAAATGAAAGAAGTATTAAACATATCAAAACACAATTTTAACACATGAAATTGTTTTTCAATGATATTATAAGTGTTTCAATCAATTAATAGACCTTAGATTGTAAAAGAAGTATTAAACATATCAAAATACAATTTGAACACATGAAATGGTTTTTCAAAGGTACCATAAGTGTTTGAATCAACTAATAGACCTTAGATTGTAAAAAATATATTAAACATATGAAAACACAATTTTAACACATTTGAAATTGTTTTTCAAAGATATTCATCAGCGTTTCAATCAATTAATACACTAAGATTGTAAAAGAAATATTAAACATATCAAAACACAATTTCAACACATGAAATTGGTTTTCAAAAGTTTTTTCAATCAATTAATAGCGAAAAGAACAAGTTGCAAACATTTTAGTTAAGTAATACGCTTGTTTTCAATAGTTAAGATACCTTTAAACTATTATTATACAGAACATTCACTTTCTTATAGTTTCCTAGGTTATAAAACCTTAGATTGTAAATGAAAGAAATATTAAAGATATCAAAACACAATTTCAACACATGAAATTGGTTTTCAAAAGTGTTTTCAATCAATTAATAGCGAAAAGAACAAGTTGCAAACATTTTAGTTAAGTAATACGCTTGTTGTCAATAGTTAAGATACTTTTAAACTATTATCATACAGAACATTCACTTTCTTATAGTTCCTAGGTTATAAAACCTTAGATTGTAAATGAAAGAAGTATTAAACATATCAAAACACAATTTTAACACATGAAAATGTTTTTCAAAGATATCATAAGTGATTCATTCAATTAATAGACCTTAGATTGTAAAAGAAGTATTACACATATCAAAATAAAATTTGAACACATATCAAAACACAATTTCAACACACGAAATTGGTTTTGAAAAGTGTTTTCAATCAATTAATAGCGAAAAGAACAAGTTGCAAACATTTTAGTTAAGTAATACGTTTGTTGTCAATAGTTAAGATACTTTTAAACTATTATTATACAGAACATTCACTTTCTTATAGTTTCCTAGGTTATAAAACCTTAGATTGTAAATGAAAGAAGTATTAAACATATCAAAACACAATTTTAACACATGAAATTGTTTTTCAATGATATCATAAGTGTTTCAATCAATTAATAGGCCTTAGATTGTAAAAGAAGTATTAAACATATCAAAATACAATTTGAACACATGAAATGGTTTTTCAAAGGTACCATAAGTGTTTGAATCAACTAATAGACCTTAGATTGTAAAAAATATATTAAACATATGAAAACACAATTTTAACACATTTGAAATTGTTTTTCAAAGATATTCATCAGTGTTTCAATCAATTAATACACTAAGATTGTAAAAGAAATATTAAACATATCAAAACACAATTTCAACACATGAAATTGGTTTTCAAAAGTTTTTTCAATCAATTAATAGCGAAAAGAACAAGTTGCAAACATTTTAGTTAAGTAATACGCTTGTTTTCAATAGTTAAGATACCTTTAAACTATTATTATACAGAACATTCACTTTCTTATAGTTTCCTAGGTTATAAAACCTTAGATTGTAAATGAAAGAAGTATTAAACATATCAAAACACAATTTTAACACATGAAATTGTTTTTCAATGATATCATAAGTGTTTCAATCAATTAATAGACCTTAGATTGTAAAAGAAGTATTAAACATATCAAAATACAATTTGAACACATGAAATGGTTTTCAAAGGTACCATAAGTGTTTGAATCAACTAATAGACCTTAGATTGTAAAAAATATATTAAACATATGAAAACACAATTTTAACACATTTGAAATTGTTTTTCAAAGATATTCATCAGTGTTTCAATCAATTAATACACTAAGATTGTAAAAGAAATATTAAACATATCAAAACACAATTTCAACACATGAAATTGGTTTTGAAAAGTGTTTTCAATCAATTAATAGCGAAAAGAACAAGTTGCAAACATTTTAGTTAAGTAATACGCTTGTTTTCAATAGTTAAGATACTTTTAAACTATTATCATACAGAACATTCACTTTCTTATAGTTTCCTAGGTTATAAAACCTTAGATTGTAGATGAAAGAAGTATTAAAGATATCAAAACACAATTTTAACACATCAAATTGTTTTTCAAAGATATCATAAGTGATTCATTCAATTAATAGACCTTAGATTGTAAAAGAAGTATTACACATATCAAAATAAAATTTGAACACATATCAAAACACAATTTCAACACACGAAATTGGTTTTGAAAAGTGTTTTCAATCAATTAATAGCGAAAAGAACAAGTTGCAAACATTTTAGTTAAGTAATACGTTTGTTGTCAATAGTTAAGATACTTTTAAACTATTATTATACAGAACATTCACTTTCTTATAGTTTCCTAGGTTATAAAACCTTAGATTGTAAATGAAAGAAGTATTAAACATATCAAAACACAATTTTAACACATGAAATTGTTTTTCAATGATATTATAAGTGTTTCAATCAATTAATAGACCTTAGATTGTAAAAGAAGTATTAAACATATCAAAATACAATTTGAACACATGAAATGGTTTTTCAAAGGTACCATAAATGTTTGAATCAACTAATAGACCTTAGATTGTAAAAAATATATTAAACATATGAAAACACAATTTTAACACATTTGAAATTGTTTTTCAAAGATATTCATCAGCGTTTCAATCAATTAATACACTAAGATTGTAAAAGAAATATTAAACATATCAAAACACAATTTCAACACATGAAATTGGTTTTCAAAAGTTTTTTCAATCAATTAATAGCGAAAAGAACAAGTTGCAAACATTTTAGTTAAGTAATACGCTTGTTTTCAATAGTTAAGATACCTTTAAACTATTATTATACAGAACATTCACTTTCTTATAGTTTCCTAGGTTATAAAACCTTAGATTGTAAATGAAAGAAATATTAAAGATATCAAAACACAATTTCAACACATGAAATTGGTTTTCAAAAGTGTTTTCAATCAATTAATAGCGAAAAGAACAAGTTGCAAACATTTTAGTTAAGTAATACGCTTGTTGTCAATAGTTAAGATACTTTTAAACTATTATCATACAGAACATTCACTTTCTTATAGTTCCTAGGTTATAAAACCTTAGATTGTAAATGAAAGAAGTATTAAACATATCAAAACACAATTTTAACACATGAAAATGTTTTTCAAAGATATCATAAGTGATTCATTCAATTAATAGACCTTAGATTGTAAAAGAAGTATTACACATATCAAAATAAAATTTGAACACATATCAAAACACAATTTCAACACACGAAATTGGTTTTGAAAAGTGTTTTCAATCAATTAATAGCGAAAAGAACAAGTTGCAAACATTTTAGTTAAGTAATACGTTTGTTGTCAATAGTTAAGATACTTTTAAACTATTATTATACAGAACATTCACTTTCTTATAGTTTCCTAGGTTATAAAACCTTAGATTGTAAATGAAAGAAGTATTAAACATATCAAAACACAATTTTAACACATGAAATTGTTTTTCAATGATATCATAAGTGTTTCAATCAATTAATAGGCCTTAGATTGTAAAAGAAGTATTAAACATATCAAAATACAATTTGAACACATGAAATGGTTTTTCAAAGGTACCATAAGTGTTTGAATCAACTAATAGACCTTAGATTGTAAAAAATATATTAAACATATGAAAACACAATTTTAACACATTTGAAATTGTTTTTCAAAGATATTCATCAGTGTTTCAATCAATTAATACACTAAGATTGTAAAAGAAATATTAAACATATCAAAACACAATTTCAACACATGAAATTGGTTTTCAAAAGTTTTTTCAATCAATTAATAGCGAAAAGAACAAGTTGCAAACATTTTAGTTAAGTAATACGCTTGTTTTCAATAGTTAAGATACCTTTAAACTATTATTATACAGAACATTCACTTTCTTATAGTTTCCTAGGTTATAAAACCTTAGATTGTAAATGAAAGAAGTATTAAACATATCAAAACACAATTTTAACACATGAAATTGTTTTTCAATGATATCATAAGTGTTTCAATCAATTAATAGACCTTAGATTGTAAAAGAAGTATTAAACATATCAAAATACAATTTGAACACATGAAATGGTTTTCAAAGGTACCATAAGTGTTTGAATCAACTAATAGACCTTAGATTGTAAAAAATATATTAAACATATGAAAACACAATTTTAACACATTTGAAATTGTTTTTCAAAGATATTCATCAGTGTTTCAATCAATTAATACACTAAGATTGTAAAAGAAATATTAAACATATCAAAACACAATTTCAACACATGAAATTGGTTTTGAAAAGTGTTTTCAATCAATTAATAGCGAAAAGAACAAGTTGCAAACATTTTAGTTAAGTAATACGCTTGTTTTCAATAGTTAAGATACTTTTAAACTATTATCATACAGAACATTCACTTTCTTATAGTTTCCTAGGTTATAAAACCTTAGATTGTAGATGAAAGAAGTATTAAAGATATCAAAACACAATTTTAACACATCAAATTGTTTTTCAAAGATATCATAAGTGATTCATTCAATTAATAGACCTTAGATTGTAAAAGAAGTATTACACATATCAAAATAAAATTTGAACACATATCAAAACACAATTTCAACACACGAAATTGGTTTTGAAAAGTGTTTTCAATCAATTAATAGCGAAAAGAACAAGTTGCAAACATTTTAGTTAAGTAATACGTTTGTTGTCAATAGTTAAGATACTTTTAAACTATTATTATACAGAACATTCACTTTCTTATAGTTTCCTAGGTTATAAAACCTTAGATTGTAAATGAAAGAAGTATTAAACATATCAAAACACAATTTTAACACATGAAATTGGTTTTCAAAAGTGTTTTCAATCAATTAATAGCGAAAAGAACAAGTTGCAAACATTTTAGTTAAGTAATACGCTTGTTTTCAATAGTTAAGATACTTTTAAACTATTATTATACAGAACATTCACTTTCTTATAGTTTCCTAGGTTATAAAACCTTAGATTGTAAATGAAAGAAGTATTAAACATATCAAAACACAATTTTAACACATGAAATTGTTTTTCAATGATATCATAAGTGTTTCAATCAATTAATAGACCTTAGATTGTAAAAGAAGTATTAAACATATCAAAATACAATTTGAACACATGAAATGGTTTTTCAAAGGTACCATAAGTGTTTGAATCAACTAATAGACCTTAGATTGTAAAAAATATATTAAACATATGAAAACACAATTTTAACACATTTGAAATTGTTTTTCAAAGATATTCATCAGTGTTTCAATCAATTAATACACTAAGATTGTAAAAGAAATATTAAACATATCAAAACACAATTTCAACACATGAAATTGGTTTTCAAAAGTTTTTTCAATCAATTAATAGCGAAAAGAACAAGTTGCAAACATTTTAGTTAAGTAATACGCTTGTTTTCAATAGTTAAGATACCTTTAAACTATTATTATACAGAACATTCACTTTCTTATAGTTTCCTAGGTTATAAAACCTTAGATTGTAAATGAAAGAAATATTAAAGATATCAAAACACAATTTCAACACATGAAATTGGTTTTCAAAAGTGTTTTCAATCAATTAATAGCGAAAAGAACAAGTTGCAAACATTTTAGTTAAGTAATACGCTTGTTTTCAATAGTTAAGATACCTTTAAACTATTATTATACAGAACATTCACTTTCTTATAGTTTCCTAGGTTATAAAACCTTAGATTGTAAATGAAAGAAGTATTAAACATATCAAAACACAATTTTAACACATGAAATTGTTTTTCAATGATATCATAAGTGTTTCAATCAATTAATAGACCTTAGATTGTAAAAGAAGTATTAAACATATCAAAATACAATTTGAACACATGAAATGGTTTTCAAAGGTACCATAAGTGTTTGAATCAACTAATAGACCTTAGATTGTAAAAAATATATTAAACATATGAAAACACAATTTTAACACATTTGAAATTGTTTTTCAAAGATATTCATCAGTGTTTCAATCAATTAATACACTAAGATTGTAAAAGAAATATTAAACATATCAAAACACAATTTCAACACATGAAATTGGTTTTGAAAAGTGTTTTCAATCAATTAATAGCGAAAAGAACAAGTTGCAAACATTTTAGTTAAGTAATACGCTTGTTTTCAATAGTTAAGATACTTTTAAACTATTATCATACAGAACATTCACTTTCTTATAGTTTCCTAGGTTATAAAACCTTAGATTGTAGATGAAAGAAGTATTAAAGATATCAAAACACAATTTTAACACATCAAATTGTTTTTCAAAGATATCATAAGTGATTCATTCAATTAATAGACCTTAGATTGTAAAAGAAGTATTACACATATCAAAATAAAATTTGAACACATATCAAAACACAATTTCAACACACGAAATTGGTTTTGAAAAGTGTTTTCAATCAATTAATAGCGAAAAGAACAAGTTGCAAACATTTTAGTTAAGTAATACGTTTGTTGTCAATAGTTAAGATACTTTTAAACTATTATTATACAGAACATTCACTTTCTTATAGTTTCCTAGGTTATAAAACCTTAGATTGTAAATGAAAGAAGTATTAAACATATCAAAACACAATTTTAACACATGAAATTGGTTTTCAAAAGTGTTTTCAATCAATTAATAGCGAAAAGAACAAGTTGCAAACATTTTAGTTAAGTAATACGCTTGTTTTCAATAGTTAAGATACTTTTAAACTATTATTATACAGAACATTCACTTTCTTATAGTTTCCTAGGTTATAAAACCTTAGATTGTAAATGAAAGAAGTATTAAACATATCAAAACACAATTTTAACACATGAAATTGTTTTTCAATGATATCATAAGTGTTTCAATCAATTAATAGACCTTAGATTGTAAAAGAAGTATTAAACATATCAAAATACAATTTGAACACATGAAATGGTTTTTCAAAGGTACCATAAGTGTTTGAATCAACTAATAGACCTTAGATTGTAAAAAATATATTAAACATATGAAAACACAATTTTAACACATTTGAAATTGTTTTTCAAAGATATTCATCAGTGTTTCAATCAATTAATACACTAAGATTGTAAAAGAAATATTAAACATATCAAAACACAATTTCAACACATGAAATTGGTTTTCAAAAGTTTTTTCAATCAATTAATAGCGAAAAGAACAAGTTGCAAACATTTTAGTTAAGTAATACGCTTGTTTTCAATAGTTAAGATACCTTTAAACTATTATTATACAGAACATTCACTTTCTTATAGTTTCCTAGGTTATAAAACCTTAGATTGTAAATGAAAGAAATATTAAAGATATCAAAACACAATTTCAACACATGAAATTGGTTTTCAAAAGTGTTTTCAATCAATTAATAGCGAAAAGAACAAGTTGCAAACATTTTAGTTAAGTAATACGCTTGTTTTCAATAGTTAAGATACCTTTAAACTATTATTATACAGAACATTCACTTTCTTATAGTTTCCTAGGTTATAAAACCTTAGATTGTAAATGAAAGAAGTATTAAACATATCAAAACACAATTTTAACACATGAAATTGTTTTTCAATGATATCATAAGTGTTTCAATCAATTAATAGACCTTAGATTGTAAAAGAAGTATTAAACATATCAAAATACAATTTGAACACATGAAATGGTTTTCAAAGGTACCATAAGTGTTTGAATCAACTAATAGACCTTAGATTGTAAAAAATATATTAAACATATGAAAACACAATTTTAACACATTTGAAATTGTTTTTCAAAGATATTCATCAGTGTTTCAATCAATTAATACACTAAGATTGTAAAAGAAATATTAAACATATCAAAACACAATTTCAACACATGAAATTGGTTTTGAAAAGTGTTTTCAATCAATTAATAGCGAAAAGAACAAGTTGCAAACATTTTAGTTAAGTAATACGCTTGTTTTCAATAGTTAAGATACTTTTAAACTATTATCATACAGAACATTCACTTTCTTATAGTTTCCTAGGTTATAAAACCTTAGATTGTAGATGAAAGAAGTATTAAAGATATCAAAACACAATTTTAACACATCAAATTGTTTTTCAAAGATATCATAAGTGATTCATTCAATTAATAGACCTTAGATTGTAAAAGAAGTATTACACATATCAAAATAAAATTTGAACACATATCAAAACACAATTTCAACACACGAAATTGGTTTTGAAAAGTGTTTTCAATCAATTAATAGCGAAAAGAACAAGTTGCAAACATTTTAGTTAAGTAATACGTTTGTTGTCAATAGTTAAGATACTTTTAAACTATTATTATACAGAACATTCACTTTCTTATAGTTTCCTAGGTTATAAAACCTTAGATTGTAAATGAAAGAAGTATTAAACATATCAAAACACAATTTTAACACATGAAATTGGTTTTCAAAAGTGTTTTCAATCAATTAATAGCGAAAAGAACAAGTTGCAAACATTTTAGTTAAGTAATACGCTTGTTTTCAATAGTTAAGATACTTTTAAACTATTATTATACAGAACATTCACTTTCTTATAGTTTCCTAGGTTATAAAACCTTAGATTGTAAATGAAAGAAGTATTAAACATATCAAAACACAATTTTAACACATGAAATTGTTTTTCAATGATATCATAAGTGTTTCAATCAATTAATAGACCTTAGATTGTAAAAGAAGTATTAAACATATCAAAATACAATTTGAACACATGAAATGGTTTTTCAAAGGTACCATAAGTGTTTGAATCAACTAATAGACCTTAGATTGTAAAAAATATATTAAACATATGAAAACACAATTTTAACACATTTGAAATTGTTTTTCAAAGATATTCATCAGTGTTTCAATCAATTAATACACTAAGATTGTAAAAGAAATATTAAACATATCAAAACACAATTTCAACACATGAAATTGGTTTTCAAAAGTTTTTTCAATCAATTAATAGCGAAAAGAACAAGTTGCAAACATTTTAGTTAAGTAATACGCTTGTTTTCAATAGTTAAGATACCTTTAAACTATTATTATACAGAACATTCACTTTCTTATAGTTTCCTAGGTTATAAAACCTTAGATTGTAAATGAAAGAAATATTAAAGATATCAAAACACAATTTCAACACATGAAATTGGTTTTCAAAAGTGTTTTCAATCAATTAATAGCGAAAAGAACAAGTTGCAAACATTTTAGTTAAGTAATACGCTTGTTTTCAATAGTTAAGATACCTTTAAACTATTATTATACAGAACATTCACTTTCTTATAGTTTCCTAGGTTATAAAACCTTAGATTGTAAATGAAAGAAGTATTAAACATATCAAAACACAATTTTAACACATGAAATTGTTTTTCAATGATATCATAAGTGTTTCAATCAATTAATAGACCTTAGATTGTAAAAGAAGTATTAAACATATCAAAATACAATTTGAACACATGAAATGGTTTTCAAAGGTACCATAAGTGTTTGAATCAACTAATAGACCTTAGATTGTAAAAAATATATTAAACATATGAAAACACAATTTTAACACATTTGAAATTGTTTTTCAAAGATATTCATCAGTGTTTCAATCAATTAATACACTAAGATTGTAAAAGAAATATTAAACATATCAAAACACAATTTCAACACATGAAATTGGTTTTGAAAAGTGTTTTCAATCAATTAATAGCGAAAAGAACAAGTTGCAAACATTTTAGTTAAGTAATACGCTTGTTTTCAATAGTTAAGATACTTTTAAACTATTATCATACAGAACATTCACTTTCTTATAGTTTCCTAGGTTATAAAACCTTAGATTGTAGATGAAAGAAGTATTAAAGATATCAAAACACAATTTTAACACATCAAATTGTTTTTCAAAGATATCATAAGTGATTCATTCAATTAATAGACCTTAGATTGTAAAAGAAGTATTACACATATCAAAATAAAATTTGAACACATATCAAAACACAATTTCAACACACGAAATTGGTTTTGAAAAGTGTTTTCAATCAATTAATAGCGAAAAGAACAAGTTGCAAACATTTTAGTTAAGTAATACGTTTGTTGTCAATAGTTAAGATACTTTTAAACTATTATTATACAGAACATTCACTTTCTTATAGTTTCCTAGGTTATAAAACCTTAGATTGTAAATGAAAGAAGTATTAAACATATCAAAACACAATTTTAACACATGAAATTGGTTTTCAAAAGTGTTTTCAATCAATTAATAGCGAAAAGAACAAGTTGCAAACATTTTAGTTAAGTAATACGCTTGTTTTCAATAGTTAAGATACTTTTAAACTATTATTATACAGAACATTCACTTTCTTATAGTTTCCTAGGTTATAAAACCTTAGATTGTAAATGAAAGAAGTATTAAACATATCAAAACACAATTTTAACACATGAAATTGTTTTTCAATGATATCATAAGTGTTTCAATCAATTAATAGACCTTAGATTGTAAAAGAAGTATTAAACATATCAAAATACAATTTGAACACATGAAATGGTTTTTCAAAGGTACCATAAGTGTTTGAATCAACTAATAGACCTTAGATTGTAAAAAATATATTAAACATATGAAAACACAATTTTAACACATTTGAAATTGTTTTTCAAAGATATTCATCAGTGTTTCAATCAATTAATACACTAAGATTGTAAAAGAAATATTAAACATATCAAAACACAATTTCAACACATGAAATTGGTTTTCAAAAGTTTTTTCAATCAATTAATAGCGAAAAGAACAAGTTGCAAACATTTTAGTTAAGTAATACGCTTGTTTTCAATAGTTAAGATACCTTTAAACTATTATTATACAGAACATTCACTTTCTTATAGTTTCCTAGGTTATAAAACCTTAGATTGTAAATGAAAGAAATATTAAAGATATCAAAACACAATTTCAACACATGAAATTGGTTTTCAAAAGTGTTTTCAATCAATTAATAGCGAAAAGAACAAGTTGCAAACATTTTAGTTAAGTAATACGCTTGTTTTCAATAGTTAAGATACCTTTAAACTATTATTATACAGAACATTCACTTTCTTATAGTTTCCTAGGTTATAAAACCTTAGATTGTAAATGAAAGAAGTATTAAACATATCAAAACACAATTTTAACACATGAAATTGTTTTTCAATGATATCATAAGTGTTTCAATCAATTAATAGACCTTAGATTGTAAAAGAAGTATTAAACATATCAAAATACAATTTGAACACATGAAATGGTTTTCAAAGGTACCATAAGTGTTTGAATCAACTAATAGACCTTAGATTGTAAAAAATATATTAAACATATGAAAACACAATTTTAACACATTTGAAATTGTTTTTCAAAGATATTCATCAGTGTTTCAATCAATTAATACACTAAGATTGTAAAAGAAATATTAAACATATCAAAACACAATTTCAACACATGAAATTGGTTTTGAAAAGTGTTTTCAATCAATTAATAGCGAAAAGAACAAGTTGCAAACATTTTAGTTAAGTAATACGCTTGTTTTCAATAGTTAAGATACTTTTAAACTATTATCATACAGAACATTCACTTTCTTATAGTTTCCTAGGTTATAAAACCTTAGATTGTAGATGAAAGAAGTATTAAAGATATCAAAACACAATTTTAACACATCAAAATGTTTTTCAAAGATATCATAAGTGATTCATTCAATTAATAGACCTTAGATTGTAAAAGAAGTATTACACATATCAAAATAAAATTTGAACACATATCAAAACACAATTTCAACACACGAAATTGGTTTTGAAAAGTGTTTTCAATCAATTAATAGCGAAAAGAACAAGTTGCAAACATTTTAGTTAAGTAATACGTTTGTTGTCAATAGTTAAGATACTTTTAAACTATTATTATACAGAACATTCACTTTCTTATAGTTTCCTAGGTTATAAAACCTTAGATTGTAAATGAAAGAAGTATTAAACATATCAAAACACAATTTTAACACATGAAATTGTTTTTCAATGATATTATAAGTGTTTCAATCAATTAATAGACCTTAGATTGTAAAAGAAGTATTAAACATATCAAAATACAATTTGAACACATGAAATGGTTTTTCAAAGGTACCATAAATGTTTGAATCAACTAATAGACCTTAGATTGTAAAAAATATATTAAACATATGAAAACACAATTTTAACACATTTGAAATTGTTTTTCAAAGATATTCATCAGCGTTTCAATCAATTAATACACTAAGATTGTAAAAGAAATATTAAACATATCAAAACACAATTTCAACACATGAAATTGGTTTTCAAAAGTTTTTTCAATCAATTAATAGCGAAAAGAACAAGTTGCAAACATTTTAGTTAAGTAATACGCTTGTTTTCAATAGTTAAGATACCTTTAAACTATTATTATACAGAACATTCACTTTCTTATAGTTTCCTAGGTTATAAAACCTTAGATTGTAAATGAAAGAAATATTAAAGATATCAAAACACAATTTCAACACATGAAATTGGTTTTCAAAAGTGTTTTCAATCAATTAATAGCGAAAAGAACAAGTTGCAAACATTTTAGTTAAGTAATACGCTTGTTGTCAATAGTTAAGATACTTTTAAACTATTATCATACAGAACATTCACTTTCTTATAGTTCCTAGGTTATAAAACCTTAGATTGTAAATGAAAGAAGTATTAAACATATCAAAACACAATTTTAACACATGAAAATGTTTTTCAAAGATATCATAAGTGATTCATTCAATTAATAGACCTTAGATTGTAAAAGAAGTATTACACATATCAAAATAAAATTTGAACACATATCAAAACACAATTTCAACACACGAAATTGGTTTTGAAAAGTGTTTTCAATCAATTAATAGCGAAAAGAACAAGTTGCAAACATTTTAGTTAAGTAATACGTTTGTTGTCAATAGTTAAGATACTTTTAAACTATTATTATACAGAACATTCACTTTCTTATAGTTTCCTAGGTTATAAAACCTTAGATTGTAAATGAAAGAAGTATTAAACATATCAAAACACAATTTTAACACATGAAATTGTTTTTCAATGATATCATAAGTGTTTCAATCAATTAATAGGCCTTAGATTGTAAAAGAAGTATTAAACATATCAAAATACAATTTGAACACATGAAATGGTTTTTCAAAGGTACCATAAGTGTTTGAATCAACTAATAGACCTTAGATTGTAAAAAATATATTAAACATATGAAAACACAATTTTAACACATTTGAAATTGTTTTTCAAAGATATTCATCAGTGTTTCAATCAATTAATACACTAAGATTGTAAAAGAAATATTAAACATATCAAAACACAATTTCAACACATGAAATTGGTTTTCAAAAGTTTTTTCAATCAATTAATAGCGAAAAGAACAAGTTGCAAACATTTTAGTTAAGTAATACGCTTGTTTTCAATAGTTAAGATACCTTTAAACTATTATTATACAGAACATTCACTTTCTTATAGTTTCCTAGGTTATAAAACCTTAGATTGTAAATGAAAGAAGTATTAAACATATCAAAACACAATTTTAACACATGAAATTGTTTTTCAATGATATCATAAGTGTTTCAATCAATTAATAGACCTTAGATTGTAAAAGAAGTATTAAACATATCAAAATACAATTTGAACACATGAAATGGTTTTCAAAGGTACCATAAGTGTTTGAATCAACTAATAGACCTTAGATTGTAAAAAATATATTAAACATATGAAAACACAATTTTAACACATTTGAAATTGTTTTTCAAAGATATTCATCAGTGTTTCAATCAATTAATACACTAAGATTGTAAAAGAAATATTAAACATATCAAAACACAATTTCAACACATGAAATTGGTTTTGAAAAGTGTTTTCAATCAATTAATAGCGAAAAGAACAAGTTGCAAACATTTTAGTTAAGTAATACGCTTGTTTTCAATAGTTAAGATACTTTTAAACTATTATCATACAGAACATTCACTTTCTTATAGTTTCCTAGGTTATAAAACCTTAGATTGTAGATGAAAGAAGTATTAAAGATATCAAAACACAATTTTAACACATCAAATTGTTTTTCAAAGATATCATAAGTGATTCATTCAATTAATAGACCTTAGATTGTAAAAGAAGTATTACACATATCAAAATAAAATTTGAACACATATCAAAACACAATTTCAACACACGAAATTGGTTTTGAAAAGTGTTTTCAATCAATTAATAGCGAAAAGAACAAGTTGCAAACATTTTAGTTAAGTAATACGTTTGTTGTCAATAGTTAAGATACTTTTAAACTATTATTATACAGAACATTCACTTTCTTATAGTTTCCTAGGTTATAAAACCTTAGACTGTAAATGAAAGAAGTATTAAACATATCAAAACACAATTTTAACACATGAAATTGTTTTTCAATGATATCATAAGTGTTTCAATCAATTAATAGGCCTTAGATTGTAAAAGAAGTATTAAACATATCAAAATACAATTTGAACACATGAAATGGTTTTTCAAAGGTACCATAAGTGTTTGAATCAACTAATAGACCTTAGATTGTAAAAAATATATTAAACATATGAAAACACAATTTTAACACATTTGAAATTGTTTTTCAAAGATATTCATCAGTGTTTCAATCAATTAATACACTAAGATTGTAAAAGAAATATTAAACATATCAAAACACAATTTCAACACATGAAATTGGTTTTCAAAAGTTTTTTCAATCAATTAATAGCGAAAAGAACAAGTTGCAAACATTTTAGTTAAGTAATACGCTTGTTTTCAATAGTTAAGATACCTTTAAACTATTATTATACAGAACATTCACTTTCTTATAGTTTCCTAGGTTATAAAACCTTAGATTGTAAATGAAAGAAGTATTAAACATATCAAAACACAATTTTAACACATGAAATTGTTTTTCAATGATATCATAAGTGTTTCAATCAATTAATAGACCTTAGATTGTAAAAGAAGTATTAAACATATCAAAATACAATTTGAACACATGAAATGGTTTTCAAAGGTACCATAAGTGTTTGAATCAACTAATAGACCTTAGATTGTAAAAAATATATTAAACATATGAAAACACAATTTTAACACATTTGAAATTGTTTTTCAAAGATATTCATCAGTGTTTCAATCAATTAATACACTAAGATTGTAAAAGAAATATTAAACATATCAAAACACAATTTCAACACATGAAATTGGTTTTGAAAAGTGTTTTCAATCAATTAATAGCGAAAAGAACAAGTTGCAAACATTTTAGTTAAGTAATACGCTTGTTTTCAATAGTTAAGATACTTTTAAACTATTATCATACAGAACATTCACTTTCTTATAGTTTCCTAGGTTATAAAACCTTAGATTGTAGATGAAAGAAGTATTAAAGATATCAAAACACAATTTTAACACATCAAATTGTTTTTCAAAGATATCATAAGTGATTCATTCAATTAATAGACCTTAGATTGTAAAAGAAGTATTACACATATCAAAATAAAATTTGAACACATATCAAAACACAATTTCAACACACGAAATTGGTTTTGAAAAGTGTTTTCAATCAATTAATAGCGAAAAGAACAAGTTGCAAACATTTTAGTTAAGTAATACGTTTGTTGTCAATAGTTAAGATACTTTTAAACTATTATTATACAGAACATTCACTTTCTTATAGTTTCCTAGGTTATAAAACCTTAGATTGTAAATGAAAGAAGTATTAAACATATCAAAACACAATTTTAACACATGAAATTGGTTTTCAAAAGTGTTTTCAATCAATTAATAGCGAAAAGAACAAGTTGCAAACATTTTAGTTAAGTAATACGCTTGTTTTCAATAGTTAAGATACTTTTAAACTATTATTATACAGAACATTCACTTTCTTATAGTTTCCTAGGTTATAAAACCTTAGATTGTAAATGAAAGAAGTATTAAACATATCAAAACACAATTTTAACACATGAAATTGTTTTTCAATGATATCATAAGTGTTTCAATCAATTAATAGACCTTAGATTGTAAAAGAAGTATTAAACATATCAAAATACAATTTGAACACATGAAATGGTTTTTCAAAGGTACCATAAGTGTTTGAATCAACTAATAGACCTTAGATTGTAAAAAATATATTAAACATATGAAAACACAATTTTAACACATTTGAAATTGTTTTTCAAAGATATTCATCAGTGTTTCAATCAATTAATACACTAAGATTGTAAAAGAAATATTAAACATATCAAAACACAATTTCAACACATGAAATTGGTTTTCAAAAGTTTTTTCAATCAATTAATAGCGAAAAGAACAAGTTGCAAACATTTTAGTTAAGTAATACGCTTGTTTTCAATAGTTAAGATACCTTTAAACTATTATTATACAGAACATTCACTTTCTTATAGTTTCCTAGGTTATAAAACCTTAGATTGTAAATGAAAGAAATATTAAAGATATCAAAACACAATTTCAACACATGAAATTGGTTTTCAAAAGTGTTTTCAATCAATTAATAGCGAAAAGAACAAGTTGCAAACATTTTAGTTAAGTAATACGCTTGTTTTCAATAGTTAAGATACCTTTAAACTATTATTATACAGAACATTCACTTTCTTATAGTTTCCTAGGTTATAAAACCTTAGATTGTAAATGAAAGAAGTATTAAACATATCAAAACACAATTTTAACACATGAAATTGTTTTTCAATGATATCATAAGTGTTTCAATCAATTAATAGACCTTAGATTGTAAAAGAAGTATTAAACATATCAAAATACAATTTGAACACATGAAATGGTTTTCAAAGGTACCATAAGTGTTTGAATCAACTAATAGACCTTAGATTGTAAAAAATATATTAAACATATGAAAACACAATTTTAACACATTTGAAATTGTTTTTCAAAGATATTCATCAGTGTTTCAATCAATTAATACACTAAGATTGTAAAAGAAATATTAAACATATCAAAACACAATTTCAACACATGAAATTGGTTTTGAAAAGTGTTTTCAATCAATTAATAGCGAAAAGAACAAGTTGCAAACATTTTAGTTAAGTAATACGCTTGTTTTCAATAGTTAAGATACTTTTAAACTATTATCATACAGAACATTCACTTTCTTATAGTTTCCTAGGTTATAAAACCTTAGATTGTAGATGAAAGAAGTATTAAAGATATCAAAACACAATTTTAACACATCAAATTGTTTTTCAAAGATATCATAAGTGATTCATTCAATTAATAGACCTTAGATTGTAAAAGAAGTATTACACATATCAAAATAAAATTTGAACACATATCAAAACACAATTTCAACACACGAAATTGGTTTTGAAAAGTGTTTTCAATCAATTAATAGCGAAAAGAACAAGTTGCAAACATTTTAGTTAAGTAATACGTTTGTTGTCAATAGTTAAGATACTTTTAAACTATTATTATACAGAACATTCACTTTCTTATAGTTTCCTAGGTTATAAAACCTTAGATTGTAAATGAAAGAAGTATTAAACATATCAAAACACAATTTTAACACATGAAATTGTTTTTCAATGATATTATAAGTGTTTCAATCAATTAATAGACCTTATATTGTAAAAGAAGTATTAAACATATCAAAATACAATTTGAACACATGAAATGGTTTTTCAAAGGTACCATAAATGTTTGAATCAACTAATAGACCTTAGATTGTAAAAAATATATTAAACATATGAAAACACAATTTTAACACATTTGAAATTGTTTTTCAAAGATATTCATCAGCGTTTCAATCAATTAATACACTAAGATTGTAAAAGAAATATTAAACATATCAAAACACAATTTCAACACATGAAATTGGTTTTCAAAAGTTTTTTCAATCAATTAATAGCGAAAAGAACAAGTTGCAAACATTTTAGTTAAGTAATACGCTTGTTTTCAATAGTTAAGATACCTTTAAACTATTATTATACAGAACATTCACTTTCTTATAGTTTCCTAGGTTATAAAACCTTAGATTGTAAATGAAAGAAATATTAAAGATATCAAAACACAATTTCAACACATGAAATTGGTTTTCAAAAGTGTTTTCAATCAATTAATAGCGAAAAGAACAAGTTGCAAACATTTTAGTTAAGTAATACGCTTGTTTTCAATAGTTAAGATACTTTTAAACTATTATTATACAGAACATTCACTTTCTTATAGTTTCCTAGGTTATAAAACCTTAGATTGTAAATGAAAGAAGTATTAAACATATCAAAACACAATTTTAACACATGAAATTGTTTTTCAATGATATCATAAGTGTTTCAATCAATTAATAGACCTTAGATTGTAAAAGAAGTATTAAACATATCAAAATACAATTTGAACACATGAAATGGTTTTTCAAAGGTACCATAAGTGTTTGAATCAACTAATAGACCTTAGATTGTAAAAAATATATTAAACATATGAAAACACAATTTTAACACATTTGAAATTGTTTTTCAAAGATATTCATCAGTGTTTCAATCAATTAATACTCTAAGATTGTAAAAGAAATATTAAACATATCAAAACACAATTTCAACACATGAAATTGGTTTTCAAAAGTTTTTTCAATCAATTAATAGCGAAAAGAACAAGTTGCAAACATTTTAGTTAAGTAATACGCTTGTTTTCAATAGTTAAGATACCTTTAAACTATTATTATACAGAACATTCACTTTCTTATAGTTTCCTAGGTTATAAAACCTTAGATTGTAAATGAAAGAAATATTAAAGATATCAAAACACAATTTCAACACATGAAATTGGTTTTCAAAAGTGTTTTCAATCAATTAATAGCGAAAAGAACAAGTTGCAAACATTTTAGTTAAGTAATACGCTTGTTTTCAATAGTTAAGATACTTTTAAACTATTATTATACAGAACATTCACTTTCTTATAGTTTCCTAGGTTATAAAACCTTAGATTGTAAATGAAAGAAGTATTAAACATATCAAAACACAATTTTAACACATCAAATTGTTTTTCAAAGATATCATAAGTGATTCATTCAATTAATAGACCTTAGATTGTAAAAGAAGTATTAAACATATCAAAATAAAATTTGAACACATATCAAAACACAATTTCAACACATGAAATTGGTTTTGAAAAGTGTTTTCAATCAATTAATAGCGAAAAGAACAAGTTGCAAACATTTTAGTTAAGTAATACGCTTGTTGTCAATAGTTAAGATACTTTTAAACTATTATTATACAGAACATTCACTTTCTTATAGTTTCCTAGGTTATAAAACCTTACATTGTAAATGAAAGAAATATTAAAGATATCAAAACACAATTTCAACACATGAAATTGGTTTTCAAAAGTGTTTTCAATCAATTAATAGCGAAAAGAACAAGTTGCAAACATTTTAGTTAAGTAATACGCTTGTTTTCAATAGTTAAGATACTTTTAAACTATTATTATACAGAACATTCACTTTCTTATAGTTTCCTAGGTTATAAAACCTTAGATTGTAAATGAAAGAAGTATTAAACATATCAAAACACAATTTTAACACATGAAATTGTTTTTCAATGATATCATAAGTGTTTCAATCAATTAATAGACCTTAGATTGTAAAAGAAGTATTAAACATATCAAAATACAATTTGAACACATGAAATGGTTTTTCAAAGGTACCATAAGTGTTTGAATCAACTAATAGACCTTAGATTGTAAAAAATATATTAAACATATGAAAACACAATTTTAACACATTTGAAATTGTTTTTCAAAGATATTCATCAGTGTTTCAATCAATTAATACACTAAGATTGTAAAAGAAATATTAAACATATCAAAACACAATTTCAACACATGAAATTGGTTTTCAAAAGTTTTTTCAATCAATTAATAGCGAAAAGAACAAGTTGCAAACATTTTAGTTAAGTAATACGCTTGTTTTCAATAGTTAAGATACTTTTAAACTATTATCATACAGAACATTCACTTTCTTATAGTTTCCTAGGTTATAAAACCTTAGATTGTAGATGAAAGAAGTATTAAAGATATCAAAACACAATTTTAACACATCAAATTGTTTTTCAAAGATATCATAAGTGATTCATTCAATTAATAGACCTTAGATTGTAAAAGAAGTATTACACATATCAAAATAAAATTTGAACACATATCAAAACACAATTTCAACACACGAAATTGGTTTTGAAAAGTGTTTTCAATCAATTAATAGCGAAAAGAACAAGTTGCAAACATTTTAGTTAAGTAATACGTTTGTTGTCAATAGTTAAGATACTTTTAAACTATTATTATACAGAACATTCACTTTCTTATAGTTTCTTAGGTTATAAAACCTTAGATTGTAAATGAAAGAAGTATTAAACATATCAAAACACAATTTTAACACATGAAATTGGTTTTCAAAAGTGTTTTCAATCAATTAATAGCGAAAAGAACAAGTTGCAAACATTTTAGTTAAGTAATACGCTTGTTTTCAATAGTTAAGATACTTTTAAACTATTATTATACAGAACATTCACTTTCTTATAGTTTCCTAGGTTATAAAACCTTAGATTGTAAATGAAAGAAGTATTAAACATATCAAAACACAATTTTAACACATGAAATTGTTTTTCAATGATATCATAAGTGTTTCAATCAATTAATAGACCTTAGATTGTAAAAGAAGTATTAAACATATCAAAATACAATTTGAACACATGAAATGGTTTTTCAAAGGTACCATAAGTGTTTGAATCAACTAATAGACCTTAGATTGTAAAAAATATATTAAACATATGAAAACACAATTTTAACACATTTGAAATTGTTTTTCAAAGATATTCATCAGTGTTTCAATCAATTAATACACTAAGATTGTAAAAGAAATATTAAACATATCAAAACACAATTTCAACACATGAAATTGGTTTTCAAAAGTTTTTTCAATCAATTAATAGCGAAAAGAACAAGTTGCAAACATTTTAGTTAAGTAATACGCTTGTTTTCAATAGTTAAGATACCTTTAAACTATTATTATACAGAACATTCACTTTCTTATAGTTTCCTAGGTTATAAAACCTTAGATTGTAAATGAAAGAAATATTAAAGATATCAAAACACAATTTCAACACATGAAATTGGTTTTCAAAAGTGTTTTCAATCAATTAATAGCGAAAAGAACAAGTTGCAAACATTTTAGTTAAGTAATACGCTTGTTTTCAATAGTTAAGATACCTTTAAACTATTATTATACAGAACATTCACTTTCTTATAGTTTCCTAGGTTATAAAACCTTAGATTGTAAATGAAAGAAGTATTAAACATATCAAAACACAATTTTAACACATGAAATTGTTTTTCAATGATATCATAAGTGTTTCAATCAATTAATAGACCTTAGATTGTAAAAGAAGTATTAAACATATCAAAATACAATTTGAACACATGAAATGGTTTTCAAAGGTACCATAAGTGTTTGAATCAACTAATAGACCTTAGATTGTAAAAAATATATTAAACATATGAAAACACAATTTTAACACATTTGAAATTGTTTTTCAAAGATATTCATCAGTGTTTCAATCAATTAATACACTAAGATTGTAAAAGAAATATTAAACATATCAAAACACAATTTCAACACATGAAATTGGTTTTGAAAAGTGTTTTCAATCAATTAATAGCGAAAAGAACAAGTTGCAAACATTTTAGTTAAGTAATACGCTTGTTTTCAATAGTTAAGATACTTTTAAACTATTATCATACAGAACATTCACTTTCTTATAGTTTCCTAGGTTATAAAACCTTAGATTGTAGATGAAAGAAGTATTAAAGATATCAAAACACAATTTTAACACATCAAATTGTTTTTCAAAGATATCATAAGTGATTCATTCAATTAATAGACCTTAGATTGTAAAAGAAGTATTACACATATCAAAATAAAATTTGAACACATATCAAAACACAATTTCAACACACGAAATTGGTTTTGAAAAGTGTTTTCAATCAATTAATAGCGAAAAGAACAAGTTGCAAACATTTTAGTTAAGTAATACGTTTGTTGTCAATAGTTAAGATACTTTTAAACTATTATTATACAGAACATTCACTTTCTTATAGTTTCCTAGGTTATAAAACCTTAGATTGTAAATGAAAGAAGTATTAAACATATCAAAACACAATTTTAACACATGAAATTGTTTTTCAATGATATTATAAGTGTTTCAATCAATTAATAGACCTTAGATTGTAAAAGAAGTATTAAACATATCAAAATACAATTTGAACACATGAAATGGTTTTTCAAAGGTACCATAAATGTTTGAATCAACTAATAGACCTTAGATTGTAAAAAATATATTAAACATATGAAAACACAATTTTAACACATTTGAAATTGTTTTTCAAAGATATTCATCAGCGTTTCAATCAATTAATACACTAAGATTGTAAAAGAAATATTAAACATATCAAAACACAATTTCAACACATGAAATTGGTTTTCAAAAGTTTTTTCAATCAATTAATAGCGAAAAGAACAAGTTGCAAACATTTTAGTTAAGTAATACGCTTGTTTTCAATAGTTAAGATACCTTTAAACTATTATTATACAGAACATTCACTTTCTTATAGTTTCCTAGGTTATAAAACCTTAGATTGTAAATGAAAGAAATATTAAAGATATCAAAACACAATTTCAACACATGAAATTGGTTTTCAAAAGTGTTTTCAATCAATTAATAGCGAAAAGAACAAGTTGCAAACATTTTAGTTAAGTAATACGCTTGTTTTCAATAGTTAAGATACTTTTAAACTATTATTATACAGAACATTCACTTTCTTATAGTTTCCTAGGTTATAAAACCTTAGATTGTAAATGAAAGAAGTATTAAACATATCAAAACACAATTTTAACACATGAAATTGTTTTTCAATGATATCATAAGTGTTTCAATCAATTAATAGACCTTAGATTGTAAAAGAAGTATTAAACATATCAAAATACAATTTGAACACATGAAATGGTTTTTCAAAGGTACCATAAGTGTTTGAATCAACTAATAGACCTTAGATTGTAAAAAATATATTAAACATATGAAAACACAATTTTAACACATTTGAAATTGTTTTTCAAAGATATTCATCAGTGTTTCAATCAATTAATACACTAAGATTGTAAAAGAAATATTAAACATATCAAAACACAATTTCAACACATGAAATTGGTTTTCAAAAGTTTTTTCAATCAATTAATAGCGAAAAGAACAAGTTGCAAACATTTTAGTTAAGTAATACGCTTGTTTTCAATAGTTAAGATACCTTTAAACTATTATTATACAGAACATTCACTTTCTTATAGTTTCCTAGGTTATAAAACCTTAGATTGTAAATGAAAGAAATATTAAAGATATCAAAACACAATTTCAACACATGAAATTGGTTTTCAAAAGTGTTTTCAATCAATTAATAGCGAAAAGAACAAGTTGCAAACATTTTAGTTAAGTAATACGCTTGTTTTCAATAGTTAAGATACTTTTAAACTATTATTATACAGAACATTCACTTTCTTATAGTTTCCTAGGTTATAAAACCTTAGATTGTAAATGAAAGAAGTATTAAACATATCAAAACACAATTTTAACACATCAAATTGTTTTTCAAAGATATCATAAGTGATTCATTCAATTAATAGACCTTAGATTGTAAAAGAAGTATTAAACATATCAAAATAAAATTTGAACACATATCAAAACACAATTTCAACACATGAAATTGGTTTTGAAAAGTGTTTTCAATCAATTAATAGCGAAAAGAACAAGTTGCAAACATTTTAGTTAAGTAATACGCTTGTTGTCAATAGTTAAGATACTTTTAAACTATTATTATACAGAACATTCACTTTCTTATAGTTTCCTAGGTTATAAAACCTTACATTGTAAATGAAAGAAATATTAAAGATATCAAAACACAATTTCAACACATGAAATTGGTTTTCAAAAGTGTTTTCAATCAATTAATAGCGAAAAGAACAAGTTGCAAACATTTTAGTTAAGTAATACGCTTGTTTTCAATAGTTAAGATACTTTTAAACTATTATTATACAGAACATTCACTTTCTTATAGTTTCCTAGGTTATAAAACCTTAGATTGTAAATGAAAGAAGTATTAAACATATCAAAACACAATTTTAACACATGAAATTGTTTTTCAATGATATCATAAGTGTTTCAATCAATTAATAGACCTTAGATTGTAAAAGAAGTATTAAACATATCAAAATACAATTTGAACACATGAAATGGTTTTTCAAAGGTACCATAAGTGTTTGAATCAACTAATAGACCTTAGATTGTAAAAAATATATTAAACATATGAAAACACAATTTTAACACATTTGAAATTGTTTTTCAAAGATATTCATCAGTGTTTCAATCAATTAATACACTAAGATTGTAAAAGAAATATTAAACATATCAAAACACAATTTCAACACATGAAATTGGTTTTCAAAAGTTTTTTCAATCAATTAATAGCGAAAAGAACAAGTTGCAAACATTTTAGTTAAGTAATACGCTTGTTTTCAATAGTTAAGATACCTTTAAACTATTATTATACAGAACATTCACTTTCTTATAGTTTCCTAGGTTATAAAACCTTAGATTGTAAATGAAAGAAATATTAAAGATATCAAAACACAATTTCAACACATGAAATTGGTTTTCAAAAGTGTTTTCAATCAATTAATAGCGAAAAGAACAAGTTGCAAACATTTTAGTTAAGTAATACGCTTGTTTTCAATAGTTAAGATACTTTTAAACTATTATTATACAGAACATTCACTTTCTTATAGTTTCCTAGGTTATAAAACCTTAGATTGTAAATGAAAGAAGTATTAAACATATCAAAACACAATTTTAACACATGAAATTGTTTTTCAATGATATCATAAGTGTTTCAATCAATTAATAGACCTTAGATTGTAAAAGAAGTATTAAACATATCAAAATACAATTTGAACACATGAAATGGTTTTTCAAAGGTACCATAAGTGTTTGAATCAACTAATAGACCTTAGATTGTAAAAAATATATTAAACATATGAAAACACAATTTTAACACATTTGAAATTGTTTTTCAAAGATATTCATCAGTGTTTCAATCAATTAATACACTAAGATTGTAAAAGAAATATTAAACATATCAAAACACAATTTCAACACATGAAATTGGTTTTCAAAAGTGTTTTCAATCATTTAATAGCGAAAAGAACAAGTTGCAAACATTTTAGTTAAGTAATACGCTTGTTTTCAATAGTTAAGATACTTTTAAACTATTATTATACAGAACATTCACTTTCTTATAGTTTCCTAGGTTATAAAACCATAGATTGTAGATGAAAGAAGTATTAAAGATATCAAAACACAATTTTAACACATCAAATTGTTTTTCAAAGATATCATAAGTGATTCATTCAATTAATAGACCTTAGATTGTAAAAGAAGTATTACACATATCAAAATAAAATTTGAACACATATCAAAACACAATTTCAACACACGAAATTGGTTTTGAAAAGTGTTTTCAATCAATTAATAGCGAAAAGAACAAGTTGCAAACATTTTAGTTAAGTAATACGCTTGTTGTCAATAGTTAAGATACTTTTAAACTATTATTATACAGAACATTCACTTTCTTATAGTTTCCTAGGTTATAAAACCTTACATTGTAAATGAAAGAAATATTAAAGATATCAAAACACAATTTCAACACATGAAATTGGTTTTCAAAAGTGTTTTCAATCAATTAATAGCGAAAAGAACAAGTTGCAAACATTTTAGTTAAGTAATACGCTTGTTTTCAATAGTTAAGATACTTTTAAACTATTATTATACAGAACATTCACTTTCTTATAGTTTCCTAGGTTATAAAACCTTAGGTTGTAAATGAAAGAAATATTAAAGATATCAAAACAGAATTTCAACACATGAAATTGGTTTTCAAAGATATCATAAGTGTTTCATTCAATTAATAGACCTTAGATTGTAAAAGAAGTATGAAACATATCAAATAAAATTTGAACACATATCAAAACACAATTTCAACACATGAAATTGGTTTTGAAAAGTGTTTTCAATCAATTAATAGCGAAAAGAACAAGTTGCAAACATTTTAGTTAAGTAATACGCTTGTTTTCAATAGTTAAGATACTTTTAAACTATTATTATACAGAACATTCACTTTCTTATAGTTTCCTAGGTTATAAAACCTTAGATTGTAAATGAAAGAAGTATAAAACATATCAAAACACAATTTTAACACATGAAATTGTTTTTCAAAGATATCATAAGTGTTTCAATCAATTAATAGGCCTTAAGATTGTAAAAGAAGTATTAAACATATCAAAATACAATTTGAACTCATGAAATGGTTTTTCAAAGGTACCATAGGTGTTTGAATCAACTAATAAACCTTAGATTGTAAAAAATATATTAAACATAGAAAACACAATTTTAACACATTTGAAATTGCTTTTCAAAGATATTCATCAGTGTTTCAATAAATTAATACACTAAGATTGTAAAAGAAATATTAAACATATCAAAACACAATTTCAACACATGAAATTGGTTTTCAAAAGTGTTTTCAATCAATTAATAGCGAAAAGAACAAGTTGCAAACATTTTAGTTAAGTAATACGCTTGTTTTCAATAGTTAAGATACTTTTAAACTATTATTATACAGAACATTCACTTTCTTATAGTTTCCTAGGTTATAAAACCTTAGATTGTAGATGAAAGAAGTATTAAACATATCAAAACACAATTTTAACACATCAAATTGTTTTTCAAAGATATCATAAGTGATTCATTCAATTAATAAACCTTAGATTGTAAAAGAAGTATTAAACATATCAAAATAAAATTTGAACACATATCAAAACACAATTTCAACACATGAAATTGGTTTTGAAAAGTGTTTTCAATCAATTAATAGCGAAAATAACAAGTTGCAAACATTTTAGTTAAGTAATACGCTTGTTTTCAATAGTTAAGATACCTTTAAACTATTATTATACAGAACATTCACTTTCTTATAGTTTCCTAGGTTATAAAACCTTAGATTGTAAATGAAAGAAATATTAAAGATATCAAAACACAATTTCAACACATGAAATTGGTTTTCAAAAGTGTTTTCAATCAATTAATAGCGAAAAGAACAAGTTGCAAACATTTTAGTTAAGTAATACGCTTGTTTTCAATAGTTAAGATACTTTTAAACTATTATTATACAGAACATTCACTTTCTTATAGTTTCCTAGGTTATAAAACCTTAGATTGTAAATGAAAGAAGTATTAAACATATCAAAACACAATTTTAACACATGAAATTGTTTTTCAATGATATCATAAGTGTTTCAATCAATTAATAGACCTTAGATTGTAAAAGAAGTATTAAACATATCAAAATACAATTTGAACACATGAAATGGTTTTTCAAAGGTACCATAAGTGTTTGAATCAACTAATAGACCTTAGATTGTAAAAAATATATTAAACATATGAAAACACAATTTTAACACATTTGAAATTGGTTTTGAAAGATATTCATCAGTGTTTCAATCAATTAATACACTAAGATTGTAAAAGAAATATTAAACATATTAAAACACAATTTCAACACATGAAATTGGTTTTGAAAAGTTTTTTCAATCAATTAATAGCGAAAAGAACAAGTTGCAAACATTTTAGTTAAGTAATACGCTTGTTGTCAATAGTTAAGATACTTTTAAACTATTATTATACAGAACATTCACTTTCTTATAGTTTCCTAGGTTATAAAACCTTACATTGTAAATGAAAGAAATATTAAAGATATCAAAACACAATTTCAACACATGAAATTGGTTTTCAAAAGTGTTTTCAATCAATTAATAGCGAAAAGAACAAGTTGCAAACATTTTAGTTAAGTAATACGCTTGTTTTCAATAGTTAAGATACTTTTAAACTATTATTATACAGAACATTCACTTTCTTATAGTTTCCTAGGTTATAAAACCTTAGATTGTAAATGAAAGAAGTATTAAACATATCAAAACACAATTTTAACACATGAAATTGTTTTTCAATGATATCATAAGTGTTTCAATCAATTAATAGACCTTAGATTGTAAAAGAAGTATTAAACATATCAAAATACAATTTGAACACATGAAATGGTTTTTCAAAGGTACCATAAGTGTTTGAATCAACTAATAGACCTTAGATTGTAAAAAATATATTAAACATAGAAAACACAATTTTAACACATTTGAAATTGCTTTTCAAAGATATTCATCAGTGTTTCAATAAATTAATACACTAAGATTGTAAAAGAAATATTAAACATATCAAAACACAATTTCAACACATGAAATTGGTTTTCAAAAGTGTTTTCAATCAATTAATAGCGAAAAGAACAAGTTGCAAACATTTTAGTTAAGTAATACGCTTGTTTTCAATAGTTAAGATACCTTTAAACTATTATTATACAGAACATTCACTTTCTTATAGTTTCCTAGGTTATAAAACCTTAGGTTGTAAATGAAAGAAATATTAAAGATATCAAAACAGAATTTCAACACATGAAATTGGTTTTCAAAGATATCATAAGTGTTTCATTCAATTAATAGACCTTAGATTGCAAAAGAAGTATGAAACATATCAAAATAAAATTTGAACACATATCAAAACACAATTTCAACACCTGAAATTGGTTTTGAAAAGTGTTTTCAATCAATTAATAGCGAAAAGAACAAGTTGCAAACATTTTAGTTAAGTAATACGCTTGTTTTCAATAGTTAAGATACTTTTAAACTATTATTATACAGAACATTCACTTTCTTATAGTTTCCTAGGTTATAAAACCTTAGATTGTAAATGAAAGAAGTATAAAACATATCAAAACACAATTTTAACACATGAAATTGTTTTTCAAAGATATCATAAGTGTTTCAATCAATTAATAGGCCTTAGATTGTAAAAGAAGTATTAAACATATCAAAATACAATTTGAACTCATGAAATGGTTTTTCAAAGGTACCATAAGTGTTTGAATCAACCAATAGACCTTAGATTGTAAAAAATATATTAAACATAGAAAACACAATTTTAACACATTTGAAATTGCTTTTCAAAGATATTCATCAGTGTTTCAATAAATTAATACACTAAGATTGTAAAAGAAATATTAAACATATCAAAACACAATTTTAACACATGAAATTGGTTTTCAAAAGTGTTTTCAATCAATTAATAGCGAAAAGAACAAGTTGCAAACATTTTAGTTAAGTAATACGCTTGTTTTCAATAGTTAAGATACTTTTAAACTATTATTATACAGAACATTCACTTTCTTATAGTTTCCTAGGTTATAAAACCTTAGATTGTAGATGAAAGAAGTATTAAACATATCAAAACACAATTTTAACACATCAAATTGTTTTTCAAAGATATCATAAGTGATTCATTCAATTAATAAACCTTAGATTGTAAAAGAAGTATTAAACATATCAAAATAAAATTTGAACACATATCAAAACACAATTTCAACACATGAAATTGGTTTTGAAAAGTGTTTTCAATCAATTAATAGCGAAAATAACAAGTTGCAAACATTTTAGTTAAGTAATACGCTTGTTTTCAATAGTTAAGATACCTTTAAACTATTATTATACAGAACATTCACTTTCTTATAGTTTCCTAGGTTATAAAACCTTAGATTGTAAATGAAAGAAATATTAAAGATATCAAAACACAATTTCAACACATGAAATTGGTTTTCAAAAGTGTTTTCAATCAATTAATAGCGAAAAGAACAAGTTGCAAACATTTTAGTTAAGTAATACGCTTGTTTTCAATAGTTAAGATACTTTTAAACTATTATTATACAGAACATTCACTTTCTTATAGTTTCCTAGGTTATAAAACCTTAGATTGTAAATGAAAGAAGTATTAAACATATCAAAACACAATTTTAACACATGAAATTGTTTTTCAATGATATCATAAGTGTTTCAATCAATTAATAGACCTTAGATTGTAAAAGAAGTATTAAACATATCAAAATACAATTTGAACACATGAAATGGTTTTTCAAAGGTACCATAAGTGTTTGAATCAACTAATAGACCTTAGATTGTAAAAAATATATTAAACATATGAAAACACAATTTTAACACATTTGAAATTGGTTTTGAAAGATATTCATCAGTGTTTCAATCAATTAATACACTAAGATTGTAAAAGAAATATTAAACATATCAAAACACAATTTCAACACATGAAATTGGTTTTCAAAAGTGTTTTCAATCATTTAATAGCGAAAAGAACAAGTTGCAAACATTTTAGTTAAGTAATACGCTTGTTTTCAATAGTTAAGATACTTTTAAACTATTATTATACAGAACATTCACTTTCTTATAGTTTCCTAGGTTATAAAACCTTAGATTGTAAATGAAAGAAGTATTAAACATATCAAAACACAATTTTAACACATGAAATTGTTTTTCAATGATATCATAAGTGTTTCAATCAATTAATAGACCTTAGATTGTAAAAGAAGTATTAAACATATCAAAATACAATTTGAACACATGAAATGGTTTTTCAAAGGTACCATAAGTGTTTGAATCAACTAATAGACCTTAGATTGTAAAAAATATATTAAACATATGAAAACACAATTTTAACACATTTGAAATTGGTTTTCAAAGATATTCATCAGTGTTTCAATCAATTAATACACTAAGATTGTAAAAGAAATATTAAACATATCAAAACACAATTTCAACACATGAAATTGGTTTTGAAAAGTGTTTTCAATCAATTAATAGCGAAAAGAACAAGTTGCAAACATTTTAGTTAAGTAATACGCTTGTTTTCAATAGTTAAGATACTTTTAAACTATTATTATACAGAACATTCACTTTCTTATAGTTTCCTAGGTTATAAAACCTTAGATTGTAGATGAAAGAAGTATTAAACATATCAAAACACAATTTTAACACATCAAATTGTTTTTCAAAGATATCATAAGTGATTCATTCAATTAATAGACCTTAGATTGTAAAAGAAGTATTAAACATATCAAAATAAAATTTGAACACATATCAAAACACAATTTCAACACATGAAATTGGTTTTGAAAAGTGTTTTCAATCAATTAATAGCGAAAAGAACAAGTTGCAAACATTTTAGTTAAGTAATACGCTTGTTGTCAATAGTTAAGATACTTTTAAACTATTATTATACAGAACATTCACTTTCTTATAGTTTCCTAGGTTATAAAACCTTACATTGTAAATGAAAGAAATATTAAAGATATCAAAACACAATTTCAACACATGAAATTGGTTTTCAAAAGTGTTTTCAATCAATTAATAGCGAAAAGAACAAGTTGCAAACATTTTAGTTAAGTAATACGCTTGTTTTCAATAGTTAAGATACTTTTAAACTATTATTATACAGAACATTCACTTTCTTATAGTTTCCTAGGTTATAAAACCTTAGATTGTTAATGACAGAAGTATTAAACATATCTAAACACAATTTTAACACATGAAATTGTTTTTCAAAGATATCATAAGTGTTTCAATCAATTAATAGGCCTTAGATTGTAAAAGAAGTATTAAACATATCAAAATACAATTTGAACACATGAAATGGTTTTTCAAAGGTACCATAAGTGTTTGAATCAACTAATAGACCTTAGATTGTAAAAAATATATTAAACATAGAAAACACAATTTTAACACATTTGAAATTGTTTTTCAAAGATATTCATCAGTGTTTCAATCAATTAATACACTAAGATTGTAAAAGAAATATTAAACATATCAAAACACAATTTCAACACATGAAATTGGTTTTCAAAAGTGTTTTCAAAAGTGTTTTCAATCAATTAATAGCGAAAAGAACAAGTTGCAAACATTTTAGTTAAGTAATACGCTTGTTTTCAATAGTTAAGATACCTTTAAACTATTATTATACAGAACATTCACTTTCTTATAGTTTCCTAGGTTATAAAACCTTAGGTTGTAAATGAAAGAAATATTAAAGATATCAAAACAGAATTTCAACACATGAAATTGGTTTTCAAAGATATCATAAGTGTTTCATTCAATTAATAGACCTTAGATTGTAAAAGAAGTATGAAACATATCAAAATAAAATTTGAACACATATCAAAACACAATTTCAACACATGAAATTGGTTTTGAAAAGTGTTTTCAATCAATTAATAGCGAAAAGAACAAGTTGCAAACATTTTAGTTAAGTAATACGCTTGTTTTCAATAGTTAAGATACCTTTAAACTATTATTATACAGAACATTCACTTTCTTATAGTTTCCTAGGTTATAAAACCTTAGATTGTTAATGACAGAAGTATTAAACATATCTAAACACAATTTTAACACATGAAATTGTTTTTCAAAGATATCATAAGTGTTTCAATCAATTAATAGGCCTTAGATTGTAAAAGAAGTATTAAACATATCAAAATACAATTTGAACACATGAAATGGTTTTTCAAAGGTACCATAAGTGTTTGAATCAACTAATAGACCTTAGATTGTAAAAAATATATTAAACATATGAAAACACAATTTTAACACATTTGAAATTGGTTTTCAAAGATATTCATCAGTGTTTCAATCAATTAATACACTAAGATTGTAAAAGAAATATTAAACATATCAAAACACAATTTCAACACATGAAATTGGTTTTGAAAAGTGTTTTCAATCAATTAATAGCGAAAAGAACAAGTTGCAAACATTTTAGTTAAGTAATACGCTTGTTTTCAATAGTTAAGATACTTTTAAACTATTATTATACAGAACATTCACTTTCTTATAGTTTCCTAGGTTA
Source organism: Phaseolus vulgaris (assembly GCF_000499845.2). NCBI lineage: Eukaryota > Viridiplantae > Streptophyta > Magnoliopsida > Fabales > Fabaceae > Phaseolus > Phaseolus vulgaris. The sequence continues at coordinate 24,457,893 of NC_023750.2, forward strand.
TAAAACCTTAGATTGTAAATGAAAGAAGTATTAAACATATCAAAACACAATTTTAACACATGAAATTGTTTTTCAAAGATATCATAAGTGTTTCAATCAATTAATAGGCCTTAAGATTGTAAAAGAAGTATTAAACATATCAAAATACAATTTGAACTCATGAAATGGTTTTTCAAAGGTACCATAAGTGTTTGAATCAACTAATAGACCTTAGATTGTAAAAAATATATTAAACATATGAAAACACAATTTTAACACATTTGAAATTGTTTTTCAAAGATATTCATCAGTGTTTCAATATATTAATACACTAAGATTGTAAAAGAAATATTAAACATATCAAAACACAATTTCAACACATGAAATTGGTTTTCAAAAGTGTTTTCAATCAATTAATAGCGAAAAGAACAAGTTGCAAACATTTTAGTTAAGTAATACGCTTGTTTTCAATAGTTAAGATACCTTTAAACTATTATTATACAGAACATTCACTTTCTTATAGTTTCCTAGGTTATAAAACCTTAGATTGTAGATGAAAGAAATATTAAAGATATCAAAACAGAATTTCAACACATGAAATTGGTTTTCAAAGATATCATAAGTGTTTCATTCAATTAATAGACCTTAGATTGTAAAAGAAGTATGAAACATATCAAAATAAAATTTGAACACATATCAAAACACAATTTCAACACATGAAATTGGTTTTGAAAAGTGTTTTCCATCAATTAATAGCGAAAAGAACAAGTTGCAAACATTTTAGTTAAGTAATACGCTTGTTTTCAATAGTTAAGATACTTTTAAACTATTATTATACAGAACATTCACTTTCTTATAGTTTCCTAGGTTATAAAACCTTAGATTGTAAATGAAAGAAGTATAAAACATATCAAAACACAATTTTAACACATGAAATTGTTTTTCAAAGATATCATAAGTGTTTCAATCAATTAATAGGCCTTAGATTGTAAAAGAAGTATTAAACATATCAAAATACAATTTGAACTCATGAAATGGTTTTTCAAAGGTACCATAAGTGTTTGAATCAACCAATAGACCTTAGATTGTAAAAAATATATTAAACATAGAAAACACAATTTTAACACATTTGAAATTGCTTTTCAAAGATATTCATCAGTGTTTCAATAAATTAATACACTAAGATTGTAAAAGAAATATTAAACATATCAAAACACAATTTCAACACATGAAATTGGTTTTCAAAAGTGTTTTCAATCAATTAATAGCGAAAAGAACAAGTTGCAAACATTTTAGTTAAGTAATACGCTTGTTTTCAATAGTTAAGATACTTTTAAACTATTATTATACAGAACATTCACTTTCTTATAGTTTCCTAGGTTATAAAACCTTAGATTGTAGATGAAAGAAGTATTAAACATATCAAAACACAATTTTAACACATCAAATTGTTTTTCAAAGATATCATAAGTGATTCATTCAATTAATAGACCTTAGATTGTAAAAGAAGTATTAAACATATCAAAATAAAATTTGAACACATATCAAAACACAATTTCAACACATGAAATTGGTTTTGAAAAGTGTTTTCAATCAATTAATAGCGAAAAGAACAAGTTGCAAACATTTTAGTTAAGTAATACGCTTGTTGTCAATAGTTAAGATACTTTTAAACTATTATTATACAGAACATTCACTTTCTTATAGTTTCCTAGATTATAAAACCTTACATTGTAAATGAAAGAAATATTAAAGATATCAAAACACAATTTCAACACATGAAATTGGTTTTCAAAAGTGTTTTCAATCAATTAATAGCGAAAAGAACAAGTTGCAAACATTTTAGTTAAGTAATACGCTTGTTTTCAATAGTTAAGATACTTTTAAACTATTATTATACAGAACATTCACTTTCTTATAGTTTCCTAGGTTATAAAACCTTAGATTGTAGATGAAAGAAGTATTAAACATATCAAAACACAATTTTAACACATCAAATTGTTTTTCAAAGATATCATAAGTGATTCATTCAATTAATAGACCTTAGATTGTAAAAGAAGTATTAAACATATCAAAATAAAATTTGAACACATATCAAAACACAATTTCAACACATGAAATTGGTTTTGAAAAGTGTTTTCAATCAATTAATAGCGAAAAGAACAAGTTGCAAACATTTTAGTTAAGTAATACGCTTGTTGTCAATAGTTAAGATACTTTTAAACTATTATTATACAGAACATTCACTTTCTTATAGTTTCCTAGGTTATAAAACCTTACATTGTAAATGAAAGAAATATTAAAGATATCAAAACACAATTTCAACACATGAAATTGGTTTTCAAAAGTGTTTTCAATCAATTAATAGCGAAAAGAACAAGTTGCAAACATTTTAGTTAAGTAATACGCTTGTTTTCAATAGTTAAGATACTTTTAAACTATTATTATACAGAACATTCACTTTCTTATAGTTTCCTAGGTTATAAAACCTTAGATTGTTAATGACAGAAGTATTAAACATATCAAAACACAATTTTAACACATGAAATTGTTTTTCAAAGATATCATAAGTGTTTCAATCAATTAATAGGCCTTAGATTGTAAAAGAAGTATTAAACATATCAAAATACAATTTGAACACATGAAATGGTTTTTCAAAGGTACCATAAGTGTTTGAATCAACTAATAGACCTTAGATTCTAAAAAATATATTAAACATAGAAAACACAATTTTAACACATTTGAAATTGTTTTTCAAAGATATTCATCAGTGTTTCAATCAATTAATACACTAAGATTGTAAAAGAAATATTAAACATATCAAAACACAATTTCAACACATGAAATTGGTTTTCAAAAGTGTTTTCAATCAATTAATAGCGAAAAGAACAAGTTGCAAACATTTTAGTTAAGTAATACGCTTGTTTTCAATAGTTAAGATACCTTTAAACTATTATTATACAGAACATTCACTTTCTTATAGTTTCCTAGGTTATAAAACCTTAGGTTGTAAATGAAAGAAATATTAAAGATATCAAAACAGAATTTCAACACATGAAATTGGTTTTCAAAGATATCATAAGTGTTTCATTCAATTAATAGACCTTAGATTGTAAAAGAAGTATGAAACATATCAAAATAAAATTTGAACACATATCAAAACACAATTTCAACACATGAAATTGGTTTTGAAAAGTGTTTTCAATCAATTAATAGCGAAAAGAACAAGTTGCAAACATTTTAGTTAAGTAATACGCTTGTTTTCAATAGTTAAGATACTTTTAAACTATTATTATACAGAACATTCACTTTCTTATAGTTTCCTAGGTTATAAAACCTTAGATTGTAAATGAAAGAAGTATTAAACATATCAAAACACAATTTTAACACATGAAATTGTTTTTCAAAGATATCATAAGTGTTTCAATCAATTAATAGGCCTTAAGATTGTAAAAGAAGTATTAAACATATCAAAATACAATTTGAACTCATGAAATGGTTTTTCAAAGGTACCATAAGTGTTTGAATCAACTAATAGACCTTAGATTGTAAAAAATATATTAAACATATGAAAACACAATTTTAACACATTTGAAATTGTTTTTCAAAGATATTCATCAGTGTTTCAATATATTAATACACTAAGATTGTAAAAGAAATATTAAACATATCAAAACACAATTTCAACACATGAAATTGGTTTTCAAAAGTGTTTTCAATCAATTAATAGCGAAAAGAACAAGTTGCAAACATTTTAGTTAAGTAATACGCTTGTTTTCAATAGTTAAGATACCTTTAAACTATTATTATACAGAACATTCACTTTCTTATAGTTTCCTAGGTTATAAAACCTTAGATTGTAGATGAAAGAAATATTAAAGATATCAAAACAGAATTTCAACACATGAAATTGGTTTTCAAAGATATCATAAGTGTTTCATTCAATTAATAGACCTTAGATTGTAAAAGAAGTATGAAACATATCAAAATAAAATTTGAACACATATCAAAACACAATTTCAACACATGAAATTGGTTTTGAAAAGTGTTTTCCATCAATTAATAGCGAAAAGAACAAGTTGCAAACATTTTAGTTAAGTAATACGCTTGTTTTCAATAGTTAAGATACTTTTAAACTATTATTATACAGAACATTCACTTTCTTATAGTTTCCTAGGTTATAAAACCTTAGATTGTAAATGAAAGAAGTATAAAACATATCAAAACACAATTTTAACACATGAAATTGTTTTTCAAAGATATCATAAGTGTTTCAATCAATTAATAGGCCTTAGATTGTAAAAGAAGTATTAAACATATCAAAATACAATTTGAACTCATGAAATGGTTTTTCAAAGGTACCATAAGTGTTTGAATCAACCAATAGACCTTAGATTGTAAAAAATATATTAAACATAGAAAACACAATTTTAACACATTTGAAATTGCTTTTCAAAGATATTCATCAGTGTTTCAATAAATTAATACACTAAGATTGTAAAAGAAATATTAAACATATCAAAACACAATTTCAACATATGAAATTGGTTTTCAAAAGTGTTTTCAATCAATTAATAGCGAAAAGAACAAGTTGCAAACATTTTAGTTAAGTAATACGCTTGTTTTCAATAGTTAAGATACTTTTAAACTATTATTATACAGAACATTCACTTTCTTATAGTTTCCTAGGTTATAAAACCTTAGATTGTAGATGAAAGAAGTATTAAACATATCAAAACACAATTTTAACACATCAAATTGTTTTTCAAAGATATCATAAGTGATTCATTCAATTAATAAACCTTAGATTGTAAAAGAAGTATTAAACATATCAAAATAAAATTTGAACACATATCAAAACACAATTTCAACACATGAAATTGGTTTTGAAAAGTGTTTTCAATCAATTAATAGCGAAAATAACAAGTTGCAAACATTTTAGTTAAGTAATACGCTTGTTTTCAATAGTTAAGATACCTTTAAACTATTATTATACAGAACATTCACTTTCTTATAGTTTCCTAGGTTATAAAACCTTAGATTGTAAATGAAAGAAATATTAAAGATATCAAAACACAATTTCAACACATGAAATTGGTTTTCAAAAGTGTTTTCAATAAATTAATAGCGAAAAGAACAAGTTGCAAACATTTTAGTTAAGTAATACGCTTGTTTTCAATAGTTAAGATACTTTTAAACTATTATTATACAGAACATTCACTTTCTTATAGTTTCCTAGGTTATAAAACCTTAGATTGTAAATGAAAGAAGTATTAAACATATCAAAACACAATTTTAACACATGAAATTGTTTTTCAATGATATCATAAGTGTTTCAATCAATTAATAGACCTTAGATTGTAAAAGAAGTATTAAACATATCAAAATACAATTTGAACACATGAAATGGTTTTTCAAAGGTACCATAAGTGTTTGAATCAACTAATAGACCTTAGATTGTAAAAAATATATTAAACATATGAAAACACAATTTTAACACATTTGAAATTGGTTTTCAAAGATATTCATCAGTGTTTCAATCAATTAATACACTAAGATTGTAAAAGAAATATTAAACATATCAAAACACAATTTCAACACATGAAATTGGTTTTGAAAAGTGTTTTCAATCAATTAATAGCGAAAAGAACAAGTTGCAAACATTTTAGTTAAGTAATACGCTTGTTTTCAATAGTTAAGATACTTTTAAACTATTATTATACAGAACATTCACTTTCTTATAGTTTCCTAGGTTATAAAACCTTAGATTGTAGATGAAAGAAGTATTAAACATATCAAAACACAATTTTAACACATCAAATTGTTTTTCAAAGATATCATAAGTGATTCATTCAATTAATAGACCTTAGATTGTAAAAGAAGTATTAAACATATCAAAATAAAATTTGAACACATATCAAAACACAATTTCAACACATGAAATTGGTTTTGAAAAGTGTTTTCAATCAATTAATAGCGAAAAGAACAAGTTGCAAACATTTTAGTTAAGTAATACGCTTGTTGTCAATAGTTAAGATACTTTTAAACTATTATTATACAGAACATTCACTTTCTTATAGTTTCCTAGGTTATAAAACCTTACATTGTAAATGAAAGAAATATTAAAGATATCAAAACACAATTTCAACACATGAAATTGGTTTTGAAAAGTGTTTTCAATCAATTAATAGCGAAAAGAACAAGTTGCAAACATTTTAGTTAAGTAATACGCTTGTTTTCAATAGTTAAGATACTTTTAAACTATTATTATACAGAACATTCACTTTCTTATAGTTTCCTAGGTTATAAAACCTTAGATTGTTAATGACAGAAGTATTAAACATATCAAAACACAATTTTAACACATGAAATTGTTTTTCAAAGATATCATAAGTGTTTCAATCAATTAATAGGCCTTAGATTGTAAAAGAAGTATTAAACATATCAAAATACAATTTGAACACATGAAATGGTTTTTCAAAGGTACCATAAGTGTTTGAATCAACTAATAGACCTTAGATTGTAAAAAATATATTAAACATAGAAAACACAATTTTAACACATTTGAAATTGTTTTTCAAAGATATTCATCAGTGTTTCAATCAATTAATACACTAAGATTGTAAAAGAAATATTAAACATATCAAAACACAATTTCAACACATGAAATTGGTTTTCAAAAGTGTTTTCAATCAATTAATAGCGAAAAGAACAAGTTGCAAACATTTTAGTTAAGTAATACGCTTGTTTTCAATAGTTAAGATACCTTTAAACTATTATTATACAGAACATTCACTTTCTTATAGTTTCCTAGGTTATAAAACCTTAGGTTGTAAATGAAAGAAATATTAAAGATATCAAAACAGAATTTCAACACATGAAATTGGTTTTCAAAGATATCATAAGTGTTTCATTCAATTAATAGACCTTAGATTGTAAAAGAAGTATGAAACATATCAAAATAAAATTTGAACACATATCAAAACACAATTTCAACACATGAAATTGGTTTTGAAAAGTGTTTTCAATCAATTAATAGCGAAAAGAACAAGATGCAAACATTTTAGTTAAGTAATACGCTTGTTTTCAATAGTTAAGATACTTTTAAACTATTATTATACAGAACATTCACTTTCTTATAGTTTCCTAGGTTATAAAACCTTAGATTGTAAATGAAAGAAGTATTAAACATATCAAAACACAATTTTAACACATGAAATTGTTTTTCAAAGATATCATAAGTGTTTCAATCAATTAATAGGCCTTAAGATTGTAAAAGAAGTATTAAACATATCAAAATACAATTTGAACTCATGAAATGGTTTTTCAAAGGTACCATAAGTGTTTGAATCAACTAATAGACCTTAGATTGTAAAAAATATATTAAACATATGAAAACACAATTTTAACACATTTGAAATTGTTTTTCAAAGATATTCATCAGTGTTTCAATATATTAATACACTAAGATTGTAAAAGAAATATTAAACATATCAAAACACAATTTCAACACATGAAATTGGTTTTCAAAAGTGTTTTCAATCAATTAATAGCGAAAAGAACAAGTTGCAAACATTTTAGTTAAGTAATACGCTTGTTTTCAATAGTTAAGATACTTTTAAACTATTATTATACAGAACATTCACTTTCTTATAGTTTCCTAGGTTATAAAACCTTAGATTGTAAATGAAAGAAGTATTAAACATATCAAAACACAATTTTAACACATGAAATTGTTTTTCAAAGATATCATAAGTGTTTCAATCAATTAATAGGCCTTAAGATTGTAAAAGAAGTATTAAACATATCAAATACAATTTGAACTCATGAATGGTTTTTCAAAGGTACCATAAGTGTTTGAATCAACTAATAGACCTTAGATTGTAAAAAATATATTAAACATATGAAAACACAATTTTAACACATTTGAAATTGTTTTTCAAAGATATTCATCAGTGTTTCAATATATTAATACACTAAGATTGTAAAAGAAATATTAAACATATCAAAACACAATTTCAACACATGAAATTGGTTTTCAAAAGTGTTTTCAATCAATTAATAGCGAAAAGAACAAGTTGCAAACATTTTAGTTAAGTAATACGCTTGTTTTCAATAGTTAAGATACCTTTAAACTATTATTATACAGAACATTCACTTTCTTATAGTTTCCTAGGTTATAAAACCTTAGATTGTAGATGAAAGAAATATTAAAGATATCAAACAGAATTTCAACACATGAAATTGGTTTTCAAAGATATCATAAGTGTTTCATTCAATTAATAGACCTTAGATTGTAAAAGAAGTATGAAACATATCAAAATAAAATTTGAACACATATCAAAACACAATTTCAACACATGAAATTGGTTTTGAAAAGTGTTTTCCATCAATTAATAGCGAAAAGAACAAGTTGCAAACATTTTAGTTAAGTAATACGCTTGTTTTCAATAGTTAAGATACTTTTAAACTATTATTATACAGAACATTCACTTTCTTATAGTTTCCTAGGTTATAAAACCTTAGATTGTAAATGAAAGAAGTATTAAAACATATCAAAACACAATTTTAACACATGAAATTGTTTTTCAAAGATATCATCAGTGTTTCAATCAATTAATAGGCCTTAGATTGTAAAAGAAGTATTAAACATATCAAAATACAATTTGAATTCATGAAATGGTTTTTCAAAGGTACCATAAGTGTTTGAATCAACCAATAGACCTTAGATTGTAAAAAAATATATTAAACATAGAAAACACAATTTTAACACATTTGAAATTGCTTTTCAAAGATATTCATCAGTGTTTCAATAATTAATACACTAAGATTGTAAAAGAAATATTAAACATATCAAAACACAATTTCAACACATGAAATTGGTTTTCAAAAAGTGTTTTCAATCAATTAATAGCGAAAAGAAAATTTTAG